>NC_090268.1:264818911-265133077 GCF_040414725.1 Anabrus simplex
AAAGCACGTGGCTTTGTTTACCTCGCGCTAGTTAGGTTAAGTTGGCACTACTGAGGTTTAGGCCCGTCAAGATGGCAGTACTGAGGTTAGCGATTCGTTGTTGTCGATGACAGCTGTCAAAAAGCACGTGGCTTTGTTTACAAATCTGTCAAAATGCACGTGGCTGTCAAAAAACACGTGGCTTTGTTTATCTCGAGCTAGTTAGGTTAAGTTGGCACTACTGAGGTTTAGGCCCGTCAAGATGGCAGTACTGAGGTTAGCGATGCGTTGTTGTCGATGACAGCTGTCAAAAAGCACGTGGCTTTGTTTACAAATTCAAATTTCCCGCGGGAGGTGGAGGAGGCATCTGGGAGGCCTCTGGCTGAGGTGGAGGTGGAGGTGGCATCTGGGAGGCCTCTGGCTGAGGTGGAGGTGGAGGTGGCCTCTGGGAGCCTGAGGTGGAGGTGGCCGCCGAATCCCTGTATTATACTACTTACATTAGCCGGCAAAAGTTACAGTTTTAGGAAAACTAGGTTACATAGTTAAATGTAGTTAATGATTCGGACCTTTCCCTCAGGTTAAACCACGGAGCTAGCAAGAAATAAAGATGTTATGTGGCCATTACCTTGTCGGTGTATGGCTGCCTGATGAAAGAGGCACCACCCACCTCCTGCTTTCACACACACACTAGTTTAGATGACGATCAATTGGCAAAGAGACGAGAAAATCCGCAGTTTATAAACCCTCGGGGAAAGATCGAGACCATTGAAGATTAACTAGCCATACCCTCTCAATTTTATTGGTTCATTTAAATATTATAGTGAAAATCGAAGAAGGGGACTGTGATGGGTAGAAAATTAATTACAGAAATTAGGGGGTGGCTGGATTCAAAACTGGCGAAAAAAAAGGAAAATATTGCCAACCCAAAAATAAATGAACATCATTTATTAAGAAAAGCTTATGAATACAAAATTTCTATGAAATGTAAGTTCTTATACCACCCACCAGGGTGCACGATTTTCACACCCATTTTTTAAACTCTAGTCAGTGGATGGGTTTTAAAATGTTGATTGTCATATATCATGTCGTCCATCTCGTTCCATTAGGGGCCGATGACCTTTGGTGTTAGGCCCCTTGAAACAACAAGCATCATCTTCATCAATCTTGGTCAACTCTTGTTCTTTTCCGACCCCGACGGTATTAGAGCATTCGAGGCCTAGGGAGTCTTTTATTTTCATGCCCTTCGTGGCCCTTGCATATCTTCGTCCGTTACTTCATTTTTCGAAGTGACGGATACCTTCTTTCTTTTTTATCTCCCTTTACCCCCTGTGGGGGGACTCAGACGAATAATACACCCACGTTATCCCCTTCTTTCGTGAGAGGCGACTAAAAGGGGTGACCAAGGGTTGATTGAATTAGAACCTTGAACTACTTTCGATTCGTACCATCACGCGGGGAACACCATGGGTTGCCTGTACTTGCGAGTAGTGCGACTAAATTAGGTACGAAATAGGATTGTGAATAGTAGCAGTAAAGTGGGTGGCCTGGGGGTTTCCAGTACCCATGCGTCGTACCCATGTGAGCAACACCGCGGGTCTCGGCGTAGCCTGTGGGTTGTACCGCTATATGAGCGGCACCGTGGGTCTGCGTTGCCTGTGATTAGTACCCACTATGTGAGGAATACCACGGGAATACCGGCGCCCGTGTTTTGTACACCTAGGTGGGGAACCTTCTCGGTTTGCGTTGACTCTGAGTTGGGCCATTTTGTGAGACACACCATAGGTCTGCGTTACTTGTACGTATTGCAATACTTCTGAGTAGTACCATCCTTTGTGGAACACGTGAGTCTTCGCTACTTCTGATTAATACCCCAACATGACACATACCATGGTTCTATTTTACTCGCGACATGTACCATTCTGTGGGGCCTTAGACGTGGATTTTGCACCCCCTTTAGACACCAAGCATCATTGTGCTTTATAAGTGGTTCCTTGGTCGGTAATAATGTTATTTACGATATTTGTTGAGTCTATCCACTGTTTTTTTGTTTGTTTTTTGTGTTGTTCGGTAAATATCCTTCATTCTTTTTTCATGACATGTTTTATTTTATTTTGGTCAGTGCATGAATTTGAACTTTTTGTTATTTCATTTCGTACCATTAGGGGCCAATGACCTCGATGTTAGGCCCCTTTAAACAACAATCATCATCATCATCATCATCATCATCATCATCATATATAGTGGGCACTAATCATAGGCAAGCCAGGACCCTGGTATCGCTCATAATGTGTTACTAATCACAGGTACCGTAAAAGCCTGACCGCGCGGTGCTCCTGGGTGCTACTAATAACAAACCTATTTGGTACCTAACATAGTGGTACTACGCGCAAGTAATAGCGACCCATGGTGTTCCTCGCGTGGTGGTAATAATCACAAGTAGTTTCATGGTTCTTATCCAATCATCCCTTGGTCGCCCCTTTTAGTCGCCTCTTACGATAGGCAGGGGATACCGCGGGTGTATTCTATATGTGCGTCCCCCACCCACAGGGGGTAGTGTGTTTGGTCTGCGAGAGGTATTTTATTTCCCTCAAGTCCGGCGGCAAGCCGGTTAGGACCCCCCTATCCGCCACCTGGGACGCGCCACGTGGAAGTATCAACTCTCCCCCTGCTACGCCTGCGTAGTAGGTTCCCGGTAATGTATTTGTATGTGTACCAGTTTCTTCTGGAGTCTTGTGGTCATCCGGAATGTCGGACAGACTTTTTTGTTTAGAAATATAGCCATACCTATATAACGGCATGAACACTTGTTTAAAATGTTAAACGAAAAGCAACAAAATCCGTCTGAAAAGTCGTTCCATTCGTCACACTAAAATTGATTATGATGTTTGTTGTTTAAAGGGGCCTAATGGAACGAAATGAGACGAAATGTAATGTAAACTTTAAAGTAAAAATCATCCACTGACAATAATTCAAAACGTGATGATGAATGCATGGATGAATATGAATTTATGACAATCAGTGGATCCGACCCGCAATGCCCCACCTTCCTACCAGCTATCTGAAACAATAGTATTACTCACCAAGCGACAGCTTCTAAAGCACAGTCTTGAAACGATGGTGCTTGATGTCTAAAGGGGTCCAAAATACAGATCAACGGCCCTTCATAATGCTATTTGTCATGTTGCCTGTATATGGCACCGCTATGTGCGGAACACCATAGGTCTGTATTACATGTGCGAATTTCATAACCTGTCAGTAGTACCATAATATGTGGAATACCGCAGGTCTACGATACGTTTGTTTAGTACCGCACTGTACCTGGCGGTACACCTCCACGCCGCGAATTCAAATATTGCGCCAGTCGAAACCTCTCTACAGGAGAAACTCTGAACTTTAAAATCTGTATTAAATCAAAGGTTTCTCGGAAGACGTCTCTACTGTAAATTTTGAAGTGTTCTGAACTATGTCTATTTCGATTTGTATTTGTTTGCTCTGAAACAAGAAGTGTGGACATTCTCTTCTAGATGGCACAACTTAAGAACTATAATTGTGCACCCTAGTGCGAAGTGAAGGAACTGTTTTTTTTGAAGAAATTTGGTATTCATAAGTTTATTCTTTGTTAAATTTCATTCATTTTTTGGGTTGGCAGTATAACCCTTCTCTTTCCGCCAGTTTTGAATTTAACCAATCAGTAATTTCTGTAAGTAATTTTCCTCCTATCATAGCTTTCTTCCTCAGGTTTCCATGTGTAATTCCTAGTCTACCAATAAAGTTGAAGAGGTGTGTCTTTTCATTCTTGAAAGGTCTCGAATTTTCCACGAGGGTATAAAAACTGCTGATTTTCTTGTCTCGGAGCCACTTCTGTAACATCTTTCGCAGTGTGTGAATATATATAGCAGGGGGCGGGAAGAGCCTCTTTCTCCAAGCAGCAGTTCATCTACAAGGTAATGGCCTGTTAACATCTTCATTTCTTGCTAGATCAGAAGTTTTAACGCGCGGGGGAAGGTTCGAATTCTTTTTAATGTAAACCTTACTGTATTCATGTAAATTAGCCACAATTTGGGATAGAGAGTGCTTAACCCTCTTGAACTCCTATTCATTTTGAATGTGAGGTGACTATGTTTTCGTAACCCTTTCTTCTCTTCCTTCTTAATGTCTTAAGCTTATTTGCCAACTAGTCACCTCCCTAGTACGGGATTAGCCCCTGTATAACTGGTCGAGTGCCACCTAGGTTGTAAGAAGTTTCATGTAGGAATGCAAGCTACGCCTCCAGTCAATTTGGTTTTTTGGGCCATTTAATTAACCCAGAGTTTGTTTTCTTCATGTGACGGCCCTGTATGTTGGGTACAAGATACCCCTGTTTCACTGTATGTGTGCCTTAAGGGCAGTTAGGAAAGAAGTTTGTTGTAGCCTTTGATAGGCTTGTAAAATTGAGAGCGGGTCTGCTCTTTTCCTCTTAACATTGTAATTAGGAGCAAGTGCTCCCCGTACTTACGGGTTTTCTGCCCTTTAGCTACTGTGGTGGTGAGCTGAGAGCTCAGCAATTAATCTTGGGGCTCGAAGCCCAAATTTTGTAACAATTGTAATTTCATAACTTGTTTTCCTGCTACTTGGTACCTGTTACTCTGTTGTTATCTGTTGTTTTGGAAAAGAAAATATAACCTTTGTTAAAGTTTTAAATTAACTTCAATTCTGTAGTTGAGACCTATTCCCGCCCGCACCTTCTTTCACCTCTAACTACCACGGATAACTCCGTAAATACCATGGTTCTACTTTTCAAGCGATAAGTACCATTATGAGAGGCCGATAACCTATATTTTGGACCCCTTTAGCTTGCAAGCATTCAGTATTGAGCTATAGAAGCAGTCCCTTGGTCAGTATCACTATTGTTTTCCGTCCGTTTCTGAGACTGTGGCATTGAGGGTCCGCTCCACTGATTGTTTAAAATTCATAACCATCCGTTCATTTTTCGTCCTCACGCTTTGAATTCTGGTAAGTGGAGGATTTTTGATTTTATTTTTTCATTGCATTTCGTCTCATTTCGTACCATCAGAGGCCGATGACCTAGATGTTAGGCCCTAAAACAACAAGCATCATCATCACAAATACATTAAAATACCTAAAATTACATTCACCATTTATAATTGTTCCGAGGTATCTGTGGAACAGCAGAGGTGAAAGAAGGTGCGGGGGTGAACGGGCCTCAAAATACGAAATTAAAGTTAAGATAAAATTTAACAAGGTTATATTTTCTTTTCAAAATCAAGAAATAACAAGCATGGCAGGTACAGAGTAGCAAGGCAACAAAAGTACAATTACAGTATTTACAGGATTTGGGCTTCGAGCCCCGAACTCACAATTCTTGAGCAATTAGCCCAGCTTTACCCCAAAACAAGGTTCAACAGAGGGGCAGAAAACCCTATTCATGCCCAGGAGCACTTGCTCCAAATTACACAGTAAAGCCTCCTCGAGGCACGCAGAACCAAATTTCAAAAAGAGCAAACCGCTCTCAACGTTCAAGCCTATAAAAGGCCACACCAAACTCCACCTTCAAGTTGTCCTCTAAGGACATAAACACAGGGGTAAAAATACCCAACCTACTAAGGCGTATTCACTAAAGAAACAGTACAATGACATGGCCTCAAATTATCAGTTTGATCGGAGGCGTACAGCACTCCAAACACTTTAGTAAAACCTACTTGGCACTAGGCCGCTAATGCAAGGGCTAATCCCATACTAAAGAGGTGACTTATAAAAGGAGACAATTCACATTACGTTAAGGACGAAACGGTTGAGAAAATAAGTTCACCTCAATGCAATATGAGTGGGAGCTCGAGAGGGTTAAGCTCTCTCTATCCCAATTTATAGTTAAACAGATAGAATAGATACCGAATGTCTTTACATTTTAAGGGAAAGTTACATGGTAAAAGGCTTCGGACCTGCCCCGAGAGTTAAACTGCTGAGCTAGCAAGAAAAGAAGTTATTAAACTGCCATTACCTTGTGGATGAACTGCTGCCCGAAGAAAGAGGCGCTTCCCGCCCCCTGCTACGTACTTTACACACTGAAAGATGTTACTGAAATGGCCCGGAGACCCGAAAATCAGCAGTTTATATACTCTCGCGGAAAGTTCGAGGCGTTTCAGGAATGAGAACACCCTCCCACAAGAATTTTATTGGCTAGGGTTAAGCAACATATCCAAGTTGGAGAAGATACACCTGATTGGTCATAAATTAATTAAAGAAATTCGGGATTGGCTAAATTCAAAACAAGGGGAAAGAAAGGGTTATACAGCCAACTTAAACAATAACAGAAAGAAATTTAACAAGAAACAAACTTTTGAAATCAAAATTTCTCCAAAAAACAGTTCTTTCACTTCGCACTAGGGTGCACCATTGTAGTTCTTCAGTAGTGTCCTCTAGAAGAGAATGTTCACACTTCTTACTACAGGCAAAACAAAAATACCTCGAAAACGACACAGTTCAGAAACTTCAAAATTTACAAGTAGTGACATCTTCTTAGAAACTTGAAAATTTACGCAGTAGATAAAGTTCAGACTTCCTCCAGTAGAGGAGTTTCAACTGGCGCAAAGTTTGAATTAGCGGCATGGAGGTGTACCACCCGGTACAATAATATAATGACAAAATATTTCTAAAGCTGCCCATAAAAATGGTATTGCAAAATATTTGGCGAGTGTTTGAAAATATTGGTACAGATTTAATCTGTTATACTTTTTGCTACCGTGGTTTGGTGGATTAGCAGAGGTGAAAGAAGGTGCGGGGGTGAACGGGCCTCAAAATACGAAATTAAAGTTAAGATAAAATTTAACAAGGTTATATTTTCTTAGCAAAATCAAGAAATAACAATAATGGCAGGTACAGAGTAGCAAGGTAACAAATTACATTTACAGTATTTACAGGATTTGGGCTTCGAGCCCCGAACTCACAATTCTTGGGCAATTAGCCCAACTTTACCCCAAAACAAGTTTTAACAGAGGGGCAGAAATCCCCATTCCTGCCCAGGAGCACTTGCTCCAAAATTACACTGTAAAGCCTCCTCGAAGCATACAACACTCAAGTTTCAAGAAAGAGCCACTCGCTCTCAAACCTTAAGCCTATCAAAGGCCACACCAAACTCCACTTTCAAGTTGTCCTCCACGGACACGAAAACAGGGGTAAAATACCCAACCTACTGAGGCCTATTAAGAGAGAAAAGGTTAATTACATGGCCTCTAAAATACCAATTTGAGAGGAGGCGATCTGCACTCCTAATACATTTGTTTAAAACCTAATCTGGCACTAGGCCGCTAATGCAAGAGCTAATCCCATACTAAAGAGGTGACTTTAGAAAGAAACGAATTACATTACGTTAAGGAAGAATTGGTTGTGAAAAATAAGTTCACCTCAAAACAATATGAGTGGGAGCTCGAGAGGGTTAAGCACTCTCTATCCCAATATGTAGCTTAAAAGAGAATAGATACAAAGAGTCTTTACATTTTAGGGAAAAGTTACATGGAGGAAAAGCTTCGGTCCCGCCCCGAGAGTTAAACTGCTGAGCTAGCAAGAAAAGAAGTTATTAAACGGCCATTACCTTGTTGTTGAACTGCTGCCCGAAGAAAGAGGCGCTTCCCGCTTCTGCTATGTACTTTACACACTGAAAGATGGTACTGAAGTGGCCCGGAGACCCTAAAATCAGCAGTTTATATACTCTCGCGGAAAGTTCGAGGCGTTTGAGGAATGAGAACACCCTCCCACAAAAACTTTATTGGCTAGCGTTAAGCAGCATATCCCCGTTGAGGAAGATACACCTGATTGGTCATAAATTAATTACAGAAATTCGGGATTGGCTAAATTCAAAACAAGGGGAAAGAAAGGGTTATACAGCCAACTTAAACAATAACAGAAAGAAATTTAACAAGAAACAAACTTTTGAAATCAAAATTTCTCCAAAAAACAGTTCTTTCACTTCGCACTAGGGTGCACCATTGTAGTTCTTCAGTAGTGTCCTCTAGAAGAGAAAGTTCACACTTCTTACTACAAGTAAGACAAAAATACATCGAAAACGACCCAGTTCAGAAACTTCAAAATTTCCAAGTAGTGACATCTTCTGAGAAACTTGAAAATTAACTCATTAGATCAAGTTCAGACTTCCTCCAGTAGGGGAGTTTCAACTGGCGCAAAGTTTGAATTAGCGACGTGGAGGTGTACCACCCGGTACACTTTTAATTTAGTTTCAATCCAAATGTACCATTGGCGTAATAATGAACTTTTGTGGGAAGCCGGTCAAAATTAAAACACGGGCCGTATCTCTCCCGCGGGCCATAAGCTGCGGGAACTGTGTATTATGTGAATGTTATTTGCATGTGTTATTCATAGGAAATGTTTTTATGATTCAACATTAAATTTGTACACTATTAATGGACGAATGTTTAATAGAAATACAACAGTTACAAACGACGATAGGCAGTAAACAAAATTTTAAAATAAAATAATAACTTACTACAAGGAATACTTGCTGGAGGCTTGAACCTGTACACTTTATATTAAGGAACCAGCGCCTCGACCACTATGCTACCAGAACGTTCGTTCCAATCCTGGCTTATATAACGCCTTTCAAAACTGAAACAATGAAATGTTTAATTCGGAAGAATGTATAGGTAGTGATTTTTAGCTCATGTGCATTAACCCCGCGAATCCTCGACAAAATCGGTGTTCACTACTCTAAAGACTGCCCTTCCAAGTGGTACACCCGAGAGTATGCATAGAAGGGTCCCTCATCGTGGTGCGGTAAGAATGATTCTTACATGGCGATCTCTACATACGGTTGCATATTCAGAAATTCAAAACCATCTCCCACTCACGCCGAATGATTGGCCTAGATGGTGTAAGGCTATCTTTCTGACCCCATGTTGACACATTTCAACCATGCTCAGTCTGTGGTTTTTGAAGGTTTCAAGACATACACCAATAATAAACAGAAAGAGTCTCGCGGAAAACCCGATGCTGGTTATGCGACTGAGTTAAGGTCGAATTGTTGTACAATGTTGTTTACAACATCCCTTGTTGAATTCGAACCACGTGATGGATGTGCAGTTTCTTATGGACTAATGTACTAGCATACAGCAGGTAGGTGTCGTTTCTTACAAACTGACGAAGATTAAGATACTCAGGATAATAATTTGAATGTTTTAATTAAATTATAGCTTAACAAGAAGTACACTAATTAATTGCTTCATGCCAATAACTTAGGTTGATTAACTGCTGAAGTCCTAATTATAGACTGTAGTAATAGCTCAAGACAAATTAAAGTGAATGGCATAATGGGAAGTTAATACATTAGGTAACAAATCACTGAAATTTATATCGAAGCGGAAGTTGTTTCAACATTCGAACTTGTTCAACACGTATGCAATTCCTTATTCTTATTATGTTTAAGCTAATTTCTTTTAGTCCAAGAACACGCTCTATCACTGAGTATTTCTACATTCCTTACAACTGTTAATATACCAAAGTTGCCTCGCTGATACATATCATATCATATCATATCATATCATACCATATCATACCATATCATACCATATCATATCATATCATATCATATCATATCATATCATATCATATCATATCATATCATATCATATCATATCATATCATATCATATCATATCATATCATATCATATCATATCATATCATATCATATCATATCATATCATATCATATCATATCATATCATATCATATCATATCATATCATATCATATCATATCATATCATATCTCTTTATTTGCAAATGAGGTGTCTACCTCGGTGGCAAATGGTACACTAAAATACATTATTTTCAAGCACTAAATTTTAAATTAACAAGAATTTTTTTCTAGAATACAATAATATACATTTTATGCTAACAATTTTTTTCTATTAAACAAACAGATCATCCTTAATAAATTTATATTGTTTACAAAATTCTACTTATAATATCTCCTATATCTACAAACATAATCAACTCATATACAGTATGTGGAATTACTTCAAATAATACTATGCAAATGGTATAAGATTAAAATTTACATTGCATTTATTTACTTTTTTTTTTACCCATTTTGGAACCTAAGTAGCATAACGACCTGCTGCGTCTTAACCAGAGCCTCCTTTTGCCACCACTTTTCAGAGTTCCTGAAGGGCCTCTACAGCTACCGTAGCGGTCCCAGGGCCCTCGAAGCCCCCACTGTACTTCACCCCTACAGGCAGTCCCCTACTTTGGCTGTCCAAACTCCATGGACCAGGGGATGGAATGTTTTTAACACGCATTTTTTTATTTACAATAGCCTGCACTGGTCGAATGCCCTCTAACATTTCATTTATTTTCCCTGTTGCTGTATATTCTCTTCTTGAATACCTGTACAGATTTTGGAAAAGGATCAAACACTACCCCTGGTAAACTGTTCCACTCCTTCACGCCCTTCCCAATGAATGCAAATTTACCCCAGTCGCTTCTGCTGAAATTCCTTCTAATTTTATACTTGTGGTCAGTTCTGCCTGTACCGGTTGGTACACCTATACGCCGCACATTTGAATTTTCCGCCTTAAATTACTCCTCTACAGCTGAAACTCTGAACTTTAAAACTGAATTAATTCAACCGTTTATCTGAAGATGTCACTGTGTTAATTTCGAATAATTTTTGTGACTAATTATCAAGAAGTGTGGACATTCTCTCACAGATGTCTCTACCAAAACCTATGAGTATGCACCCTGGTGCGAAGTGAAGGAACTTTTGTAGAAGAAATTTTGTATTTAAAAGTTTTGGTCTTTACTAAAAAAATTTCTTTCATTTGTGGGTTAGCAATATTAAGCTTTTTTCCGCCTGTTTTGAACTTAGCCAGTCAGTAATTTCTGTAATTAATTTTCCACATTCCAGAGGTTTCTTCTTCGAATATCCATGTGTAACTCATAGCTACCCAATACATTTGAGTGGGTGTCTCTTTATTATTCATGAAAGGTCTCGAATCTTCCACGAGGGTTTAAAAACTGCTGATTTTCTCGGCTCTTCGCCACTTCAACAACATCTAGCTTTGTGTATGGAAGTATAGCAGGGGGCGGGTTGCGCCTCTTCCTTCGAGCAGCAGCTCTTCAGCAAAGGTAATGGCCTCTTAACATTTTTATTTCTTTCTTGGTCAGCAGTTTAACACCCGGGGAAGGTTCGAAACCTTTTCAAAGTATCCTACCTGTTTAAAAATGTAACTTACTGCCGGCTTATGTAAACATTTTCTTATTACTTTAAATGTAAATCGGCGATAGAGAGTGCTTTACCCTCTCGAGCTCCCCTTCATTTCGACTTGAGGTGACTATGTTTTAGTAACTGATTTTCTAATTTTTCCTAATGTGTTAAAATTTTCTTATACAAGTCGCCTATATAGCGTGGGAATAGCCCCTGTGTATCGACTTAGCGCCACTTAGGTTTTAACAAGCTTTCATGTACGAGTGCAAGTACCCGCCTCCATTCAATCTTGTATTTTGGGCCATTAATTTAACCCGTTTTTGTTTTCCTTCCTGAGAAGGCCCAGTAGATTGGGTACGAGGTACCCCTGTTCCATTATAAGTTGTGCCTTGATGGCAGTTACGTGTAATAAGCTGTTATTGCCTTTAATTGGCTTGGACGATTGAGAGCGGGTCAGCTCTTTCTGGTATTTTGAAAGGTGCCTCTAGGAGGCTTGATATTACGAGGTGGAAGCAAATGCTCCTTGTAATTAGGGGTTTTCCGCCCTTTGGTAATTTGTGGTTGTGAGCTGAGAGCTCAGAAATTGTTAAACTTTGGGGCTCGTAGCCCGGAATTGTAAAAACCCCTTAACGTGTGGTTTCGTTTGTAAAGTTGCGTTGTACCTTATTTTTCTTTGTTATTTCACCTAGTGAAAATTGTTAAATCTTGTTATCAGTTGAAAATATAACCTTTATTTAAACTTTAAATTCATCTTTCGGACTTGTAGTTAGCCCCATTCCAGCCCGCACCTTCTTTCACCTCTGCTGATCCACCAAAACATGGTAACACTGCCAATATAATTATTTTCCAACTGAAGCCCCTCACGGATTTCTCCCCATGTTTCTTCTCCTGTATAGGCTCTATATAATCCTATAAGTCTAGTTTTCTTCCGTCTCTTACTTAAAGTTTCCCACCCAAGTTCCTCTAGCATTTCTGATACACTACTGTTTCTCCTCAAATCCCCTGTTACAAATCTTGCTGCTTTTCTCTGCACACTATCTATTTCTTTTATTAGGTATTCTTGGTGAGGATCCCAAACACTGTTTGCATATTGCAATAATGGACGAACCATACTTAAGTAACTTTTTCTTTTAATTCTTTGTTGCATCCTTTAAGTAGCCTCATTATGACATGTAACGATCTGTATGCTTTCCCAACAATGTCATAAACATGACCCTTCCAGTGCAAATTACTTTCAAATCTCACACCTAAGTATTTGCACTTGCCATGTTTTGGGATAACTACCTCATCCACAGTATATTCAAATTCAGTATTAAAGCTCCTGTTTGTAAATGTTGTAACAGTTGATTTGCCTCCATTAACCTTCATATTATTTTCTTCAACCCGTTGTTGGATACTTTCAAGGTCCCTTTGTAATTCTGAAGAATCCTCAATGTTATTTATTTCCCTATAAACAATTATATCATCTGCATACAGTCTTATTTTTGATGTTATATTGTTCCCTAAATCATTTGTGTATATTAAGAAAAGGAACGGACCTATTATACTACCCTGTGCGATTCCCTTCCAAACTTTCCCTTCCTGTGATGTATTATTTCCTACTTTGACTTTCTGAACCCTTGAATTTAGAAATGTTCTTATCCAATGTATAACCCTTACGTCAAATCCTATTCCCTCTAATTTATTTAATAATATTCCATGGTCCACTCTATCAAAGGCTTTGGAAAGATATATGGTTATGCAAACTAACTGGCCTCCTGAATCCAACTGATCTGATATGTCCTGCTGAAATCCCACCAGTTGTGCCTCACAAGAAAATGTCTTTCTAAATCCATACTGGCTCCTCGTGAACCAATTTTTATCATCACATATCCCTCTGATGTACTTTGCTATTAAACTCTCCAGTATTTTACAAACTATACTGGTCAGGCTGATTGGTCTGTAGTTCTCTGGTTTCCTTTTATCACCCTTTCCTTTTTATATTGGTATAATTATAGAATCCTTCCATTCTTTTGGTATTACACTATTATTTATGACATAGTCGAAGAGACAACGAACCTACTACGATGGCGTAGCAGGGGGAGAGGTGATACTCCCACGTGGCGCGTCCCAGGTGGCGGATAGTGGTGTCCTAACCGGCTTGCCGGCGGACTTGAGGGAAATAACATACCTCTCGCGGACCAAACACACTACCCCCTGCGGGTGGGGGACGCACATGTAGAATACACCCGCGGTACCCCCTGCCTGTCGTATGAGTCGACTAAAAGGGGCGACCTAGGCGCGGACATGGATTGCGGTTTGGTATAACGTGTTGGACCTCCTGTGGATGGGAGGGGTCGAGTACATTCACAGGTAATCCCTGCCTGTCGTAGAAGGCGACTTAAAGGGTCATGTGGCCATGGTCCCCTCTTTATTTCATTATTATTTTTCCGAGGGTCAGATGTAGACCATTCTAAATATTGATGTGCGTGCTGCCCGGAGATGGGCCTCTTACGTGTGCGATTACGCCCAAAAGCCCGCAACTGTCCACCCAGGACCATTGCGTGGTGGGAGCGCCATGCACCTTGGCAGTGGTATCTGCCTGACAACACAGGTCCCCGCACAGCCGAATGCCAGAAGGACATATTATTATTAATTATTTTTATTTTTTTCTCTATATTTAGTGCTCTGTAAACGGTATGGGGTAGATGCTATTGCGGGTGACTGGAGGAAGGGAGTCTTAGTACTCATTGCCTCAGTCATGCCGTATTAGGCATCGTCCAACATCGGACCCCGGGCAGTACCTGCTATGACCAGGTGGGTATTGCCTTGGCTGCTTGGTTCGGCTACAGAGACCCCTGATCGGAGTGGGTGGCATTCGGGGAGGATGCTATCGGGCATGGCTTCCAACGAAGTCTGCTCTCTCAAGGTGGTCGCCCACCTAAGTCTTTAACTTTTGCTTCCCTGAGAGGTTCAACTCCCTGGGAACATGCGCAGCGTGAAGGAATGGGATCCAGCTTCCCTAGGTTTCTGGTCGCTACCAGAACCGATGGGAACGATTTTAAGCAGGTGAAGTCGATCCTTTTTAGTCGGCACATCGAAGGCGTCTATGGCGAACTGGAGGAACTTAAGAAAATGCGCAACGGTAGTTTGCTTCTCAAGACTCGTACAGCACTGCAAGCTGATCAGTTGCTTAAGTGCGAGCACTTTGGCGAAATCCCCGTCAAAGTAGAGGAGCATAAGTCCTTGAACCTGGTTCGCGGAGTCATCTTTCACCGCGACCTTATTTTGAACACTGACGACGAGTTGATGGAAGACATGAAGAACCGTGGCGTGACACACGTCCGGCGCATTACGCGCAAGGTCAACGGTGAAGACGTTGCCACTGGTGCCTTCATTGTCTCTTTCAAGTTGTCAGTGTTACCAGAGAAAGTCAAGGTAAGAACTTATCGTTGCGATGTGAGGCCGTACATCCCGCCTCGTACGCGATGCTATCAATGCCAGCGATTCGGACATATGGTATCTCGCTGTTCGAATCAGGCTGTATGTGGTACATGTGGACGAGTAGCTCACGGCGCGGAGGAGTGCACAACTCCCTACAAGTGCACTAACTGCTCCGGTTTTCATTCTCCTCGGGATCGGAATTGTCCGACATACCTGAGTGAGAAGAAGATCCAGGAGATCAAGACCCTGGATGGTCTTTCCTACCAGGAAGCGCACCGTAAGTTTCATTCTATGAATACACCTGCCCGTACACTCGACTATAGCTTGATAGCTCAGAGTCTTCCAGGTTCGTCATTTACGACCAAGACACCTGTCCAGACCGCTGCGCCCAAGGCGACTGTTGCTGCTCCCAGCAACGTCGCAAATAGTCAAAGCTCGAAGGGGGGGACCACCCCACCTTCGACCAACCAGAAGTCTGTGCCGGCTGGGAACTGCCAGCCGGCACAGCAAGGGGGGGAGACTAAGGCTCATAAGCGTTACCGTAGACAGCCTACTGTGGCCAACTTGGTAACATATAAGAAACTCCGCGCTAAGGCGCGAGTTCTTATTCGTCAAAGTAAGAAGGCTTCATGGGAGAGATATGTGTCGTCCATGACGCCACATACTCCATCATCTCAAGTGTGGACGAAACATCGACGAATTTCGGGTATTCAAGGATTATCTGCTGTACCGGGAATTTCCATTGCAGGCAGTGTCGCCACTGATCCCCTCGCGATTGCTAACCATCTCGCTAGTCATTTAGCGGATGTCTCTGGCTCCGGGAATTACAATCCTGATTTCCTCCCTCTGAAGCGGGAGGCATAACGTCATCACCTTAGTTTTGCCACCCAAGCTTCAGAGGACTACAACGTGCCCTTTACGGAGTGGGAACTCCGCAGCGCCTTAGCGCTTTGCAAGGACACGTCTCCTGGACCGGACAACATCCATAACCAGATGTTGAAACACCTTAGTGATGATAGTTTACTATATCTCCTTCGTGTGTTCAACCGAATCTGGACAGAGGGTGATTTTCCGTCTCAGTGGCGAGAGGGCATAGTCATCCCTGTCCTCAAGCCTGACAAAGATCCTAAGTATGCAGGAAGTTACAGACCGATTTGTCTTACAAATTGTCTGTGTAAGCTATTTGAGAGGATGGTAAATCGCAGACTCGTGTGGTGTCTGGAGAAACAAGGACTCTTGTCTGAGTACCAATGTGGATTTCGAGCAGCTCGATCCACCACAGACCACTTGGTACGCCTGGAGAGCTCTATCCAGGATGCGTTTCTCCGCAAACAGCACTTGGTAGCTGTCTTCGTTGACTTGGAGAAGGCCTACGACACCACCTGGCGATATGGCATCCCCACGAACCTGCTACGCAGGCGTAGCAGGGGGAGAGGTGATACTCCCACGTGGCGCGTCCCAGGTGGCGGATAGGGGTGTCCTAACCGGCTTGCCGGCGGACTTGAGGGAAATAAAATACCTCTCGCGGACCAAACACACACCCCCTGTGGGTGGGGGAGGCAGACGAATAATACACCCACGGTATCCCCTGCCTGTCGTGAGAGCCGACTAAAAGGGGCGACCAAGGGATGGTTGTATTCGAACCATGCAACTACATGTGATTAGTGCCACCACGCGGAGAACACCAAGGGTCGCTTTTACTTGTGCGTAGTACCACTATATTAGGTACGAAATAGGTTTATGACTAGTAGCACACAAGAGCACCGCGCGGTCGGCTTTTGCAGTACCTGTGATTAGTACCACCATATGAGCAGGACCATGGGATGATAGCTACCATGGACCTGCCTTTCCTGTGATTAGTACCCACTATATGAGGAACACCACGGGATAGGGAGAGGTCCCTGTGATTAGTACTCTTATGTGATGAACATCATAGGTTTGCGTTGCCTGTGAATGGCGCCGCAGAGTGAGAAAAACATAGGTCTGTATTAATGTCGAATTTCATAAGCTTTGAGTAGTACAATAATGTGTGGAATACCGCAAGTCTCTGCTACCATTGATTAGTACCGCAACAGGACAGGTACCATGGTTCTACATTACTAGAGATAAGTACCATTCTGAGGGGCCTTTGACTTGTATTTTCTACCCATTTAGACACCAAGCATCCTCGATTTGCTTTGGAAATGGTCCTTTGGTCAGTAATACTATTAACTATGATAGTTTTTTGAGTCGGATCCACTGATTGTTTTAAATTCATGTTCATTCATTCGTTCATTCTTCATGGCATTTTTTTTATTTTGGTCAGTGGATAATTTTGAACTTTTACTTTGTCGTTTCATTTTGTACCATTAGGGGCCGATGACCTCGATGTTAGGCCCCTTTAAACAACAACCATCATCATCATCATCATCACGATATGGCATCCTTTCAGTCCTGCATCAATGGAGATTCCGAGGTAACTTGCCGGTATTTATTGCGAATTTTTTGTCCCTCCGTCTATTCCGTGTCCGAGTAGGGAGGACATATTCGCAGTACCACGTTCAAGAAAATGGAGTCCCACAGGGATCGGTTCTTAGTGTCACTCTGTTCGCGATTGCCATAAACGGTATTGTCGCTGCTGCTGGTCCAGCCGTAATACCGTCCCTATATGTGGATGACTTTGCTCTGCACTATAGCTCGTGCAGTATGGCAGTCGCAGAGCGACAGTTACAGCAAGCTATTAGGAGGGTGGAGAAGTGGACCTTAGAACATGGCTTTCGGTTTTCTGCCGCAAAGACCTCCGTTGTCCACTTTTGTCGTCAACGTACTCTTCACCCTCATCCTGAGCTTTATCTAAGAAATGTCGTTCTTCCAGTTGTTGACACCTACCGATTTCTTGGGCTCCTTTTGGACAGAAAATTTTCGTGGGAGCCACACGCGCGGCAGTTAAAAGTGCAATGCACTAGGAAGCTTAATATCCTGAAGTTTCTTAGCAGCACTTCTTGGGGGGCTGACCGCACGGTGCTCCTACGATTCTATAGGGCACATATTTTAACTCGACTAGACTACGGCAGTGCAGCATATGGCTCAGCAAGACCAAGCTTTCTTGCGACGCTCAACAGCATCCACCACAGCGGGGTTAGGTTGCCGACGAGAGCTTTTCGTACAAGCCCCATAGCTAGCTTGCTCGCTGAGTCTGGTGTACCGCCTTTACACCTGCGGCGCCAGCACATGCTGCTTTTGTATGCTGCAAATTTGCGACAGATTCCACTTCATCCCAGCTATCCTTGCGTATTCAACAATGGCAACCGTTTCCTATACGCTTCTTGCCCTCGGGCAACGCGGCCGGTTGGCATACGCTTGGAGAGCTGTTACAGGTTGTTTAACGTACCTTCGGTTCCTTGCCTTGTCAGACAACCAAGTGCGGTACCCCGTGGGTTGTACTACGACCTGAAATCATCCTGGATTTCCACACTGATCCGAGAGGAGACACGGACCCTTCCATTTTTCGGAGGATCTACCTGTCCGTTGTTGGCCGCTATCCAGGTTCAGTCGTCGTTTACACGGATGGTTCAAGGACAGATACGAAGGTGGGCTGTGCGTTCGTTGTCGGAAATGATCAGTTTCTTTTTGCTCTCCCGGAAACCTGTAGTGTGTACACAGCGGGGCTTTGTGCTATCTGTGGAGCTCTGCGGTTCGCACTGTACAATGAACGCCGACACTTTCTCGTGTGTACTGACTCCTTGAGCTCGCTCCAGTCTATTGATACCTGTTTCCCTCGGCACCCACTGGTGCAGCGGATCCAGGACCTGCTGGCCGGGTGTTCGGATACCGGCACCAGAATTACGTTTGTGTGGCTCCCCAGCCACATGGGCATAGAGGGAAACGAGTTAGCAGATCAGGCTGCCAAGGAGGCAGTTACACTGCCCCCGTTGCCCTTCAAGGTTCCAGCAAGTGATATTCGCTCTCAGCTGAGACATCTGGTTATGTCTCATTGGGAGATGGAGTGGCAGTCCATCCCACTTCCCAATAAGCTGAGAGCGATAAAAGGAACAACGAAGGTATGGAGGACTTCCCTTCGGGCTTCACGGAGGGAAGCCGTGGTATTATGTCGCCTTCGGATCGGCCACGGTATCTTGACGCACTCCCATCTACTGAAAGGAGAACCCCCTCCGGAGTGTACCTGCGGCGACCATCTTACCGTGGTACACATCCTTACGGAGTGTGTGTACCTGGTCGATCTGCGCCGTAGTCTTAAACTTCCGAGTACAATCTCCCTTATCTTGCGAGATGACGAGCAGTCAGTAGACCGGCTTGCCGGCGGACTTGAGGGAAATAAAATACCTCTCGCGGACCAAACACACTACCCCCTGCGGGTGGGGGACACACATGCAGAATACACCCGCGGTATCCCCTGCCTGTCGTAAGAGGCGACAAAAAGGGGCGACCTTGGCGCGGACATGGATTGCGGTTTGGTATAATGTGATGGACCTCCTGTGGATGGGAGAGGCTGAATACATCCATAGGTAATCCCTGCCTGTCGTAGAAGGCGACTTAAAGGGTCATGTGGCCATGGTCCCCTCTTTATTTTTTTATTATTTTTCCGAGGGTCAGATGTAGACCATTCAAAATTTGATGTGCGTGCTGCCCGGCGATGGAGCTCCTATGTGTGCGACTACGCTCGAAAGCCCGTGCCAGCAACCACCCAGGACGCGGCGGGTGGGAGTATCATGTACCCGGGCAGTGGTATCCGCCTGACAACGCAGGTCCCCGCACAGCCGAATGCCAGAAGGACATATTATTATTAATTATTTTTATTTTTTTCTCTATATTTAGTGCTCTGTAAACGCTATGGGGTACATGCTATTGCGGGTGGCTGGAGGAAGGGAGTCTTAGTGCTCATTGCCTCAGTCATGCCGTATTAGGCATCGTCCAACATCGGACCCCGGGCAGTACCTGCTATGACCAGGTGGGTATTGCCTTGGCTGCTTGGTTCGGCTACAGAGACCCCTGATCGGAGTGGGTGGCATTCGGGGAGGATGCTATCGGGCATGGCTTCCAAACGAAGTCTGCTCTCTCAAGGTGGTCGCCCACCTAAGTCTTTAACTTTTGCTTCCCTGAGAGGTTCAACTCCCTGGGAACATGCGCAGCGTGAAGGAATGGGATCCAGCTTCCCTAGGTTTCTGGTCGCTACCAGAACCGATGGGAACGATTTTAAGCTGGTGAAGTCGGTCCTTTTTAGTCGGCACATCGAAGGCGTCTATGGCGAACTGGAGGAACTTAAGAAAATGCGCAACGGTAGTTTGCTTCTCAAGACTCGTACAGCACTGCAAGCTGATCAGTTGCTTAAGTGCGAGCACTTTGGCGAAATCCCCGTCAAAGTGGAGGAGCATAAGTCCTTGAACCTGGTTCGCGGAGTCATCTTTCACCGCGACCTTATTTTGAACACTGACGACGAGTTGATGGAAGACATGAAGAACCGTGGCGTGACACACGTCCGGCGCATTACGCGCAAGGTCAACGGTGAAGACGTTGCCACTGGTGCCTTCATTGTCTCTTTCAAGTTGTCAGTGTTACCAGAGAAAGTCAAGGTAACCACTTATCGTTGCGATGTGAGGCCGTACATCCCGCCTCCTATGCGATGCTATCAATGCCAGCGATTCGGACATATGGTATCTCGCTGTTCGAATCAGGCTGTATGTGGTACATGTGGACGAGTAGCTCACGGCGCGGAGGAGTGCACAACTCCATACAAGTGCACTAACTGCTCCGGTTTTCATTCTCCTCGGGATCGGAATTGTCCGACATACCTGAGTGAGAAGAAGATCCAGGAGATCAAGACCCTGGATGGTCTTTCCTACCAGGAAGCGCGCCGTAAGTTTCATTCTATGAATACACCTGCCCGTACACTCGACTATAGCTTGATAGCTCAGAGTCTTCCAGGTTCGTCATTTACGACCAAGACACCTGTCCAGACCGCTGCGCCCAAGGCGACTGTTGCTGCTCCCAGCAACGTCGCAAATAGTCAAAGCTCGAAGTGGGGGACCACCCCACCTTCGACCAACCAGAAGTCTGTGCCGGCCGGGATCTCCCAGCCGGCACAGCAAGGGGGGAAGACTAAGTCTCCCCCCCCTAGGAGGTCGACGAAAGTCGTGCCCCAGCCGGCGGAGGCGGCTTCGTTGACCAGGGCTGGGAAACCATCTCCCAGCCCGTCTAAACCTGAAAAAAAGAAGGGGAAGAAGAGCGCCCGTTCTGAGCGCTCTCGGCCTTCCCCTGCGAAGGAGAAGTCATGCTCCCCATCTGGAGGGTATGAGTCTGCGCCAGGAGGCACTCCTGCTCCCAAACCTGCGCGCTCTCCTCGTAGGGGACCCCCTCGCGCCCGAAATTTGTCGAAGTTCTGGGCGGCACCCCTGCCATCTTTTGATGACGGGATGGATGTCGCGCTGTCCTCTACATCTACGGATGTAGAATTAGATAGTGTTTAGGCTAACGAGCATTTTTCGCTCATAACCTAACACTCCTTTTACAGTCCACACTATGACACTGTTACAGTGGAATTGTAATGGTTATGACAGGCATCTTGCTGAGTTACGTCAGCTTATTAGTGAGTACGCAGCGAGTATAGTCTGTATTCAGGAGACCAATTTCAGACCTGGTCATCATACGGTCTTGAGGAATTTCAAACTATACTCGACAGAACGATACTATGCTCACCGGGCTTCCGGAGGCGTTGGCATTTTTGTACGTTCTGATAGCTACAGCGAAGAGGTTCCATTACGAACCCCTCTAGAGGCTGTAGCTGTTCGCGTCTCGCTGCCTGTCATAGCAACAGTGTGTAATGTTTATCTTCCACCCGGCCAGCATCTGAACATCAATGATGTCGCTGATCTTATAGATCAGCTTCCACCACCCTTCCTCTTATTGGGCGATTTTAACGCCCATCACCCCATATGGGGCTCTGAGACGCCTTGTCCCCGAGGAAGAGAGTTGGAAACACTTATAACGGATCTGGATTTATGTATTTTGAACACAGGGGAACCAACTCACTTTAGTGTACGTTACGGCACATACTCTCGCATAGACGTAAGTCTATGCAGCCGAACGTTGGTTCCACTGTTTCGGTGGAATGCACACGATGATCTCTGTGACAGTGACCATTTTCCCATTATTCTTACTTTGTTGAAACATAAACCCGTCGAGGCTCCCCCTCGATGGATTCTTAAACATGCTGATTGGCCAAAGTACACATCACTAGCTGTCTTTCACGATGATGTCAGGCGGACCGTCGGCGAGGAAATAACTTACGTCACCCAAGTTATTCTTGCTGCTGCTGAGGAGTCCATTCCGTTTTTCTCGGGGACCCCTCGCCGAAAACTCGTTCCTTGGTGGAACGATGAAATAGCAGCAGCCATCAAAGAACGCCGTCGCGCTCATAAACGTTACCGTCGACAGCCTACTGTGGCCAACTTGGTAACATTTAAGAAACTCCGCGCTAAGGCGCGAGTTCTTATTCGACAAAGTAAGAAGGCTTCATGGGAGAGATATGTGTCGTCCATGACGTCGCATACTCCATCATCTCAAGTGTGGACGAAACTTCGACGACTTTCGGGTATTCAAGGATCATCTGCTGTACCGGGAATTTCCATTGCAGGCAGTGTCGCCACTGATCCCCTTGCGATTGCTAATCATCTCGCTAGTCATTTCGCGGATGTCTCTGGCTCCGGGAATTACAATCCTGATTTCCTCCCTCTGAAGCGGGAGGCTGAACGTCATCACCTTAGTTTTGCCACCCAAGCTTCAGAGGACTACAACGTGCCCTTTACGGAGTGGGAACTCCGCAGCGCATTAGCGCTTTGCAAGGACACGTCTCCTGGACCGGACAACATCCATAACCAGATGTTGAAACACCTTAGTGATGATAGTTTACTATATCTCCTTCGTGTGTTCAACCGAATCTGGACAGAGGGTGATTTTCCGTCTCAGTGGCGAGAGGGCATAGTCATCCCTGTCCTCAAGCCTGACAAAGATCCTAAGTATGCAGGAAGTTACAGACCGATTTGTCTTACAAATTGCCTGTGTAAGCTCTTTGAGAGGATGGTAAATCGCAGACTCGTGTGGTGTCTGGAGAAACAAGGAGTCTTGTCCGAGTACCAATGTGGATTTCGAGCCGCTCGATCCACCACAGACCACTTGGTACGCCTGGAGAGCTCTATCCAGGATGCGTTTCTCCGCAAACAGCATTTGGTAGCTGTCTTCTTTGACTTGGAGAAGGCCTACGACACCACCTGGCGATATGGCATCCTTTCAGTCCTGCATCAATGGAGATTCCGAGGTAACTTGCCGGTATTTATTGCGAATTTTTTGTCCCTCCGTCTATTCCGTGTCCGAGTAGGGAGGACATATTCACAATACCACGTTCAAGAAAATGGAGTCCCACAGGGATCGGTTCTTAGTGTCACTCTGTTCGCGATTGCCATAAACGGTATTGTCGCGGCTGCTGGTCCAGCCGTCATACCGTCCCTATATGTGGATGATTTTGCTCTGCACTATAGCTCGTGCAGTATGGCAGTCGCAGAGCGACAGTTACAGCAAGCTATTAGGAGGGTGGAGAAGTGGACCTTAGAACATGGCTTTCGGTTTTCTGCCGCAAAGACCTCCGTTGTCCACTTTTGTCGTCAACGTACACTTCACCCTCATCCTGAGCTTTATCTAGGTAATGTCGTTCTTCCAGTTGTTGACACCTACCGATTTCTTGGGCTCCTTTTTGACAGTAAATTATCGTGGGAGCCACACGTGCGGCAGTTAAAAGTGCAATGTACTAGGAAGCTTAATATCCTTAAGTTTCTTAGCAGCACTTCTTGGGGGGCTGACCGCGCGGTGCTCCTGCGATTCTATCGGGCACACATTTTATCGCGGTTAGACTACGGCAGTGCAGCATATGGCTCCGCAAGACCAAGCGTTCTTGCGAAGCTGAACAGTATCCACCACAGCGGGGTTAGGTTGGCGACGGGAGCTTTTCGTACAAGCCCCATCGCTAGCCTGCTCGCTGAGTCTGGTGTGCCGCCTTTACACCTGAGGCGCCAGCAACTTCTACTTACATATGCTGCAAATTTGCGACAGATGCCACTTCATCCCAGCTATCCTTGCGTGTTCAACAATGGCAACCGTTTGCTGTACGCTGCTCGTCCTCGAGCGACGCGGCCGGTTGGGATACGCTTGGATAACATTTCCGAATTGTTTGACGTACCTTCGGTTCCTTGCCTTGTCAGACAACCAAGTGGGGTACCTCCGTGGGTCGTACGACGACCTGAAGTAATCCTGGATCTGCACACTGGTCCAAAGGAAAACACGGACCCTTCGATTTATCGGAGGCTCTTCCTGTCCGTTGTTGGCCGCTATCCAGGTTCAGTCGTCGTCTACACGGATGGTTCAAGGTCAGATACGAAGGTGGGCTGTGCGTTCGTTGTTAACAATGATAGGTTCCTTTTTGCTCTTCCGGCAACCTGTAGTGTGTACACAGCAGAGCTCTATGCTATCTATGAGGCTCTGCGGTACGCACTGTACAATGAGCGCCGACACTTTCTTCTGTGTACCGACTCCTTGAGTTCGCTCCAGTCTATAGATACCTGTTTCCCTCGGCACCCTCTGGTGCAGCTAATCCAGGACCTGCTGGCCGGGTGTTGGGATGCTGGCACCAGAATCACATTTCTGTGGCTCCCAAGCCACATGGGCATAGAGGGAAACGAGTTAGTAGATCAGGCTGCCAAGGAGGCAGTTACACTGCCCACGTTGCCTTTCCAGGTTCCAGTAAGTGATATTCGCTCCCAGCTGAGACATCTTGTTATGTCCCATTGGGAGATGGAGTGGCAGGCCATTCCACTTCGCAATAAGCTGAGAGCGATAAAAGGAACAACGAAGGTATGGAGGACTTCCCTTCGGGCTTCGCGGAGGGAAGCCGTGGTATTATGTCGTCTTCGGATCGGCCACGGTATCTTGACTCACTCGCATCTTTTGAAAGGAGAACCCCCTCCGGCTTGTACCTGCGGCGACCAACTTACCGTGGTGCACATCCTTACGGAGTGTGTGGACCTGGTCGATCTGCGCCGTAGTCTTAACCTTCCGAGTACTATCTCCCTTATCTTGCGTGATGACGAGCAGTCAGCAGACCTCGTCATCCGCTTTATGAGGGATAGTGGACTGTTTTCTCGTGTGTAATGCTGTCCTTTGTCCTAGTGTGTTTTGTGTCACTTTCGCTTTTATCCTATTGACTTAATTTTAGTTTGTTTTGCGTATTTTAATGTGTTATTTTAACGTCTCTCGTAAATTATGTACTACCAGGCAATGCCTTATTCTTTTGTTTTCCTGTAATTTCTCTTATTTTATTAGAAAATAAGGCATTGCGTATTAGATCCACTGATTGTTTTAATCTCACCCTCATTTTTCTCCATCATTTTTTAAACTCTAGTCAGTGGATATGTTTTTTAAAATTTTAACATCATCTCTCATGTCGTTTATCACATTCCATTAGGGGCCGATGACCTTCGATGTTAGGCCCCTTTAAACAACAAGCATCATCACATTATGAGGGATAGCGGTCTGTTTTATCGTGTGTGATGTCCTTTGTCCTAGTGTTGTTTATGTCAGTTGCGCTTTTATGTCATTGACTTCATTTTAGTTTGTGTTGCGCATTTTAATGTGTTATTTTAACGTCTAACGTAAATTATGTGTTAATATCTGTACTACTGGGCAATGCCTTATTCCTTCGTTTTCCTGTATTTTCTCTTATTTTAATAGAACATAAGACATTGCGTATTAGATCCACTGAATGTTTTATTCTCACCCTCATTTTTCTTCATCACCATTCTTTTTTAACTCTAGTCAGTGGGTACTTTTAAACATTTTTAACTTCATGTTTCATGTCATTCATTTCGTTCCATTAGGGCCCGGTGACCTTCAATGTTAGGCCCCTTAAAACAACATGCATCATCATGTCCGACATACCTGAGTGAGAAGAAGATCCAGGAGATCAAGACCCTGGATGGTCTTTCCTACGAGGAAGCGCGGCGTAAGTTTAATTCTACGAATACACCTGCCCGTACACTTGACTATAGCTTCATAGCTCATAGTCTTCCAGGTTCGTCATTTACAACCTCGACACCTGTAAGGTCCGCTGCGCCCAAGGCGACTGTTGCTGCTCCCAGCAACGTCGCAAAGAAGCAAAGCTCGAAGGGGGGGGCTGGACCACCCCACCTTCGACCAACCAGAAGTCTGTGCAGGCTTGTAGTTCCCAGCCTGCACAGCAAGGGGGGATGACTAAGTCTCCCCCCCTAGGAGGTCGACGAAAGTCGTGCCCCAGCCGGCGGAGGCGGCATCGTCGGCCAGGGCTGGGAAACCATCTAACAGCCCGTCTAAACTCGAAAAGAAGAAGGGGAAGAGAGCGTCCGTGCTGAGAGCTCTCGGACTTCCCCTGCGAAGGAGAAGTCATGCCCCCCATCGGGGGGGTGAGAGCCTGCGCCATGAGGCTCTCCTGCTCCCAAACCTGCGCGTTCTCCTCGTAGGGGAACCGCTCGCGCCCGAAAAGCGTCGATGTTCTGGGCGGCACCCCTGTCTTGTGATGACGGGTTGGATGTCGCGCTGTCCTCTATATCTACGGACTAGCAAGATACCCGTGCTTCGCTACGGTATTATACTGAAATTTATAATTGAATGCTTATTGTTTTAGATATATAATACGCCGAAATTTGCGGTCTGACTCGTTTTCTGCGAGAACCCACCAAAATTCCCGATCTGACTCGTTTTCTATTAGATTACGGCATGTTTCCTCCCATTTTTCAATCTTCTTTTCCAGCAATCGATTTCGTACTTCCCGGGCTAGGCTCAGGTATTCCTCCCGGTCAGTTGGGTCCGTAAATCTTTGCAATCTTTTCCTATAATCATTTTTAATATGGATAAAATCCTTCAGGAGATCCGGCGTGGTGTCATATTGGGTGCCTAGAAGGCACTGAACCCGCGGCTGGACTGCATTCTTAGTCATTACCCGTCCAGGAGCCGTTTCCAGCGCGGTCCGCACATTTGACGACGGTCCGGAACATTATTATTATTATTATTATTATTATTATTATTATTATTATTATTATTATTATTATTGTACCGGGCGGTACACCTCTACTCTGTTTATTTAAAAGTTGCGCCAGTTGAAACTCCTCTTCTGGAGGAAGGTTGAACTTTATCTATTCTATTAATTCTCTACTTTCTCAGAAGATGTCACCACGTGGAAAATTTTGAGTTTTTGAACTGTGTCACTTTTGATGTGTTTTTGTTTCGCTTGAAGTAAGAAGTGTGAACTTTCTCTTCTAGAGGACACTACTGAAGAATTACAATAGTGCAACCTAGTGCGAAATCAAAGAACTATTTTGTTGGAGAAATTTTTATTTCAAAAGTTTGTTCTTTGTTAAATTTCTTTCTGTCATGGTTTAAGTTGGCTGTATACCCCTCTTTTTCCCCTTATTTTGGATCTAGCCAATCCCGAATTTCTTTAATTAATTTTCCACCAATAATGTGTTTCTTTTTCCTCTATGTAGGGGTTTCTTTTCCCGAACCAATAAAGATTTTGTGGGAGGGTGTTTTATTTCCCCTAACGCCTAGAATCTTCCGCGAGAGGATATAAACTGCTGATTTTGGGGTCTCCGGGCCACTTCTGTTCCATCTTTCAGTGTATTAAGTACATAGCAGGAGGCGGGAAGCGCCTCTTTCCTCGGCAGCGATCTACTACCAGGTAATGGCCTATTAATATCTTCTTTTCTTGCTAGGTCGGCAGTTTAACTCTCGCGGCGGGTTCGAAGCGTTTTCCATCATGTAACCTTTTCCTAAAATGTAACTACTCTTTTCTTCTTTTCTTGTAAAGTTACATATTGGGATAGAGAGTGCTAACCCTCTCGAGCTCCCACTCACATTTGTTTTGAGGTGAACTTATTTTCTCAAACTTTTCTTCGTTTATGTAATGTAAAGTGTTCTTCTCTAAGTCACCTCTGTAGTATGGGATTAGCCCTTGCGTTAGTGGCCCAGAGCCAGATTAGGTTTTAAAAGCAAAGTGTATTAGGAGTGCAAGTTCGCCTCCTCTCAAGTTGTATTTTAGAGGTCATGTATTAATCTTTTCTCACCTAATAGACCTCAGTAGGTTGGGTATCTTACCCCTGTGTATATGTCCTTTGAGGACGACTTGAAAGTTGAGTTTGGTGTGGCCTGGGAGAGGCTTAACTTTAAGAGCGAGTGGCTCTTTTCTAAAACTGAGAGTTGTATGCCTCGAGGAGGCTTTGCTGTGTAATTTGGAGCAAGGGCTCCAGGGTTTGAGTGGGGTCTTCTGCCCCTTTTGTTGAAATTGGTATATCGTAAAGTTGAGCTAGTTGCTCAAGAATTGTATTTTCAGGGCTCGAAGCCCAAATTCTTTAATCCCTGTAATTGTACATTTCAAGTTGTATTTCGGCTACTAAGTACCTGTTCTATTTGTTGTTACCTAATTTTGAAAAGAAAATATAACCTTGTTAAATTTTAAAATTTAATTTCTCTTTAGTAGCTTGAGACCTATTCACCACCCAGCACCTTCTTTCATGCTTAACTACCACAAAAACTCGGTAACAAGTGGTAGCAGAGCGTGGTTGAATGGGTCTCAATTTAGCCCCTTTTGACGGCTAAACATTGCTTTGATTCGACCTCTAACAATTTTCTCAGTTGCTGGAATTTTTTGAGTTTTTCAAAATTGTTCTGTCATCATGCCCGGCCCTCGCGATGTTCTCCTCCTTAACTACTTGCGCAAAGAGGAGTTGATATATGAGTTAACTATCAGAAACGTTCAATCTGGAGGCACGGTTGCAATAGACACTAACAAGCTTAGAGAGTCCCTTGATTTGCCCATTTCCATCCCCAATTTGGGAGAGAAAGAAATTGACGACTCTCTTTCCACGATTGTCGAGAATATTACTGGGCTAGCATCGGTAGTCAGCTTTTTTGATGAAAACGATCCATCTCCTAATCAAATTAAGCGTGTGCAAGGCAGGCTGTATCACTTTGCAAATAGAGTTAATGATCTATTGTCTCTAAAGGTGAATGACGTTCAGAGGAAGCAAGCTAATACGCTCCTTGAAACTATTTCTGAATTGTCTAATAAGGTCACTCAATTGCTAACCGGCGAAGCTCCTCCCAAAACTGATCAACCCGCCACGGTGAATGTAGGTAACGAGGAAGAGCCTCCTCAGGGAGAAGTCAATAGGATAACCGTTGCTGCTCAAACTATCTCTGCCCCATCGAACAACGAATCTGAACGCCGTGCGTCATTGAGTAACATCCGCTCTGAATTAACTTCCTTGCCCTTGAAACCTTTAACGACTATGACACCTGGGTTCAGCAGCTTGCCTCATCCATTGGCAATGTTGCTTAGAGGTATCTCTAAGTTTTCCGTCAACACCACCAGTGACGTAATTTCATTTTTAAGATTTCTAGTGGAATTTCAGGATCATGCCCTTGTGTTTTCTCTTTCCCCATGTCAAATTTTGCAAATTATCTATCCTTATGCTATTGGTGTTCTATCTGACAAAATAGTTAGAGCCATTGCCGAGCAATCTTCTATTGAGGATTTCCACGCCCATTTGCTAGCTAACTTCATCCCGGCTAGGGCCAGGTCCTCCCTTATTCAGAAATACTATTATCGGGTACAGCGCTTGGATGAAAACCTGGCAGACTTCATCCAAGACATTAAGTTTTATACTAGGGTGTTTGCTCTCCACTTCCCTGAGGATCAGATCGTGCAAGCTATTGTTGAAGGGATTTCACCACCCTACAGGTCATATTTGTGTTTCGCGGCGTGCCCGCAAACCTTCTCTGAACTGGAAGCATTAGCCGTCTCTGCGGAAGGAGTTAGGTATGCCGATTCCTTGCGTGTGGCGAAAGAACCCCCGCCTTCCTTTAGTAACACTCGGCCTCCACCTCGCCGACCAGTCAATCCCCGTAAATGTTATGCTTGTGGGTCGCCTGACCATCTGCGGAATAAGTGTCCTCTGATCAAGTCAAGTGGGACAAGGAATGGAGTAGGGTCATCACAAGGCTGTTTTAAGTGTGGGGCCTTCTCACATATCGCCAAGAATTGCCCAAACTCAAATAGCACCCCCTCCTGCTCAACTTCTGGTGCAAATTCCAGCTATTCCAATAATAAAAAGTGACTAGTGGCGTCGGCTGAGCCGACTAATCCATCTTCCCGAGATTTAGCCCCTAGTAAACAGGTTGTAAATGCAGAGAACGACCAGCATTCAAATTCATCTTTTGAATGCCCTAAAGAGTGTCTTAGGATTGCGGCGGATACCCCCGCACCTGTTCCTTTTCTTAAGATTGAGTTAAATAACGAGCCTATAACAGCTCTCTTAGATTCAGGCAGTGTTTGTTCCATTATTTCGGCTGATTGGTATTCTAAATTGAAATCTGTCTGTAAACTCCCTGACTATGTCTCTTCTCCTGTTCAATATGTTTCGGCTAATTCATCTCCATTAGAAATTCTAGGTTCCATACATGTCAAAATTCGGGTTTTTAAGTTTACATGGAAGATCAAATTGTTTGTGGCCAAGCGTTTGTCTTGCCCCATCATATTGGGAGCGGACTTCATTTCTCACACTGGTCTTGTGCTCGATCTCCAGTGTAGGTCGTGCATATTCAAATTTGCGTCCAATTGTAGAATTCCCTTGTTAAAGTGTAATTCTGTATCATGTTCATCTATTTCGCCTACCCAGGATGAGATGTTGTTAGACCTTAGACATCTACCTGAGGAGCAGGCTGATAGTATTCGGAAACTGTGTCAGTCGTTTCCCGAGGTGTTCTCTGATACTCTTGGTGTTACTGACCTTATTGAATACAAAATTGAGGTCACGGATTCAATTCCTGTCCGTTTTCCACCGTATAGGCTATCTCCACCTAAAATGAAGGCTCTGAAAGAAATCATCGATCAGATGTTGAAGGATGGTATTATTAGGCCCTCTAAGTCAGCGTATTCTTCACCTATTTTTCTAGTCCCGAAACCCCAAGGAGGCTTCAGGCCTGTCATTGATTACAGGGCTCTCAATCGGAAGGTGGTGTTGCAATCTGTGCCCCTTCCCGACCTTCATTCTTGCTTTTCATGGTTTCGTAAGGCCAAGTTCTTCACCATCTTGGACTTGAATCAGGCCTATAATCAAATTCCCCTTGCCGAAGAGTCTAAACATCTTACAGCGTTTGCCACGGACTGGAATTTATATGAATACAACCGCGTGCCTTTCGGGCTCCCCACGGGGGCAGCTGTGCTCACTAGGCTACTAGATAGGGTCTTTTCCGACATCAAATTTGAGTACTTATATCACTACTTGGATGATGTCGTCGTATTTTCCGAAACCTTTGAAGAACATCTAGATCATTTGCGAGAAGTTCTCAATCGCCTTCGTAAGGCTGGGTTAACTGTTAAGTTGTCCAAGGTTGCCTTTGCTAAGCCCTCTATGTCATTCCTAGGGCATATTGTGTCACCTGATGGTGTAGCAGTCGATCATTCTAGAACACAGGCCATCCGTGATTTTAAACCTCCTAAGGACATCAAAGGTATCGCTAGATTCATTGGTATGGTGAATTTCTTCAGGAAGTTTATTCCTAACTTCGCTAATAGAGCGGCGCCCTTAAACCTTCTTCGTAGGAAAGGCATCAAATTCGAGTGGGGACCTTCTCAACAAGCCGCTTTCGAAGATCTTAAATTAGCTCTCTGTAATGCCCCTGTACTTGCTATGCCTGATTTCTCGAAGAAATTCATCGTCCAAACGGACGCGTCGTCGTCAGCTGTAGCTGCAGTCCTTCTTCAAGAGACTGAACTAGGGAGGCGTCCCATCGCCTATGCATCTAGGACTCTATCGGTTCAAGAAGCCAAGTATTCCATCTATGAGCTCGAAGGGTTGGCAGTCTTATTCGCCTTAGAAAAGTTCCGTCTCTATCTGGAACATGTCAAATTCGACCTGGAGACAGATAATCAAGCCTTAAGCTGGGTCTTAGGTAGGCCGCGTCGTACAGGTCGTATAGCCCGTTGGGCCATCCGTATTTCTGCCTTCCAATTCGATGTACGGCATATCAGAGGTACCGAAAATGTTGTTGCTGATGGACTCAGCCGTATGTTTCATAACGACGTCGAGACCCACGAACCGGTCGATAGTTCATCACCTTCCGAGTCCATACTATCTGGTGTTAATGCCATCTTAACAGGTGCTCCCATGCTTTTTAGGGATATTGAGAAATACCAACGTGAAGATCCGACGCTGGCTCCTATAATGGAAACCCTTTCTTCTGGGGAACATGTTGTCCCTTATGTTCTGAGGAATGGTGTTCTATGTTGCCCTTCGAGGCATGATAAGTTGATGAAAGTTGTTGTTCCAGCGGTTCTTGTACCTATGATATTCAAATACTATCATGAGACCCCATTGGGGGGGCATCTTGGAATCTTTAAAACTCGTGAAAAGATTCGTGAAATGTTCATATGGAAAGGTATGGACGGTGAAATTCGAGAACTTGTAAAAGCTTGTAAATCTTGTTTGATCAGTAAACCCACCATGTCCACTAAAGTAGGCCTTTTGTCTTCTCATCAAGCGTCGCGCCCCATGGAACGCCTGTATATCGATTATGTGGGACCCTTCCCCCAGTCAAAGGGTAATGCCAACAAGTTCATCTTTGTGTGTGTAGATGGTTTTACAAGATTTTCCTGGTTATTTCCGACTAAGCTGGCTACCGCTCAGTCCACCATTACTTGCCTAAATTCTATTTTTGCTTCTTTTGGTCCGTGCCAATACATTGTATCTGATAATGCTAAAGCTTTTACATCAAATCTGTTTCGTAAATTCTGTTTTGACTTGTCCATCTCTCATGTAACTACATCTGCTTATTACCCTCAACCATCTCTGGCTGAACGGGTTAACCGCAATCTCAGGTCCGCACTTATTGCCTATCATCATGAAGATCATTCTAGGTGGGACACGTCCCTGCATTGGTTAGCTTTTGCTTTGAATTCGGCGGTTCATGAATCTCACAAATTTACTCCAGCTTCTTTGATGTTTAAGTTCGTTCCCAACACGCCGCTCTCTAACCTCTGGTCTCTGAATGACATTCTGCCCGAGACAATAGATCCGGACAACATTAAAGATCTTTGGAAGAAGGCTAAAGCTAATCTTAAAGTGTCTCATGAAAAGGTTAGGGAAAGGTATGATCGTGGACGGAGACCCACCACTTTGAAGGTAGGTGACCAGGTTATGGTCAAAAATTTTGCTCCCGCGGGCAAGCTTGCCCCCAGATTTCATGGGCCTTGTATCATTCTCGATTTTCTTACGCCGGTTACCTTATTGCTAAGTAATCCAGCCACCGAGAGGATATTTAGAGTTCACCTGTCCCAGGTGAAACCGGTGTAATTTCTGTGTTAACTTGCTCCATATTATTTTGAAAGGATATGAAGGTTATATTTTTTTTGAGTTTCACTTTTAAGGCATTCTGCCCCTTCTGTAATATTTTGGTTTTAGATGTAAGCCTTATGTAAAACCTGCCCCGACCCGTTAAACTGCCATCCTGTTCTTGCCACGGCCATTACCACGCTCCCGTCTCCTGCTCCACTCTACACAGTGGCTTAATGAATACCATGAATATCTGCACGCCGCTGGCCCCTCACTCTCTCTACAAGCCTGTACCCGCAAAGAAAATAATTGTCCAACACAATTCTGCCGCCTAGCTTTAATGTTTCAGCGCCCCCGCAGCCGCGCAGCGCCGCGCAGCGACTGGGGAGGGGGATGGGCCCCCTCCTCTCCAGCGAGGACGACATGTGCACGGCGAGCCGGAGCTCACCTCCCGGCCAAGGCTGATGTGCGGCGCACGACCTACTACATGCCCGCAGCCTGTATCTGTTCACCGCGGGCGCGGCGTACTTCAACACCTCTGCTCCCCTCATAGTGCGGGCGAGCGGTATCTCAGGGTACTTGAGGGGTCCGAGCGGCCTCCGTTGGACGCAAGCTGCAACGGCCGGTCTGGCCATCCGACTCAATCTACATCAACTACATGGACAGTCACCATAAGCAATAATTACATTTGGGAATTTAACAACAATATTTGGTGGACATTGCAAAAACTTTTCTTCACCTTTTAAGCATTAAAGGTTTATCTTCAGAAATTCAACTTCTACAAACATAAAAACTTTACTGCACCGGCAACAACAAAATTTTGAAATTGCAACCAACCAAATTACTAAAATCTTATAAATGCTTCCGCAATTAATCTTAATATCAACATCAAAACTTGGACCTTATTTTGGAAACAAAGCTTATGTTCTTCTGTGTTACCCCTTGGAGGAACTTTTGGGGGGGGAGGTCTGTACCGGGCGGTACACCTCTACTCTGTTTATTTAAAAGTTGCGCCAGTTGAAACTCCTCTTCTGGAGGAAGGTTGAACTTTATCTATTCTATTAATTCTCTACTTTCTCAGAAGATGTCACCACGTGGAAAATTTTGAGTTTTTGAACTGTGTCACTTTTGATGTGTTTTTGTTTCGCTTGAAGTAAGAAGTGTGAACTTTCTCTTCTAGAGGACACTACTGAAGAATTACAATAGTGCAACCTAGTGCGAAATCAAAGAACTATTTTGTTGGAGAAATTTTTATTTCAAAAGTTTGTTCTTTGTTAAATTTCTTTCTGTCATGGTTTAAGTTGGCTGTATACCCCTCTTTTTCCCCTTATTTTGGATCTAGCCAATCCCGAATTTCTTTAATTAATTTTCCACCAATAATGTGTTTCTTTTTCCTCTATGTAGGGGTTTCTTTTCCCGAACCAATAAAGATTTTGTGGGAGGGTGTTTTATTTCCCCTAACGCCTAGAATCTTCCGCGAGAGGATATAAACTGCTGATTTTGGGGTCTCCGGGCCACTTCTGTTCCATCTTTCAGTGTATTAAGTACATAGCAGGAGGCGGGAAGCGCCTCTTTCCTCGGCAGCGATCTACTACCAGGTAATGGCCTATTAATATCTTCTTTTCTTGCTAGGTCGGCAGTTTAACTCTCGCGGCGGGTTCGAAGCGTTTTCCATCATGTAACCTTTTCCTAAAATGTAACTACTCTTTTCTTCTTTTCTTGTAAAGTTACATATTGGGATAGAGAGTGCTAACCCTCTCGAGCTCCCACTCACATTTGTTTTGAGGTGAACTTATTTTCTCAAACTTTTCTTCGTTTATGTAATGTAAAGTGTTCTTCTCTAAGTCACCTCTGTAGTATGGGATTAGCCCTTGCGTTAGTGGCCCAGAGCCAGATTAGGTTTTAAAAGCAAAGTGTATTAGGAGTGCAAGTTCGCCTCCTCTCAAGTTGTATTTTAGAGGTCATGTATTAATCTTTTCTCACCTAATAGACCTCAGTAGGTTGGGTATCTTACCCCTGTGTATATGTCCTTTGAGGACGACTTGAAAGTTGAGTTTGGTGTGGCCAGGGAGAGGCTTAACTTTAAGAGCGAGTGGCTCTTTTCTAAAACTGAGAGTTGTATGCCTCGAGGAGGCTTTGCTGTGTAATTTGGAGCAAGGGCTCCAGGGTTTGAGTGGGGTCTTCTGCCCCTTTTGTTGAAATTGGTATATCGTAAAGTTGAGCTAGTTGCTCAAGAATTGTATTTTCAGGGCTCGAAGCCCAAATTCTTTAATCCCTGTAATTGTACATTTCAAGTTGTATTTCGGCTACTAAGTACCTGTTCTATTTGTTGTTACCTAATTTTGAAAAGAAAATATAACCTTGTTAAATTTTAAAATTTAATTTCTCTTTAGTAGCTTGAGACCTATTCACCACCCAGCACCTTCTTTCATGCTTAACTACCACAAAAACTCGGTAACAATTATTATTATTATTATTATTATTATTATTATGTGTTGCTGGAATGGATGATGACAGGAAAACCGGGGTATCTGGAGAAAAACCTGTCCCGCCTCCGTTTTGTCCAGCACGAATGTCACATGGAGTGAACGGGATTTGAACCACGGAACCCAGCTGTGAGAGGCCGGCGCGCTGCCGAGGATCCTTATAAGTACATTAAGAACAGTAAAATCAATTGGTCTCATCTCCTTCTACAGCCCACCGCCGTTAAGTTTATTTACCGGCACCCCCCCCCCCCGAAAAAAAAGGCTTGTTTCTTATGTTTAAAGAAGATTTCAAACACCAGTGTTCACGTCTATTACCTTCAGTTTTGAGATATAAGTATCCCCATAAAAATAATTTACTTTTTTCACTTCATTTCACACTACTTCCCCCCCCCCCCGCCCTAAGTGAATTTTCCCGCAAAAAATACTTGTTTCTTTAATAGTAAAGGATCTTCTAAATACCAATTATCACGACTCTAACTTCTTCAGTTTTTGATTTATGTGTCCTCATGAAAGGAATTCAACTCCTTTACACTCCCGCCCTCCAAGATGGTTTCCCCCCAAAACGCGTTTTTCTTTGTTTTTAAAGGAGATCCAAATACGAATTTTCACGTCTGTAACAACTTTAGTTTTTTATTAGATGTATGTATTCTCATTCAATTAATTCAATTAATTTTTAAAGTCTTTCACCCCCCCCCCCCTTCATTGGATTATCCGAGAATACGTGTTTCTTTATTTTTAAAGCAGATTGCAAATATCAAATTTCACGTCTGTAACATCTTCATTTTAGAGATATCAGTAGCCTAATTAAAAGAATTCAACACCATTTTCAGTCACTTTTACCTCCACCCAAGTGGTATTTCCGAAAGCTAAAAATACACGTTTCTTTATGTTTAATAGAGATAAAAAATACCATTTTTCACTTCTGTAACATGTTCAGTTTTTTGAGATAAACTGTAAAAATTCTCATTTTAAAATTTCACCCCTTTTGAGTTCCCCGTAAGTGGAGTTTCCAAACACAAATCACCTATGTTTCTTTAGATTTACAGGAGATTACAAACACCCACTTTTTACGTCTGTAACATTTTACGTTTCCAAGATATTCTGTAGATATAGTCTTTCAAAAATTCACCCAATTTGTCACTCCTGTTTAACCGCCATTAATTGGATTTTCCAAAACTAAAAAATACGTGTTTCCTTATTTTTAAAGGAGATCCCATATACAAATTTTCAGTTCTGTAATATCTTTCGTTTCTGAGATATATGTATCCTCATTAAAGGCATTGAACCCATTTTTCACCCTTTTACACCCCTCCTATTGGGATTTACAGGAAACAAAAAATACGTTTTCCTTTATTTTTAGAGGAGATTCTAACTACCAATTTTTACATCTGTAAATTTTAAAGTTTTAAGATGTATACACACTCATTTAAAAAAAATTTACCCTCCCCCCTTTTACCCCCCAATATTTGGATTTTCCAAAAACGAAAAAATACGTGTGTTTATTTTAAAGGAGATTCTAAATAACAATTTTCACATATATAACCTTTAAAAATTTTGAGATAGATACACTCATTTTAAAATATTACTCCCTTTTCAGCCCTCTAAATTGGATTTTCCAGAAACAAAAAAATACGTGTTTCTTCATTTTTAACGTAGATCCCAAACACCAATTTCCAGGTCTGTAATATCGTCAGTTTCTGATATATAAGTAGCCTCATTAAAGGCATTCAACCACTTTTTAGCCCCATTTCACTCCTCCTATTGCGATTTTCCGAAAACAAAAAAATACGTGTTCCTTTATTTTTAATGAAGGTTCTAAATACCAATTTTTACATCTGCAAACTTTAAAAGTTTGGACATATAGATTCACTCATTTTAAAAATTCACCCCCTTTTCACCCTCCCATTAATTGGATTTTCCAAAAACAAAAAAATACGTGTTTCTTTATTTTTCAAAGAGATCAAAAGTACCAATTTTCAGGTCTGTAATATCTTCAGTTTCTGAGATATAGGTACCGGTATCCTGATTAAAGGCATTCAACCCACTTTTCCCCATTTTCACCCTTTTTCACCCCTCCTATTGGGATTTTCTGAAAACAAAAAAAAATACGTGTTTCCTTATTTTTAAAGAAGATTCTAAATACATCTGTAAACTTTTAATGTTTTGAGATATAGAGCAACTCATTTTAAAATTTCACCCCCATTTTCACCCCCTTAGCGAAGGAATATCCAAAAATCCTCTCTTAGCGAGCACCTACGTCTTAATATGAATATATCCCCAAAATTTCATTTCTTTACGTCCAGTAGTTTTGGCTCTGCGATGATGAATCAGTCAGTCAGTCAGTCAGTCAGTCAGGACAAGTTATTTTATATATATATAGATGTAGAAGTAGATAGTTTTTAGGCTTACGAGCATTTTCTCGCTCATAACTTAACACTCCTTTTATAGTCCACACTATGGCACTGTTACAGTGGAATTGTAACGGTTATGATGGGCATCTTGCTGAGTTACGTCAGCTTATTAGTGAGTACGCAGCGAGTATAGTCTGTATTCAGTAGACCAATTTCAGACCTGGTCATCATACGGTCTTGAAGCATTTCAAACTATACTCGACAGAACGATACTATGCTCACCGGGCTTCCGGTGGCGTTGGCATTTTTGTACGTTCTGATAGCTACAGCGAAGAAGTTCCATTAAGAACCCCTCTTGAGGATGTAGCTGTACGCGTTTCGCTGCCTGTCATAGCAACATTGTGTAATGTGTATTTTCCACCAGGGCAGCATCTTAACATAACCGATGTCGCTGATCTTATAGAACAGCTTCCACCTCCCTTCCTCTTATTGGGCGATTTTTAACGCCCATCATCCCATATGGGGCTCTGAGACGCCTTGCCCCCGGGGACGAGAGCTGGAAATATTAATGAGAGAGCTGGACTTATGTCTTTTGAACACAGGCGAACCAACTCACTTTTGTGTACGTTACGGCACATATTCTCGCATAGACGTAAGTCTATGCAGCCGAACGTTGGATCCACTGTTTCGGTGGAATACACACGATGATCTCTGTGACAGTGACCATTTTCCCATCATCCTTACTTTGTTGAGACATAAATCCGTCGAGGCTCCCCCTCGATGGATTCTTAAACATGCTGATTGGCCAGAGTACACATCACTAGCTGTCTTTACTGACGATATCAGGCGGACCGTCGGCGAGGAGATAACTTACGTAACCCAAGTTATTCTTGGCGGCTGCTGAGGAGTCCATTCCGCTCTTTTCCGGGAATCCTCGCCGAAAACTCGTTCCTTGGTGGAACAATGAAATAGCAGCAGCTATCAAAGAACGCCGTCGTGCTCATGAACGTTACCGTAGACAGCCTACTGCGCCAACTTAGTAACATTTAAGAATTCCGCGCTAAGGCGCGGGTTCTTAATCGTCAAAGTAAGAAGGCTCCATGGGAGAGATATGTGTCGTCTATGACGTCACATACTCCATCATCTCAAGTGTGGACTAAGCTTCGACGTATTTCGGGTATCCAAGGATCATCTTCTGTAAAGGCAATTTCCATTGCAGGCAATATTGTCAGTGAATCCCTCCTGATTGCTGACCATCTAGCCAGTCATTTCGCGGATGTATCTGGCTCCGGGAATTACCATCCTGATTTCCTCGCTGTGAAGCGAGAGGCAGAACGTCATCACCTTAGTTTTGCCTCTCAAGCTTCAGAGGATTACATCGTGCCCTTTACAGAGTGGGAACTCCCCAGCTCCCTAGCGCTTAGCAAGTACACGTCTCCTGGACCGGACAACATCCACAACCAGATGTTGAAACACCTTAGTGATGATGGTCTTCTCTATCTACTTCGTGTGTTCAACCGTATCTGGATTGAGGGTGATTTCCCGTCTCAGTGGCGAGAGGGCATAGTCATTCCTGTCCTCAAGCCTGACAAAGATCCTAAGTATGCAGGAAGTTACAGACCGATTTGTCTTACGAACTGCCTGTGTAAGCTATTTGAGAGGATGGTAAATCGCCGACTCGTGTGTTGTCTGGGGAAACCAGCACACTTGTCCGAATACCAGTGTGGTTTTCGAGCCGCTCGATCCACCACTGACCACCTGGTCCGCCTGGGGAGCTCTATCCAGGATGAGTTTGTCCGCAAACAGCACTAGGTAGCTGTTTTCTTTGGCTTAGAGAAGGCCTACGACACCACATGGCGATATGGTATCCTTTCAGTCCTGCATCAATGGAGATTCCGAGGTAACTTGCCGGTATTTATTGCGAATCTTTTGTCCCTCCGTCTATTCCGTGTCCGAGTAGGGAGGACATATTCGCAATATTACGTTCAGGAAAATGGAGTCCCACAAGGATCGGTACTTAGTGTCACTCTGTTCGCGATTGCCATAAACGGTATTGTTGCTGCTGCTGGCCCAGCAGTAATACCGTCGCTATATGTGGACGATTTTGCTCTGCATTATAGGTCGTGCAGTATGGCAGTCGCAGAGCGACAATTAAAGCAAGCTATTAGGTGGGTGGAATAGTGGACCTTAGAACATGGCTTTCGGTTTTCTGCCGCAAAGACCTCCGTTGTCCACTTTTGTCGTCAACGTACTCTTCACCCACATCCTGAACTTTATCTAGGAAATGTCATTCTTCCAGTTGTTGTCTCCTACCGATTTCTTGGGCTCCTTTTCGACAGTAAATTATCTTGGGAGCCACACGTGCGGGAGCTAAAAGTGCAATGCACCAAGAGGTTTAACCTCTTGAAGTTTCTTTGCAGCACTAATTGCGGAGCTGTCCGCGTGGCGCTCCTGCGATTCTATCGGGCACACATTTTATTCCGTTAAGACTACGGCAGTGCAGCATATGGCTCCGCAAGACCACGCGTTCTTGCGAAGCTCAACAGTATCCACCACAGCGGGGTTAGGTTGGCGACGGGAGCTTTTCTACACGCCCCATCGCTAGCCTGCTCGCTGAGTCTAGTGTGCCGCCTTTACACCTGAATCGCCAGCAACTCCTACTTACGTATGCTGCAAATTTGCGACAGATGCCACTTCAGCCGAGCTATCCCTGCGTGTTGAACAATGGCAACCGTTTGTTGTATGCTGCTTATCCTCGTGCGACGCGGCCGGTTGGGATACGCTTGGATAGCAGTTATGAATTGTTTGACGTACCTTCGATTCCTTGCCTTGTCAGACAACCAAGTGGGGTACCTCCGTGGATTGTACGACGACCTGAAGTAATCCTGCATTTGCACACTGGCCTGAAAGGAAACACGGACCCTTCGATTTATCGGAGTCTCTACTTCTCCGTTGTTGGCCGCTATCCAGGTTCAGTCGTCGTTTACACGGATGGTTCAAGGACAGATACGAAGGTGGGCTGTGCGTTCGTTGTCGACAATGATCGGTTACTTTTTGCTCTCCCGGAAACCTGTTGTGTGTACACAGCGGAGCTTTATGCTATCTGTGGAGCTCTGCGGTACGCACTGTACAATGAACGCCGACACTTTCTCGTGTGTACTGACTCCTTGAGCTCACTCCAGTCTATTGATACCTGTTTCCCTCGGCACCCTCTGGTGCAGCGGATCCAGGACCTGCTGGCCGGGTGTTCGGATGCCGGCACCAGAATTACGCATGTGTGTCTCCCCAGCCACATGGGCATAGAGGGGAACGAGTTAGCGGATCAGGCTGCCAAGGAGGCAGTTACACTGCCCCCGTTGCCTTTCAAGGTTCCAGCAAGTGATATTCGCTCTCAGCTGAGACATCTGGTTATGTCTCATTGGGAGATGGAGTGGCAGGCCATCCCACTTCCCAATAAGCTGAGAGCGATAAAAGGAACAACGAAGGTATGGAGGACTTCCCTTCGGGCTTCGCGGAGGGAAGCCGTGGTATTATGTCGCCTTCGGATCGGCCACGGTATCTTGACGCACTCCCATCTACTGAAAGGAGAACCCCCTCCGGTGTGTACCTGCGCGACCATCTTACCGTGGTACACATCCTTACGGAGTGTGTGGACCTGGTCGATCTGCGCCGTAGTCTTAACCTTCCGAGTACAATCTCCCTTATCTTGCGAGATGACGAGCAGTCAGCAGACCTCGTCATCCGCTTTATGAGGGATAGCGGTCTGTTTTATCGTGTGTGATGATGTCCTTTGTCCTAGTGTTGTTTATGTCAGTTGCGCTTTTATCTCATTGACTCCATTTTAGTTTGTGTTGCGCATTTTAATGTGTTATTTTAACGTCTAACGTACATTATGTGTTAATATCTTTATTACTGGGCGATGCCTTATTCCTTCGATTTCCTGTACTTTCTCTTATTTTAATAGAACATAAGGCCTTGCGTATTAGATCCACTGACTGTTTTAATCTCACCCTCATTTTTCTTCATTACCATTCTTTTTTAACTCTAGTCAGTGGATAATTTTTAAAATTTTAACTTCATATCTCATGTCCTTCATTTCGTTCCATTAGGGGCCGATGACCTTCGATGTTAGGCCCCTTAAAACAACAAGCATCATCATCATCATTAGTTTGTTTTGCGCATTTTAATGTGTTATTTTAACGTCTAACGTAAATTATGTGTTAAAATCTGTACTACTGGGCAATGCCTTATTCCTTCGTTTTCCTGTATGTTCACTTATTTTAATAGAACATAAGGCATTGCGTATTAGATCCACTGAATGTTTTAATCTAACCCTCATTTTTCTTCATCACCATTCTTTTTTAACTCTACTCAGTGGATACTTTTAAAAATTTTAACTTCTTGTCTCATGTCATTCATTTCGTTCCTTTGTTGCCGATGACCTTCGATGTTAGGCCCCTTAAAACAACAAGAATCATCATCCTCATCAATGAGGACAGGAACGGGATCCTCTTAGCCGCGGGAGGTAAAATGAGTCCAGGGGGGTGGGTATATTTCAACCTCAGGCACCCGCGAAGTGGTTCTCCGTGGTTTCCCACTTCTCCTCCAAACAAATGCCGGGTTGGTACCTAACGTAAGGCCACAGCCGCTTCTTTCCCTCTTCCTTGTCTACCCATTCCGACCTTCCCATCCTTCCACAAGGTCCCTGTTCAACATAGCTGGTGAGGCAGTCTGGGCAAGTTACTGGTCCTTTTCCCCGGCTGTATCCCCCCCACCCAAAGTCTCACTCTCCAGGCCACTGCCCTTAAGGTGGTAAATATCGGATCCCACGCTGAGTCCGAGGGAAAAACCAACCCTGGAGGGTAAACGGATTAAGAATGAAGAAAAACGTTCAAAGGGCACTCACCCTGGCTATAACTTTTCTTTTTATTCATACACATATTTCATGCGATATACCACGAATCTGCTACGCAGGCGTAGCAGGGGGTGAGGTGATACTCCCACGTGGCGCGTCCCAGGTGGCGGATAGAGGGGTCCTAACCGGCTTGCCGGCGAACTTGAGGGAAATAAAATACATCTCGCGGACCAAACACACACCCCCTGTGGGTGGGGGAGGCTGACGAATAATACACCCAAGGTATCCCCTGCCTGTCGTGAGAGGCGACTAAAAGGGGCGACCAAGGGATGATTGAAATGGAAGCATGAAACTACTTTTGAATCGTACCATCACGCGGGGAACACCAAGGTGTTGCCTGTACTTGCGAGTTGTACCACTATGTTCGGTACGAAATGGGTTGGTAGTTCGCTACCCAAGTCTTTAACTTTTGATTCCCTAAGGGGGGGCAACCCCTTGGGAACAAGCGCAGCGACTTAGTCTGGGTTCCAGCTTCCCTAGGTTCCTGGTTGCTACCAGGACCGATGGGCAAGACTTCAAGCTGGTGAAATCGATTCTCTTTAGTCGCCACATTGAAGGTGTCTACGGTGAATTGGAGGACCTGAAGAAAATGCGCAATGGTGGTTTGCTTTTAAAGACGAGCACTGCGCTCCAAGCAGATCGGTTGCTTAAGTGCGACCACTTTGGCGACATCCCCGTCAAAGTGGAAGAGCACAAAACCTTGAATCTGGTTCGTGGAGTGATTTTCCACCGCGATCTCATCCTGAACACTGACGATGAATTGATGGAAGACATGAAGCAGCACGGCGTGACCCACGTCCGGCGTATCACACGCAAAGTCAACGGTGAAGACGTTGCCACGGGTGCGTTTATAGTCTCCTTCAAATTGTCAGTGTTGCCAGAGAAATTCAAGGTGACAACGTATCGTTGCGATGTGAGGCCGTACATCCCGCCTCCTATGCGGTGCTATCAATGCCAGAGATTCAGACACATGGTATCTCGTTGTTCGAATCAGTCAGTGTGTGGTACATGTGGGAAAGTAGCTCACGGCGCGGAGGAATGCACACCTCCGTACAAGTGCACTAACTGCTCTGGTCTTCATTCTCCTCGGGATCGGAACTGTCCGACCTATCTGAGTGAGAAGAAGATCCAGGAGATCAAGACCCAGGATGGTCTTTCCTACCAGGAAGCGCGCCGTAACTTTAATTCCCTGAATGCACCGGCCAAGACACTAGACTTCAGCTTGTTAGCTCAGTCCCTGCCAGGTTCCTCATTTTCCTCTGCAACACCTGTCCGGAAGATCGCTGCGCCCAAGGCGGCGGTTGCTCCTGCGAGCAACGCCGCAAAGAGAACAAGCTCGAAGGCTGGTCCATCCCGGCCTTCGACCACCAATCTGCCTGTGCCGGCTAAGAAACCTACGCCGGCACAGAAGGGGAAGAAGACAACGTCTCCTTCCCCTACACGGTCGGCGAAAGCCGCGCCTAAGCCGGCGGAGGCGGCATCGTCGACCAGGCCTGGGAAATCCCCTCCCAGCCCGTCTAAACAAGAATCGACGGCGGGGAAGAAGAACGCCCTTAATAGGCGCTCTTCCAAATCTCCTACAAATGGGGTGTGACGCCCTCCACCTGGAGGGCCTGATTCTGCGTCAGCAGGTCTTCCTTCGGGGAAACCTGCGCGCTCCCCTTGTGGGCAGAAACCCCGCACCCGAACTACGTTCTACATCACCTACATCACCTCGTCTGATGACGAGCAGCTGCACATGGAACATGAATCTCCATCTTCGGATGGGGATGTGAGTGTAGGTTAGGTTAGGTAGCATTCCGTTGCTCCTATCCTAATCCTCAGAAGTCCACATTTACAATATGGCACTGTTACAATGGAATTGTAACGGTTATGATAGGCATCTTGCTGAGTTGCGCCAGCTCATTAGCGAGTATTCGGCGATTATAGTCTGTATTCAGGAAACAAATTTCCGACCAGATCATCATACGGTATTGCGAAATTTTCGACTGTACTCGACAGAACGACATTATGCTCACCGGGCTTCCGGTGGCGTTGGCATTTTTGTCCGTTCTGATACCTACAGCGAGGAGGTTCCAATACGAACCCCGCTGGAGGCTGTAGCTGTTCGCGTACCGCTGCCTGTCATAACTACAGTGTGTAATGTTTATTTTCCACCAGGTGAGGCTCTTAACATCAATGATGTCACTGATCTTCTCGATCAGCTTCCACCTCCCTTCCTCTTGTTGGGCGATTTCAACGCCCATCACCCCATCTGGGGCTCTGTGTCACCTTGCCCCCGGGGAAGAGAGCTGGAAACATTAGTAACAGAGCTGGATTTATGTATTTTGAACACAGGGGAACCAACACACTTCAGTGTACGTTACGGCACTTATTCTCGCATAGACGTAAGTCTATGCAGCCGAACGTTGGTTCCGCTGTTTCGGTGGAACACACACGACGATCTTTGAGACAGTGACGATTTTCCCATAATTCTTACTTTGCTGAACCACAAATCCGTCGAGGCTCCCCCTCGATGGATTTTTAAACATGCTGATTGGCCAAAGTACACATCTCTAGCTGTTTTTCACGACAAAATCAGGCGGAACGTCGGCGAGGAAATAACTTACATCACCCAGGTTATTCTTGCTGCTGCTGAGGAGTCCATTCCGTTCTTCTCGGGGACTCCTCGCCGAAAGCTCGTTCCTTGGTGGAACGAAGACATAGCAGCAGCTATCAAAGAACGCCGTCGTGCTCACAAACATTACCGTAGACAGCCCACTGCGGCCAACTTGGTAACATTTAAGAAACTCCGCGCTAAGGCGCGAGTTCTTATTCGCCAAAGTAAGAAATCTTCATGGGAGAGATATGTGTCGTCTATGACGTCACATACTCCATCATCTCAAGTGTGGACTAAGCTGCGACGTATTTCGGGTATCCAAGGATCATCTTCTGTACCGGGAATTTCCATTGCAGGCAACATCGTCACTGAACCCCTCCTGATTGCTGACCATCTCGCTAGTCATTTCGCGGATGTATCTGGTTCCGGGAATTACCATCCTGATTTCCTCGCTCTGAAGCCGGAGGCGGAACGTTCTCACCTTAGTTTTGCCTCTCAAGCTTCAGAGGACTACAACGTGCCCTTTACGAAGTGGGAACTCCGCAGCGCCTTACCGCTTTGCAAGGACACATCTCCTGGACCGGACAACATCCATAACCAGATGTTGCAACACCTTAGTGATGATAGTTTATTATATCTCCTTCGTGTGTTCAACCGAATCTGGATGGAGGGAGATTTTCCGTCTCAGTGGCGAGAGGGCATAGTCATTCCTGTCCTCAAGCCTGACAAAGATCCTAAGTATGCAGGAAGTTACAGACCGATTTGCCTTACAAACTGCCTGTGTAAGCTGTTTGAGAGGATGGTTAATCGGCGACTCGTGTGGTGTCTGGAGAAACAAGGACTCTTGTCCGAGTACCAATGTGGATTTAGAGCCGCTCGATCCACCACTGACCACTTGGTACGCCTGGAGAGCTCTATCCAGGATGCCTTTCTCCGCAAACAGCACTTGGTAGCTGTTTTCTTTGACTTAGAGAAGGCTTATGACACCACATGGCGATATGGTATCCTTTCAGCCCTGCATCAATGGAGATTCCGAGGTAACTTGCCGGGGTTTATTGCGAATTTCTTGTCCCTCCGTCTATTCCGTGTCCGAGTAGGGAGGACATATTCGCAATACCACGTACAATAAAATGGAGTCCCACAGGGATCGGTCCTTAGTGTCACTCTGTTCGCGATTGCCATCAACGGCATTGTTGCTGCTGCTGGTCCAGCAGTTATACCGTCGCTATATGTGGACGATTTTGCTCTGCACTATAGCTCGCGTAATATGGCAGTCGCAGAGCGACAATTACAACACGCTATTAGGAGGGTGGAGCAGTGGACCTTAGAACATGGCTTTCGGTTTTCTGCCGCAAAGACCTCTGTTGTCCACTTTTGTCGTCAACGTACTCTACACCCCCATCCTGAGCTTTATTTAGACAACGTCGTTCTTCCAGTTGTTGACACTTATCGATTTCTTGGGCTCCTTTTTGACAGTAAATTATCGTGGGAGCCACACGTGCGGCAGTTAAAAGTGCAATGCACTAGGAGGCTTAATATCCTTAAGTTTCTTAGCAGCACTTCTTGGGGGGCTGACCGCACGGTGCTCCTGCGATTCTATCGGGCACACATTTTATCCCGGTTAGACTACGGCAGTGCAGCATATGGCTCCGCAAGACCAAGCGTTCTTGCGAAGCTGAACAGTATCCACCACAGCGGGGTTAGGTTGGCGACGGGAGCTTTTCGTACAAGCCCCATTGCTAGCCTGCTCGCTGAGTCTGGTGTGCCGTTTTTACACCTGAGGCGCCAGCACCTTCTACTTACATATGCTGCAAATTTGCGACAGATGCCACTTCATCCAAGCTATCCTTGCGTGTTCAACAATGGCAACCGTTTGCTGTACGCTGCTCGTCCTCGAGCGACGCGGCCGGTTGGGATACGCTTGGATAGCATTTCCGAATTGTTTGACGTACCTTCGGTTCCTTGCCTTGTCAGACAACCAAGTGGGGTACCTCCGTGGGTCGTACGACGACCTGAAATAATTCCGGATCTGCACACTGGCCCAAAGGAAAACACGGACTCTTCGATTTATCGGAGGCTCTTCCTGTCCGTTGTTAGCCGCTATCCAGGTTCAGTCGTCGTCTACACGGATGGTTCAAGGACAGATACGAAGGTGGGCTGTGCGTTCGTTGTTGGTAATGATAAGTTCCTTTTTGCTCTTCCGACAACCTGTAGTGTGTACACAGCAGAGCTCTATGCTATCTGTGAGGCTCTGCGGTACGCACTGTACAATAAGCGCCGCCACTTCCTTCTGTGTACTGACTCCTTGAGTTCGCTTCAGTCAATTGATACCTGTTTCCCTCGACACCCTCTGGTGCAGCGGATCCAGGACCTGCTGGCCGGGTGTTCGGATGCCGGCACCAGAATCACGTTTCTGTGGCTCCCAAGCCACATGGGCATAGAGGGAAACGAGTTAGTAGATCAGGCTGCCAAGGAGGCAGTTACACTGCCCCCGTTGCCTTTCAAGGTTCCAGCAAGTGATATTCGCTCCCAGCTGCGACATCTTGTTATGTCCCATTGGGAGATGGAGTGGCAGGCCATTCCACTTCCCAATAAGCTGAGAGCGATAAAAGGAACAACGAAGGTATGGAGGACCTCCCTTCGGGCTTCGCGGAGGGAAGCCGTGGTATTATGTCGTCTTCGGATCGGCCACGGTATCTTGACTCACTCGCATCTTTTGAAAGGAGAACCCCCTCCGGTGTGTACCTGCGGCGACCATCTTACCGTGGTGCACATCCTTACGGAGTGTGTGGACCTGGTCGATCTGCGCCGTAGTCTTAACCTTCCGAGTACTATCTCCCTTATCTTGCGGGATGACGAGCAGTCAGCAGACCTCGTCGTGCGCTTTATGAGGGATAGTGGACTTTTTTATCTTGTGTGATGCTGTCCTTTGTCCTAGTGTGTTTTGTGTCACTTTCGCTTTTATCCCATTGACTTCATTTTAGTTTGTGTTGCGTATTTTAATGTGTTATTTTAACGTCTCTCGTAAATTATGTACTACCAGGCAATGCCTTATTCTTTTGTTTTCCTGTATATTCTCTTATTTTATTAGAAAATTAGGCATTGCGTATTAGATCCACTGATTGTTTTAATCTCACCCTCATTTTTCTCCATCATCATTTTTTTAAACCTTAGTCAGTGGATATGTTTTAAAATTTTAACATCATCTCTCATGTCGTTTATCTCGTTCCATTAGGGGCCGATGACCGTCGATGTTAGGCCCCTTGAAACAACAAGCATCATCATCATCATCATCATCATCATCACGAAATGGGTTTGTGTTTAGTAGTAGTCATGAGCGTGGCCAGGGGGTTTCCAGTACCCGTGCGTCGTACACATGTGAGCACCACCGCAGGTCTGGGCGTAGCCTGTGAGTTGTACCACTATATGAGCGACACCGTGGGTCTGCGTTGCCGTTGATTAGTATCCACTCTGTGAGGAACACCACGGGGCCCGTGGGACCGGCATCCGTGCCTAGTACACCTAGGTGAGGAAACTCATTGGTTTGCGTTGGCTATGAGTGGCGCCATTGTGTGAGATACACCATAGGTCTGCGTTACCTGTTCGAAGTACAATACTTGTGAGTAGTACCGTCTTGTGTGGAACACCGTGAGTTTCGCTACTTTAGATTAGTACCCCAACATGCCAATACCATGGTTCTCCTTTACTCGCGACATGTACCATTCTGTGGGGCCTTAGCCATGGATTTCGCACCCCTTTCGACATCAAGCATCATCGTGCTTTATGAGTGGTCCCTTGGTCAGTAATCAATTATGTATGATCTTTGAGTCTGATCCACTGTATTTTGGTTGTTTGTTTCCTTTTTTTTTTTTTTTTGTTGGGTTCATGTCCATCCATTCATTCTTCATGACGACATTTTATTTTTGGTCAGTGGATGAATTTGACATTTTTGTTCTTTCATTTCGTACCATTAGGGGCCGATGACCTCGATGTTAGGCCCCTTTAAACAACAAGCATCATCATCATCATCATCATGCGATGTAACACATAGAGACACTGATCTGCACACATCGTTATTATCATTTTATTGTTTTAGAATCTCAGGCCATGGTATAATACTGAAATAATTTTGATAAATTCGAATTTATTTTCCTTAAAACCAACAATGTCCGTTGTAAATGGAGGGGAGTGATGTCGGCTTTCATAAACATCAGCAAAATGTGTCGAGAATGAAATCAAAATATAAAGAATTATAGGTCGGTGACCAGTATTGTTTGATGTACTCCTGTGGTAAGACACAGCAAACGTGATGTGTGCCTATGTCAGCTGCTGCACAACAGAGGTCTCTCCCGCCCAGATCACGACATAGACAGTTTTCTTGCTCTAGAAGGGGTTTGGTCGACACAGCTACTGGGTGTTACTTCATTTGTTAATGTGATTGAAATGGCACTTCGTGAGCTGCTAGTGTTTCGCAACCAACTAGCTCCTGAATGCCCTTTGACCCACACAAAGTCGGTTAGAGACAGGCTATTTTGCTTACGTAAGAGGTGTTAAGACAGACGAAAATATAACGCAAAGTACAGTATTTTAAGTTAAACGTACGATACAATTCAATATTCAGAAGCGTAAGTTAGTATAGTTTGCATATTTCGAAGATGGTACGATGTTGTGAAAGAAGGTAATCTAGAGGAAGCTAGTAGAGTAAAAGGTTTAATGTTGCGTCGAAGATTCCGATTACATTCTGTCTGTTTGAATTGGCTTAGACGGAAAAGCACTGGCTTCGTTAGCCAAAGTTGTAGGGTTGGATCTTGGCTTACAAGGGTAGGCCAGATCCTGCGTTTAACCGATCTTAACGCGCTTCGATGTATCTGTAGGAGGACACTCAACATTAACTCATGTAGAAGGGTTTTAGATCAATTCGCTTTCTTTTTTGAAAAAGACGAGGTGAAATGTTATGACACAGGATCCGTTCGGAACAAGTGGACCACGAACCTACTACACTGGCATAGCAGGGGGAGAGGTGATACTCCCACGTGGCGTGTCCCAGGTGGCGGATAGAGGGAATCAGATCGGCTTCCCGGCGGACTTGAGGGAAATAAAATACCTCTCGCGGACCAAAGACACTAACCCCTGCGGGTGGGGGACGCACATGTACAATAAACCCGCGGTATCCCCTGCCTGTGTTAAGAGGCGGTTAAAAGGGGGCGACCAAGGGATGATTGAATTAGAACCATGAAACTACTTTTGATTCGTACTATCACGCAGGGAACACCATAAGGTTGCCTGTACTTGCGAGTAGTACCACTATATTAGGTACGAAATAGGTTTGTGCTTAGCAGCAGCCAAGACCCTGGCCTGGGGTTTTCCAGTACGCGTGCATCATCCCCATGTGAGCAACTCCGCGGGTCTTGGCGTTGCCTGTGATTTGTACCACTATACAGCGTCACCGTGGGTCTGTGTTGCCTGTGATTAGTACCCACTATGTGAGGAAAACCACGGGGCCCGAGGGACCGGCACCCGTGACTAGTACACCTAGGTGAGGAAACTCGTCTGTTTGCGTTGGCTAGGAGTGGCGCCATTGTGTGAGAAACACCATTGGAATGCGTTACCTGTACGAAGTACAATACTTGTGAGTAGCGCCATCTTGTGTGGAACACCGTGAGTTCTCGATACTTTTGATTAGCACCCAAACATGACAAATACCATGGTTCTACTTTACTCGCGACATGTACCAAACTGTGGGGCCTTAGACGTGGATTTTGCACCCCTATAAACATCAAGCATCATTGTGCTTTATAAGTGGTTCCTTGGTCAGTAATAATATTATTTTCGATCTGTATTGAGTCCGATCCACTGGTTTTTGTTTGTTTTGTTTTTTGTTGGGTTCATATCCATCCATTCATTCTTCATGCCATATTTTATTTTAATTTTGGTCAGTGGATGCCTTTGCAATTTTTGTTCTTTCATTTCGTACCATTAGGGGCCGATGACCTTCGATGTTGGGCCCCTTAACACAAGCATCATCATCAGACGTGGATTTTGCACCCGTTTACACATCAAGCATCATTGTGCTTTATAAATGGTCCCTTGGTCGGTAATACTATTATTTACGATCTTTTTTGAGTCTGATCCACTGTTTTTGTTTGTGTTTTTTTTCTGCTGGGTTCATGTCCATCCATTCCTTCTTCATGACGATTTTTTTATTTTGGTCAGTGGATGATTTTGATTTTTTTGTCATTTCATTTCGTACCATTAGGGGCCGATGGCCTCGATGTTGGGCCCCTTTAAACAACAAGCATCATCATCATCATCATTGGGACGGTAGGTACGGGCTAGGAAAAGCGGCGGCCCGAAGGGGCTGGATAAAGGTCGTATTATGCGAAAGATACCAACATCAATTAACAACGATATCTCGCCAAGCTTCTTTAATTACAAGTTCGTAAACTTTAACTGCTTTAAAAACATCAAATAACAACAATTTACAATTAAGAGGATAATACCCGTATATACATTCAGAATTATTACAAAACACTAATGAGGGAGCCAGCCCTCTCTACCAGGTACAAGTTCACATGCATACGTGAAGGGTTTCGCTATGCAACTTCCCGAACATAATATGAAAGACCTTCAAATATTACAATAAGGTTGAGAATAAATTAAACATAGCCTTGTGAATTCGTAACCAACGCAACGCCCGAAGGCACATAGAAAATCCGTAGTGGATTACAATAACGTAGAAAAGCAACACCTACTTAATCCCACTATGGAATGTTTCGGCCATGAAAGTACTTTCTTTAAATTGAATCAAACACATCAACTGAAAAAAAAGGTTAAATCCAAAGCACAAAATTCCTACCATTACACAGCGACAAATCTCGTATTTACCTCAGGCACCTTCCCAAATTTCGACATCATAAGGGGACAGTTTTTTATAGCAAGATCCCTCTCTCTTTCTTACCTCCGCGCTAGCGTGCCGGGTTCGACGGGCTAGAAGGCAAGCCCGGAAGATAACAGACTGCACTCAGTGCGAACAGCAGAATCAGCCCGGCCGGCCGAGGACAACAACCGCGAGCCGAGCAGCGGTCACGTGGACCGAAACTCCCCTCTAGAAGAGAGGGGAGTTGGAGAGGGGCGCGAAGCAAGAGAGAGAGAGAGAGAGAGAGAGCTCGGAAGGGAGGGAGGACTCTTCAGGGCGAGAAAACTTCTACATTTCCCTGAAGACATGCGGAACGGGCAGAAATACATTTATTCCATAAGAAGGGCAAGGATAGGAAACAAAATACATGTAAATACATCAAATTACACAATACATAGTACAGCTTGCAAGCACATACAATGTAAAAACACTGAAGAAAGATAGTCTGGGGGGGGGGGATCACAGTTTACACGGTTCAGACCCTCCCCGCCTTAAAGCCGACGCCGGAAAAGATGAAAGTAGACCTTAAAGATAAAATAAATGCAGTTCTTCTAAAAGGACTTCCATGCGGTTGGAAAATTCTCCTAGTTCAAGGAGCACACATTCCCAAAATCACTTCAAAACTTCAAATTCAAATTTGAATTAAAATGCACATAAGGAGGTCCTGTGCCTTAAAAATCTCCTGTTACTAGGAGCAGACTTTTGTAGAATAACAAGTGGACTCGGAAGAAGGAATTTGAGCCACACCAAAAGTTCATAAGCGGCACAGGAACTTGGCGAATAAGTTACAGCGACGAATTTCCCACTCGGTCCTTGACAAAGCTAGGTCGCAGCAGGTGAGCAACCAGAAAGAGTTCTGCGCCATAAGAACAGATAGGCACGAAGATAGGGGCTCCGAAGGCGTAACATGGTCCATGAGGAGCCGAAAAACAGGTCACCGCCAGGGCAAGACGTACCAACAGCTCCACCGAGGGGCCCTCTCAGAGAGCTCGGCAACAGGATGCACCAAATAACTGGAAAAATAACAGAGCCAACAGAAATCTGTCTCTTTGCACTTTTCAAGGAAGGACCAGGGGTAGGTCGACAACGCCAGGCCGCATAAGGACCCGGCAGCAGCGCGGAGGTAAGCCGGGAAACAAAGGAAGGGAGGGAAAAAAAGGCCGGAAGGGGCGTGAGGTAAAAGGAAATACAAAAACAATTAATCAAAAGATACCGTTTAACAATGGTAAACATTTTAAAATACAACAAGATATCATCCTTAACTAAGGAAACCCTCCACAAGTAATTCGAAGCGAGGCGAACTTGGTGCAAATAGCACCAACAATTTAAGCAGGCTTGACTTGAGAGAGGTGGACTCTAAACACCCTCTCCGCTACGGGTCCCTCAGGAGCAATGTGACAGGAGTCAAAAATTTAATGACAGTACAAGGCCCCCAAAATCGGGGGGAGAGCTTACTCGAAGGTACAAAATTCTTCACAAAAACCTTATCACCGACGGCCAGGCTGACAGGTTTTCGCCCCTGATTGTAACGTTGCTGCTTCCTTAAATTAAAGACCTTAAGGTTAGCCATAGCACGTTTCCACGTAGCCCTAACATTAGGAGGATCGATATTCTCCGGCAACAGATCGTTTATATTCCACAAATTTGACAAGGGTGAGTTAGGTATGAAACCAAACATGAGAGAGAACGGGGGGGGGGGGGACTTATGCGCCTCATGAACAGCAGTATTGAAAGCATAGGTTAACCAAGGAACAGTCGTATCCCACCTCCAAATATCTTCATGATGGAAGGCGATAAGCGCCGAGCGCAAATTACGGTTTACCCTCTCCGCGTACGACGGCTGAGGATAGTAAGCAGAGGTCGTAACATGAGAGATAGAAAGGCCGAAACAGAATTTTTTAAAGCAATTGGACGTAAAAGCCCTCGCATTATCGGAAACTAAAACTTGACAGGGCCCAAACGTAGAAAAAATGCTTTTCAAACACCTTACCGTGGTGTCAGCAGTAGCAAGCTTGGTAGGAAACATCCAGATAAAGCGAGTGAAAGCATCAACACAAACAAGAATGAACCTATTACCATCCCCTTTCGATTTGGGGAGGGGCCCAACGTAGTCTATAAACATACGCTGCATAGGGCGAGTAGCTTGAGAAGAAGATAGAAATCCGACCTTAGTATTCAGCGGTGGCTTGCTAATTTTACAAAGCTTGCAAGCTCTAACCAATTCGCGCACTTCACCATCCAATCCCTTCCAAATGAAATTCTCACGGATTTTCTCTCTCGTTTTAAAAACCCCGAGATGGCCCGCAAGGGGAGACTCATGAAAATATTTAAAAATCATGGACACGAGAACGGCAGGTACCACCACCTTCATCCTTTTATCATGGCGAGCCATACAACTCAGGACTCTGTTCCGTAACTCGTAGGGAGCAACCGGTTTACCTAGCTCTAAATCTTGGATGATGGGTCCCAAGCAAGGGTCTTCTCTTTGAATTTTTCCAATGTCATGATACAATATGGGGGTATCTGACAGAAGCGCCGCAGAAATCGGCAGGGCAAGGGACTCAACAGCAAAGGGTTGATCATCTTGAACCACCTCGGGAGAGCACATACGGCTTAAAGAATCAGCCAAAATATTATCCGACCCCCGGATGTGGCGCACTTCGAACTGAAAGGCAGAGATCCTGATCGCCCACCGGGGCAAACGGCCAGTTCTTCGAGGACGACCCAGAACCCAGCTCAACGCCTGGTTGTCCGTTTCAAGTTGGAATTTAACGTGCTCTAAATACATCCGAAACTTCTCGAGGGCAAATAACACGGCTAAACCTTCAAGCTCGTACACCGAGTATTTCGATTCCAGGCCGGACAAGGTCCTGGATGCAAGGATTACGGGACATGACAAATCCTTGGCTACATTAAAGGAGAACTTCCAAGAAAAGTTAGACACTCTAATTTTACTAGTGAAGCTACCTATAATATCGACCGTAGAAGAATTGGCTGATACACACGAAACAGAGACAGGAAACAAGTCCGAAAACTTACATATAGCTTTATGTGCGATATACCATTTCTCGCTGACCAAGGAAACTACACTCCCCGAGTCCAGCAAGGCCGATACAGGCTCGTTCCCCATTTCAACCTTAATGAAGGAAGCACTACCTTTCAAATCCGCAGAAATCCGTAAACACTCGGGCGGAAACGTATCACATAAAGGCTGAACAGAAGCACAACGAGGGATGTCATCAACTGGGGGACCGTGAGGGACGGAAGCCCCCTTACCTAGTCAGCTTGACGCTGAAGTTCCAGCATAGTTCTTCGCAAAATGACCGGGACGCCCACACTTAAAACAAGCCAAATTGCTACTCCTATTAGGAACACTGGCATTAGCCTACGTGCCCACCGGGCGACGACCGGGAGTCCTAGTGGGACAACGATTCCGTAAATGATCGCGTGATCCACACTCATAACACCTCAGGTCCACAGGCTTTCTAGAAGCGGGAGCGCCGGATACATGGGGCGATAAAGGACTACTTCCCGTACGCAAGGTGTCCGCATGACGAACCCCTTCCGCGGCGACGACCATTGCCTCCAATTCCGAAAAATTGCGGTGATGGGCCGCGAAACACAAACAAGAACTATACAAGGGGTTTATGCCCTCAACAATAGTCGATACGATTTGCTCTTCTGAAAAATGGAGCGCGAAGACCCTGGCGTAATGTTTAATATCCAAAATGAAATCAGCCAACGACTCATCATTACGCTGGACTCTGAAGTAAAATTTCTGCACAAACGAATTTAACGCCCTAGCTGGAATAAAATGCGTCAATAAGTGCGCGTGGAATTGCTGAATAGTTTCCTGTTCCTTAATGGCCTTAACAATCCTATACGACAACTCACCACTCGCTAAGGGATAGATAATCTGCAATATATGACTATGAGAAATTCCAAAAACAAGGGCATGGTCCAGGAATTCGACCAAGAAACGAAGGAAGGCTACAGTGTCACTCGCCGAATTGACAGAGTAGTATGGGGCCCCCTTCAACATTAGCGTTAATGGATGAGGAATATTGGAGAATATAGACACATTTGACGGTGGGATAGATTGCAAAGGTTACTGTTCTTGCTGTTCTCCAACCTCTCTAATCCCTATAGGTTTAACCGAATCATCTCCACATACCACGGAGACCAAAACAGGAGGTTTGGTTTTGCCTGCCAATTTCGTCAATCATAAGTCAGTTTTTTCCAGCAAACTAAGCGCTCTACCTTCCAAGTCCTTGATTTGGGTCCTCAGTTCATCCTTTAACTCCAATGACAAAAGGTCCCCGATACGCTGAACGTAATGCGTGAGGCGACCTTGAACTCTCCTCAACTGATGACTAGATACCACGTCGTTTTCCAAAAAATCCATAATTGAAGCAATATCAGTTAAATTAGTATCAATCAAGGACGCGGCACTGCCCACCTCGCCATCGGTATAACAGGGTACAACGACTGGCTTATCTAAGTTGGTTCGTAATAATGCTTCGTCGTTCTTGACCGTACCTCGAGATTCAAGATTCCGAATGGTCAACTCATACAGTAATTCCTCCTTTCGGAGTGAGCCCGGATAAGCTACATCTCGAGTAGACATTTTGATGACTTAAGAGACAAAATGGGGCACGACGTGGCGGAAGGACACCGAGAGACCCCCTCCAAAGCGATCAAGTACATTTACTAATACGACACCAGCCCCATACAACCACGCTCTGCTACCAGCTGGGACGGTAGGTACGAGCTAGGAAAAGCGGCGGCCCGAAGGGGCTGGATAGAAGTCGTATTAAGCGAAAGATACCAACATCAATTAACAACGATATCTCGCCAAGCTTCTTTAATTACAAGTTCGGAAACTTTATCTGCTTTAAAAACATCAAATAACAACAATTTACAATTAAGAGGATAATACCCGTATATACATTCAGAATTATTACAAAACACTAATGAGGGAGCCAGCCCTCTCTACCAGGTACAAGTTCACATGCATACGTGAAGGGTTTCGCTTTGCAACTTCCCGAACATAATATGAAAGACCTTCAAATATTACAATAAGGTTGAGAATAAATTAAACATGGCCTTGCGAATTCGTAACCAACGCAACGCCCGAAGGCACATAGAAAATCCGTAGTGGATTACAATAACGTAGAAAAGCAACACCTACTTAACCCCACTATGGAATGTTTCGGCCATGAAAGTACTTTCTTTAAATTGAATCAAACACATCAACTTAAAAAAAGATTAAATCCAAAGCACAAAGTTCCTATCATTACACAGTGACAAATCTCGTATTTACCTCAGGCACCTTCCCAAATTTCGACATCATAAGGGCACAGTTTCAATAGCAAGATCCCTCTCTCTTTCTTACCTCCGCGCTAGCGTGCCGGGTTCGACGGGCTAGAAGGCAAGCCCGGAAGATAACAGACTGCACTCAGTGCGAACAGCAGAATCAGCCCGGCCGGCCGAGGACGACAACCGCGAGCCGAGGAGCGGTCACGTGGACCGAAACTCCCCTCTAGAAGAGAGGGGAGTTGGAGAGGGGCGCGAAGCAAGGGAGAGAGAGAGAGAGAGAGAGAGAGCTCGGAAGGGAGGGAGGACTCTTCAGGGCGAGAAAACTTCTACATTTCCCTGAAGACATGAGGAACGGGCAGAGATACATTTATTCCATAAGAGGGGCAAGGATAGGAAACAAAATACATGTAAATACATTAAATTACACAATACATAGTACAGCTTGCAAGCACATACAATGTAAAAACACTGAAGAAAGATACTCTGAGGGGAGTCACAGTTTACACGGTTCAATCATCATCATCATCATCATCATCATCGGAACAAGTGGAGGTGATACAACACTACTTAGAGAGTTACCACCGCAGGCAACCAGAGCGGTACTTGTCTGCGGACATCGACGTCGTGAGTTTGAGTCTCGTCGCAGGTATATATATCTACCTTAATTGGGGCCACGGCCGCTTCCTTCCCTCCCTTTCCTATGCCACTGTCGCCATAAGACCTTTCTGTATCGGTGACGTAAAGCTAATAATAATAATAATAATAATAATAATAATAATAATAATAATTGTACCGGGCGGTACACCTCTACACCATTTATTTAAAAGTTGCGCCAGTTGAAACTCCTCTTCTGGAGGAAGGTTGAACTTTATCTATTCTATTAATTCTCTACTTTCTCAGAAGATGTCACCACGTGGAAAATTTTGAGTTTTTGAACTGTGTCACTTTTGATGTGTTTTTGTTTCGCTTGAAGTAAGAAGTGTGAACTTTCTCTTCTAGAGGACACTACTGAAGATCAACAATAGTGCAACCTAGTGCGGAGTCAAAGAACTATTTTGTTGAAGAAATTTTTATTTCAAATGTTTGTTCTTTGTTAAATTTCTTTCTGCCATTGTTTATGTTGGCTGTATACCCCTCTCTTTCCCCTTGTTTTGCATGTAGCCAATCCCGAATTTCTTAAATTAATTTCTATCCAATCAGATGTATCTTCCCCCAACTTGAATCGATTGTGGGATCCTATCCAATAAAAACATTGTGGGCGGGTGTTTTCTTTCCCCTAACGCCTAGAAACTTCCGCGAGAGTATATAAACTGCTGATTTTAGGGTCTCCGAGCCACTTCTGTTCCATCTTTCAGTGTATTAAGTACATAGCAGGAGGCGGGAAGCGCCTCTTTCTTCTTCAGCCGTTCAACACCAGGTAATGGCCTATTAATAACTTCTTTTCTTGCTAGGTCGGCAGTTTAACACTCGCGGCGGGTTCGAAGCATTTCCATCATGTAACCTTTTCCTAAAATGTAATTACTCTTTTCATCTTTTCTTGTAAAGCTACATATTGGGATAGAGAGTGCTAACCCTCTCGAGCTCCCACTCACATTTGTTTTGAGGTGAACTTATTTTCTCAAACTATTCTTCGTTTATGTAATGTAAAGCGTTCTTCTCTAAGTCACCTCTGTAGTATGGGATTAGCCCTTGCGTTAGCGGCCCAGAGCCAGATTAGGTTTTAAAAACAAAGTGTATTAGGAGTGCAAGATCGCCTCCTCTCAAATTGTTATTTTAGAGGTCATGTAATCAACCTTCTTTTCATGTAATAGACCTCCTTAGGTTGGGTATTTTACCCCTGTGAATACGTCCTTAGAAGGACAGCTTGAAGGTAGAGTTTGGTGTGGCCTTGTGATAGGCTTACAATTTTGAGAGCGGATCGCTCTTTGAAATTTGTTTCTGTATGCCTCGTGCAGGCTTTATGTGTAATGTTTGGAGCCAGTGCTCCTGGGCATGAATGGGGTTTTCTGCCCCTTGGCTAAAACTATTTTTTTGGAGTAAGGCGGGGCTGATTGCCCAAGAGTTATGAAGTAAGGGCACTGAGCCCGAATCCAGTAATATTGTACCTACATTTTTGCTACTCTGTACCTGTTATGATTGTTATCTCTTGTTTTTGAAAAGAAAATATAACCTAGTTAAATTTTAAATTAATTTTACATTGCACGTTAATTTCGTAGCTTGAAACCCATTCACACCCGCACCTTCTTTCACCTCTACCTACCACGGATATCTCCGTAACAATAATAATAATAATAATAATAATAATAATAATAATAATAATTGTTCGAGGTTTCTATGGAACAGCAGAGGTGAAAGAATGTGCAGGGGTGAATGGGTCTAACTACAAATGCCAAGAAAAGAAAAAATTTAAACTTAAAATGAACGTTATATTTCCTTCTTTTCAAATTCAACTTTAGCAAATTTTATAACAATGAAACGTTTGGTAAAATGACAAGGCTTTAACCAAAACAAGAAAATCCAAAATTTAGAGACAATTTTACAATCTGGGCTTCCAAGCCCCAAGTTTTTCAATCCTTGAGCTACTAGCCCATCTTTACCAAGGCACAAATTTGTTCAAAGGGCAGAAATCCCCTAATTCCTGGAGCACTTGCACCCAACTCACAATATCAAGCCTTCAAAAGGCACTCAGTAATCTAATTTTGAAAAGAGCTAACAGGCTCTCAGTTAATCAAGCCTATTCAAGGCAACATCAAATTTTACAATTACTTGCCATCAAAGCACACCTTACAAAATTAAATGGGGGTATCTTGCACCCAACCTACTGGGCCTTAGCAGAAAAATAACAGGTTAACTAAATGGCCCGACACGCAAAAGGAATGGAGGCGTGAATTTGCCCCCCTACATGAAATTCTTAAAACCTAAAAGGCCACGAACCTGCTACGCGAGCGTAGCAGGGGGAGAGGTGATACTCCCACGTGGCTCGTCCCAAGTGGCGGATAGGGGGGTCCTAACCGGGGAAGTTTCGAGACCTTTCATGAATAATTAAGACACACCCACAGGCTTTTATTGGCTACAGTACACAGTTACACACAAAATCGAAGAAGACTTACGGGATTGGCTAAAAATTAATTACAGAAATAATTGATTGGCTAACTTCAAAACTGGCGGAAAGAAAATATTAATATTGCCAACCCATAAATGAAAGAACGAAATTTAGTAAAGAAAAAATTTACGAGTACAAAATTTCTTCAAATAAAGTTCCTTCACTTCGCACCAGGGTGCATGATCATAGCCGTTTTAGTAGAGACATCTGTGAGAGAATGTTCACACTTCTTGATAAATAGTAAACACACCGGGCGAGTTGGCCGTGCGCGTAGAGGCGCTCGACTGTGAGCTTGCATCCGGGAGATAGTAGGTTCGAATCCCACTATCGGCAGCCCTGAAAATGGTTTTCCGTGGTTTCCCACTTTCACACCAGGCAAATGCTGGGGCTGTACCTTAATTAAGGCCACGGCCGCTTCCTTCCAACTCCTAGGCCTTTCCTATCCCATCGTCGCCATAAGACCTATCTGTGTCGGTGCGACGTAAAGCCCCTAGCAAAAAAAAAAAATTATAGTAAACAAAAATAAGTCGAAATTCACACAGTGACATCTTCAGAGCAAAAGTGTAAGTAGGTTCAGTTTTAAGTTCAGTGTTTCTCCAGTAGAGGAGTACTTTAAGGCGGAAAATTCGAATGTGCGGCGTAGAGGTGTACCACCCGGTACAATAATAATAATAATAATAATAATAATAATAATATGATGTTTTTCATCCAAAGGTTCAGTTCCTCTTCGTCGCCCATGGTACATTGCAAGGAGGTCGACTACTGTGAGTGCGATCTTTCTATGATGTGTTACATATGTTGTTGCTGTGTGGTCTTGGTATCAGCTCTCGTTTATAGTCACTCCCTGTTTGTCGCTGTCACTTCAAGTGAAGTTAATGAGCTCAGAGATCATTCTTGTTATAAAGCAATTGTCTTCAGAATGGAAATAATACGTCCTCCATGAATGGTGTAACATTACGGCCACATAAAATCCGTCCTACGAACCATACTTCACTTTATGAAACGCATAAATATTATGTCAAGCTATATTTCACGCCTCCGTTCTGTCTACGAAATCGACGGATCCAACAGGTTTATGCACAGCCTGACAACTTGCTCATGATAAACGGGACACATTCTGCCTACGAGGTCGTCTTGCCATTGTTAACAAAAAATTATTTTCCCGGGCTTTTATGCAAAGATAAGAATAATGTCATACGCGATACTGGAGATATTTAGCAAGAGCATTATTTGAAAACATGAAATAACTAAAAAATCATCGTTGTTTTCTCAAATATGGTGAATTGCTTCCCTGAAGAACCACTGTGAGAGAGGCCTACACTTTCTACCCTTCAAAACTGAAGGGATGAAGTGTACTTCTGTTGGTTATTAGCTTCTTATAAATTGCAAGGTAGGTTAGTTGAGAACCTGAAAAATACCGTGCAAACTGCCCCAAACACATTCTGCATCATTATTTGTAACAATTTTCTTGAAGTATATATTCTAAGCGTTGAAATTAAAAGTGATGAGTGAAGTTCTCACAACTACACTGTTTTACTTACCTTGTCCACTGCAAATATTGTGATGATACCAATCTCCGTGTTCCATCTTGACTATTCAAATCCTAGAGCTAAATGAATACAGTTGCATAACATTATGTAGAGTCCACAATAAGAGTCGCTTTTAGCAATAATTCAGTTCTAAACGATACACAGCTAACAATAATGGGTCCGCGAACCAACTACGCTGGCGTAGCAGGGGGAGAGGTTATACTCCCACGTGGCGCGTCCCAGGTGGCGGATAGGGGGTCCTAACCAGCTTGCCGGCGGACTTGAGGGAAATAAAATACCTCTCGCGGCTACAGAGACCCCTGATCGGAGTGGGTGGCATTCGGGGAGGATGCTATCGGGCATGGCTTCCAAACGAAGTCGGCTCTCACAAGGTGGTCGCCCACCTAAGTCTTTAACTTTTGCTTCCCTGAGAGGTTCAACTCCCTGGGAACATGCGCAGCGTGAAGGCATGGAATCCAGCTTCCCTAGGTTTCTGGTCGCTACCAGAACCGATGGGCAGGATTTTAAGCTGGTGAAGTCGATCCTGTTAGTAGACAAATCGAAGGCGTCTATGGCGAACTGGAGGAACTTAAGAAAATGCGCAACGGTAGTTTGCTTCTAAAGACTCGTACAGCACTGCAAGCTGATCAGTTGCTTAAGTGCGAGCACTTTGGCGAAATCCCCGTCAAAGTGGAGGAGCATAAGTCCTTGAACCTGGTTCGCGGAGTCATCTTTCACCGCGACCTTATTTTGAACACTGACGACGAGGCGACTAACAGGGGCCCAAGGGGTTCTCAACTTGGGAGTGTGGACTGGCGACCACGGGGCCCTTAGCTGAGTCTTGGCATTGCTTCCACTTACGTGTTCCAGAATCCTCACTTTCGTCTATCCTGTCCGACCTCCCATGGTCAACTGTTGTTCTTTTCCGACCCCGACGGTATTAGAGCATTCGATGCCTAGGGAGTCTTTCATTTTCACGCCCTTCGTGGCCCTGGCCTTTCTTCGTCCATTGCTTCATTTTTCGAAGTGACGGATTCCTTCTTTCTTCTCCTTTTCTCTCTCCCTTTACCCCCTGTGGGTGGAGGACGCAGATGAAGAGTACACCCATGGTATCCCCTGCTTGTCGTAAGAGGCGACTAAAAGGGGTGACCAAGGAATGATAGTCTTGCAACCCTGTGGGTGGGGGACGCACATGTAGAATACACCCGCGGTATCCCCTGCCTGTCGTAAGAGGCGACTAAAAGGGGCGACCAAGGGCTGACTGAATTAGAACCATGAAACTAATTTTGAATCGTACCATCACGCGGGGAACACCATCGGTTGCCTGTACTTGCGAGTAGTACCAATGTATTAGGTATGAAATAAGTTTGTGATTAGTAGCAGCTGGAGGGGGTTCTCCTGTGGGTTTCCAGTACCCGTGCGTCGTACCCATGTGAGCAACACCGCGGGTCTGGGCGTTGCCTGTGAGTTGTACCACTGTATGAGCGACACCGTGGGTCTGCGTTGGCTGTGATTGGTACCCACTCTGTGAGGAACACCACGGGATGTGTGGTTAGTACACCTAGGTGAGGAACCTTATCGGTCTGCGTTGGCTATGAGTGGCGCCATTGTGTGAGAAACACCATAGGTCTGCGTTCCCTGTACGAAGTGCAAACCTTGTGAGTAGTACCTTCTTGTGTGGAACACCGTGAGTCTTCGCTGCTTTTGATTAGTACCCCGACATGACTAATACCATGGTTCTACTTTACTCGCGACATGTACCATTCTGTGGGGCCTTAGACATGGATTTTGCACCCCTTTAGACATCAAGCATCCTTGTGCTTTATAAGTGGTCCCTTTGTCAGTAATACTATTATTTTCGATCTTTTAAGTCTGATCCACTGTTTTGTTTGTTTGGTTGGTTGGTTGGTTGGTTGGTTGCTTGCTTGCTTGCTTGCTTGCTTTTTGTTGGGTTCATGTCCATCAAATCATTGTTCATGACAATTTTTATTTTATTTTGGTCAGTGGATGTATTTGACCTTTTTGTTATTTCATTTCGTACCATTAGGGGCCGATGACCTCGATGTTAGGCCCCTTTAAACAACAAGCATCATCATCATCATCATCAGTCTTGCAACCATGGGTTGTTACTACTACGTAAACTTCTCCCTATTCCGGTAGATGGCATCTCATGCGTCAGTATATGTCAAAGCATTTCTTTTCTGTCCCGTCTTGTTGGGTTACCTTTTTGGTTGGTTAAGTGGAGAGTGTTTGATGTGATAATATGGAAACGATGGATTTCCAAGACGTCTTTGTGGCGTATAAAATATATTTTAACAGATTCAAAATGTCCTTCTACGATTCTAGGCCTTTTGAGAATGTAAATTTCCTATGTTACTGAGGTATTTTTCTTTAATCTTCTCTTAATCTGATAATTGCTTCATCCTATGCACGCCATGGTTGGGTTAGAAAGGCCTCTCCCATTACATGTGTTTCTAATTTATTTGTCCACGTACCTGCTACGCAGGCGTAGCAGGGGAGAGGTGATACTCCCACGTGGCGCGTCCCAGGTGGCAGATAGGAGGATCCTAACCGGCTTGCTGGCGTACTTGAGGGAAATAAAAATAATATACCTCTCGCGGACCAAACACACTACCCCCTGCGGCTGGGGGAGGCTGACGAATTATACACCGACGGTATCCCCTGCCTGTCGTCAGAGGCGACTAAAAGGGGCGACCAAGGAATGACTGAATTACAACCATGAAACTACTTTTGGTTAGGTACTCCATATTTTTGTGATTCGTAGCACTCGAGTGGGGTTCAGTGTGGGTTTCCAGTACCCGTGAGCCGTGCCCGTGTGAGCGACACCACGCGTCTGGGCGTAGCCTGTGAGTTGTACCACTATATGAGCGACACCGTAGGTTTGCGTTGCCAGTGATTAGTACCCACTATGTGAGGAACACCACGGGAATGCCGGCGCCCGTGATTAGTACACCTAGGTGAGGAACCTCACTCGGTTTGCGTTGGCTATGAGTGGCGCCATTTTGTGAGAAACACCATACGTCTGCGTTACCTTTACGATGTACAATACTTGTGCGTAGTACCTTAATGTTTGGAACACCGTGAGTTTACGCTACCTTGAGAAATACCATGGTTCTACTTTACTCGCGACATATACCATTCTGAGGGGCCTTAGACATGGTTTTTGGACCCCTTTAGACATCAAGCATCCTCGATTCAGGGTTGTGCTTCATGAGTGGGCCCTTGGTCAGTAATGAATTATCTATGATCTTTTTTGAGTTTAATCCACTTTTTTGTTTGCTCGTTTTTTGTTGTTTTTCTTTGTTTTTTGTTCATGTCCATCCATTCCTTCTTCATGACGATTTTTTATGTTCAGTGAATGATTTTGATTTTTTGTTGTCATTTCATTTCGTACCATTAGGGGCCGATGACCTCGATGTTAGGCCCCTTTAAACAACAAGCATCATCATCATCAATTTATTTGTGAGTTAACTTTTCTTTTACAGGCTTCTTTCGGTATTTTTCTTCACCGATTCGCTAGGTTTTGTTTTGAAAACAGAAGGTGACACGGATTCATGTGTCCACGAACCTGCTACGCTAGCGTAGCAGGGGGAGAGGTGATACTCCAACGTGGCGCGTCCCAGGTGGCAGATAGGAGGATCCTAACCGGCTTGCTGGCGTACTTGAGGGAAATAAAAATAAAATACCTCTCGTGGACCAAACACACTACCCCCTGCGGCTGGGGGACTCACATGTAGAATACACCCACGGTATCCCCTGCCTGTCGTGAGAGGCGACTAAAAGGGACGACCAAGGGATGATTGGACTAGAACCATGAAACTACTTATGATTCGTACCATCATGCGGGTATTGAACATAATTCTGTTAAGTTAGCTTACACTATTTTTGCGGTTAGCCTGGGAGTTAGGTTCCGCTTCGAGCCCAATGATGATTCCTAAATGGTACGTCCCCTATGAATAAAGTACATATATTAAGCCTTACACCATCTCCCTGTCCAATGTGCAGCCACCACTTTGTTCCTAGTCCAGCTCTGAGCTCCCGAAGTCACATTCCGATGAAATGTCGTATGGCACTTAGTGCCGGGATATCCCAGGACGGGTTCGGCTCGCCAGGTGCAGGTCTTTCTATTTGACTCATGTAGGCGACCTGCGCGTCGTGATGAGGATGAAATGATGATGAAGACAACACATACACCCAGCCCCCCGGGCCATTGGAATTAACCAATTAAGGTTAAAATTCCGGACCCGGCCGGGAATCGAACCCGAGCCCCTCGGAACTGAAGGCCAGTACGCTGACCGTTCAGCCAACGAGTCGGACACCTTCCGATATTACGAACCTATGAATAAAACATACGTATTGGGCCTTTTAGCCACCATCCTGTTCAAAGTTCAGCTCCAAGCTCCCGTAAGTAGCTCTCCAATGTTACGCCTCCATGAATAAGGCATATATATTAAGTCTTATACCCGCCATCTCGTTCCAAGTTCAGCTCCAAGTCCTCGGAGTTTAACGCGTGGTCAACGTAACGTTAGGCCTGCAGTTATCCCGGGTATCGAACTTGAAGTATGTTAGGTTAAGCTTCCACTCTTATGCCGTTGGTCCGTGTATTGAACCTTGAGTCTTTAGGTTGTACTCTTAGGCTTCGAACTAGGGACTTTACGGTGGACGCCTCTTGACCTGGTGTTGAAACCGGGATCTGTAAGATTAAGTCCCCGCGAACCTGCTACGCCTGCGTAGCAGGGGGAGAGGTGATACTCCCACGCGGCGCGTCCCAGGTGGCGGATAGGGGGATCCTAACCGACTTGCCGGCGGACTCGAGGGAAATAAAATACCTCTCGCGGACAAAACACACTACCCCCTGCGGGTGGGGGACGCACATGTAGAATACACCCGCGGTATCCCCTGCCTGTCGTAAGAGGCGACAAAAAGGGGCGACCTTGGCGCGGACATGGATTGCGGTTTGGTATAATGTGATGGACCTCCTGTGGATGGAAGAGGCTGAATACATCCTTAGGTAATACCTGCCCGTCGTAGAAGGCGACTTAAAGGGTCATGTGACCATGGTCCCGTCTTTATTTTATTACTATTTTTCCGAGGGTCAGATGTAGACCATTCAAAATTTTGATGTGCGTGCTGCTCGGCGATGGAGCTCCTATGTGTGCGACTACGCTCGAAAGCCCGTGCCAGCAACCACCCAGGACGCGGCGGGTGGGAGTGTCATGTACCCGGGCAGTGGTATCCGCCTGAGAACGCAGGTCCCCGCACAGCCGAATGCCAGAAGGACATATTCTCATTAATTGTTTTTATTTATTTTTTCTATATTTAGTGCTCTGTACACGCTATGGGGTACATGCTATTGCGGGTGACTGGAGGAAGGGAGTCTTAGTGCTCATTGCCTCAGTCATCCCGTATTAGGCATCATCCAACATCGGACCCCGGGCAGTACCTGCTATGACCAGGTGGGTATTGCCTTGGCTGCTTGGTTCGGCTACAGAGACCCCTGATCGGAGTGGGTGGCATTCGGGGAGGAAGCTATCGGGCATGGCTTCCAAACGAAGTCGGCTCTCTCAAGGTGGTCGCCCACCTAAACCTTTCACTTTTGCTTCCCTGAGAGGTTCAACTCCCTGGGAACATGCGCAGCGTGAAGGAATGGGATCCAGCTTCCCTAGGTTTCTGGTCGCTGCCAGAACCGATGGGCACGATTTTAAGCTGGTCAAGTCGATCCTGTTTAGTAGACACATCGAAGGCGTCTAAGGCGAACTGGAGGAACTTAAGAAAATGCGCAACGGTAGTTTCCTTCTAAAGACTCGTACAGCACTGCAAGCTGATCAGTTGCTTAAGTGCGGGCACTTTGGCGAAATCCCCGTAAAAGTGGAGGAGCATAAGTCCTTGAACCTGGTTCGCGGAGTCATCGTTCACCACGACCTTATTTTGAACACTGACGACGAGTTGATGGAAGACATGAAGAACCGTGGCGTGACACACGTCCGGCGCATTACGCGCAAGGTCAACGATGAAGACGTTGCCACTGGTGCCTTCATTGTCTCTTTCAAGTTGTCAGTGTTACCAGAGAAAGTCAAGGTAACAACTTGTTGCGATGTGAGGCCGTACATCCCGCCTCCTATGCGATGCTATCAATGCCAGCGATTCAGACATATGGTATCTCGCTGTTCGAATCAGGCTGTATGTGGTACATGTGGACGAGTAGCTCACGGCGCGGAGGAGTGCACAACTCCATACAAGTGCACTAACTGCTCCGGTTTTCATTCTCCTCGGGATCGGAATTGTCCGACATACCTGAGTGAGAAGAAGATCCAGGAGATCAAGACCCTGGATGGTCTTTCCTACCAGGAAGCGCGCCGTAAGTTTAATTCTATGAATACACCTGCCCGTACACTCGACTATAGCTTGATAGCTCAGAGTCTTCCAGGTTCCACGAACCTACTACGATGGCGTAGCAGGGGGAGAGGTGATACTCCCACGTGGCGCGTCCCAGGTGGCGGATAGGGGGGTCCTAACCGGCTTGCCGGCGGACTTGAGGGAAATAAAATACCTCTCGCGGACCAAACACACTACCCCCTGCGGGTGGGGGACACACATGCAGAATACACCCGCGGTATCCCCTGCCTGTCGTAAGAGGCGACAAAAAGGGGCGACCTTGGCGCGGACATGGATTGCGGTTGGTATAATGTGATGGACCTCCTGTGGATGGGAGAGGCTGAATACATCCATAGGTAATCCCTGCCTGTCGTAGAAGGCGACTTAAAGGGTCATGTGGCCATGGTCCCCTCTTTATTTTTTATTATTTTTCCGAGGGTCAGATGTAGACCATTCAAAATTTGATGTGCGTGCTGCCCGGCGATGGAGCTCCTATGTGTGCGACTACGCTCGAAAGCCCGTGCCAGCAACCACCCAGGACGCGGCGGGTGGGAGTATCATGTACCCGGGCAGTGGTATCCGCCTGACAACGCAGGTCCCCGCACAGCCGAATGCCAGAAGGACATATTATTATTAATTATTTTTATTTATTTTTCCTATTGTTAGTGCTCTGTACACGCTATGGGGTACATGCTATTGCGGGTGACTGGAGGAAGGGAGTCCTAGTGCTCATTGCCTCAGTCATCCCGTATTAGGCATCGTTCAACATCGGACCCCGGGCAATACCTGCTACGACCAGGTGGGTATTGCCTTGGCTGCTTGGTTCGGCTACAGAGACCCCTGATCGGAGTGGGTGGCATTCGGGGAGGATGCTATCGGGCATGGCTTCCAAACGAAGTCGGCTCTCACAAGGTGGTCGCCCACCTAAGTCTTTAACTTTTGCTTCCCTGAGAGGTTCAACTCCCTGGGAACATGCGCAGCGTGAAGGAATGGGATCCAGCTTCCCTAGGTTTCTGGTCGCTACCAGAACCGATGGGCAGGATTTTAAGCTGGTGAAGTCGATCCTGTTTAGTAGACACATCGAAGGCGTCTATGGCGAACTGGAGGAACTTAAGAAAATGCGCAACGGTAGTTTGCTTCTAAAGACTCGTACAGCACTGCAAGCTGATCAGTTGCTTAAGTGCGAGCACTTTGGCGAAATCCCCGTCAAAGTGGAGGAGCATAAATCCTTGAACCTGGTTCGTGGAGTCATCTTTCACCGCGACCTTATTTTGAACACTGACGACGAGTTGATGGAAGACATGAAGAACCGTGGCGTGACACACGTCCGGCGCATTACGCGCAAGGTCAACGGTGAAGACGTTGCCACTGGTGCCTTCATTGTCTCTTTCAAGTTGTCAGTGTTACCAGAGAAAGTCAAGGTAACAACTTATCGTTGCGATGTGAGGCCGTACATCCCGCCTCCTATGCGATGCTATCAATGCCAGCGATTCGGACATATGGTATCTCGCTGTTCGAATCAGGCTGTATGTGGTACATGTGGACGAGTAGCTCACGGCGCGGAGGAGTGCACAACTCCATACAAGTGCACTAACTGCTCCGGTTTTCATTCTCCTCGGGATCGGAACTGTCCGACATACCTGAGTGAGAAGAAGATCCAGGAGATCAAGACCCTGGATGGTCTTTCCTACCAGGAAGCGCGCCGTAAGTTTAATTCTACCAATACACCTGCCCGTACACTCGACTATAGCTTGATAGCTCAGAGTCTTCCAGGTTCGTCATTTACAACCTCGACACCTGTCCAGACCGCTGCGCCCAAGGCGACTGTTGCTGCTCGCAGCAACGTCGCAAATAGTCAAAGCTCGAAGGGGGGGACCACCCCACCTTCGACCAACCAGAAGTCTGTGCAGGCTGGCAGTTGCCCGCCGGCACAGCAAGGGGGGAAGACTAAGTCACCCCCCCCTAGGAGGTCGACGAAAGTCGTGCCCCAGCCGGCGGAGGCGGCATCGTCGACCAGGGCTGGGAAACCACCTCCCAGCCCGTCTAAACTCGAAAAAAAGAAGGGGAAGAAGAGCGCCCGTCCTGAGCGCTCTCGGACTTCCCCTGCGAAGGAGAAGTCATGCCCCCCATCTGGGGGATATGAGTCTGCGCCAGGAGGCACTTGCTCCAAAACCGGCGCGCTCTCCTCGTAGGGGACCCCCTCGCGCCCGAAAAGCGTCGAAGTTCTGGGCGACACCCCTGCCATCTTTCGATGATGGAATGGATGTCGCACTGTCCTCTACATCTACGGATGTAGAACTAGATAGTGTTTAGGCTTACGAGCATTTTTTCGCTCATAACCTAACGCTCCTTTATAGTCCACACTATGGCACTGTTACAGTGGAATTGTAACGGTTATGACAGGCATCTTGCTGAGTTACGTCAGCTTATTAGTGAGTACGCAGCGAGTATAGTCTGTCTTCAGTAGACCAATTTCAGACCTGGTCATCATACGGTCTTGAGGCATTTCAAACTATACTCGACAGAACGATACTATGCTCACCGGGCTTCCGGAGGCGTTGGCATTTTTGTACGTTCTGATAGCTACAGCGAAGAGGTTCCATTAAGAACCCCTCTTGAGGCTGTAGCTGTTCGCGTCTCGCTGCCTGTCATAGCAACAGTGTGTAATGTTTATCTTCCACCTGGCCAGCATCTGAACATCAACGATGTCGCTGATCTTATAGATCAGCTTCCACCACCCTTCCTCTTATTGGGCGATTTCAACGCCCATCACCCCATATGGGGCTCTGAGACACCTTGCCCCCGAGGAAGAGAGCTGGGAACACTTCTAACAGATCTGGATTTATGTATTTTGAACACAGGGGAACCAACTCACTTTAGTGTACGTTACGGCACATACTCTCGCATAGACGTAAGTCTATGCAGCCGAACGTTGGTTCCACTGTTTCGGTGGAATGCACACGATGATCTCTGTGACAGTGACCATTTTCCCGTCATTCTTACTTTGTTGAAACATAAACCCATCGAGGCTCCCCCTCGATGGATTCTTAAACATGCTGATTGGCCAAAGTACACATCACTAGCTGTCTTTCACGATGATGTCAGGCGGACCGTCGGCGAGGAAATAACTTACGTCACCCAAGTTATTCTTGCTGCTGCTGAGGAGTCCATTCCGTTTTTCTCGGGGACTCCTCGCCGAAAACTCGTTCCTTGGTGGAACGATGACATAGCAGCAGCCATCAAAGAACGCCGTCGGGCTCATAAACGTTACCGTCGACAGCCTACTGTGGCCAACTTGGTAACATTTAAGAAACTCCGCGCTAAGGCGCGAGTTCTTATTCGACAAAGTAAGAAGGCTTCATGGGAGAGATATGTGTCGTCCATGACGTCACATACTCCATCATCTCAAGTGTGGACGAAACTTCGACGAATTTCGGGTATTCAAGGATCATCTGTTGTACCGGGAATTTCCATTGCAGGCAGTGTCGTCACTGATCCCCTCGCGATTGCTAACCATCTCGCTAGTCATTTCGCGGATGTCTCTGGCTCCGGGAATTACAATCCTGATTTCCTCCCTCTGAAGCGGGAGGCAGAACGTCATCACCTTAGTTTTGCCACCCCTGCTTCAGAGGACTACAACGTGCCCTTTACGGAGTGGGAACTCCGTAGCGCCTTAGCGCTTTGCAAGGACACGTCTCCTGGACCGGACAACATCCATAACCAGATGTTGAAACACCTTAGTGATGATAGTTTACTATATCTCCTTCGTGTGTTCAACCGAATCTGGACAGAGGGTGATTTTCCGTCTCAGTGGCGAGAGGGCATAGTCATTCCTGTCCTCAAGCCTGACAAAGATCCTAAGTATGCAGGAAGTTACAGACCGATTTGTCTTACAAATTGCCTGTGTAAGCTATTTGAGAGGATGGTAAATCGCAGACTCGTGTGGTGTCTGGAGAAACAAGGACTTTTGTCCGAGTACCAATGTGGATTTCGAGCCGCTCGATCCACCACAGACCACTTGGTACGCCTGGAGAGCTCTATCCAGGATGCGTTTCTCCGCAAACAGCACTTGGTAGCTGTCTTCTTTGACTTGGAGAAGGCCTACGACACCACCTGGCGATATGGCATCCTTTCAGTCCTGCATCAATGGAGATTCCGAGGTAACTTGCCGGTATTTATTGCGAATTTTTTGTCCCTTCGTCTATTCCGTGTCCGAGTAGGGAGGACATATTCGCAATACCACGTTCAAGAAAACGGAGTCCCACAGGGATCGGTTCTTAGTGTCACTCTGTTCGCGATTGCCATAAACGGTATTGTCGCTGCTGCTGGTCCAGCCGTAATACCGTCCCTATATGTGGATGATTTTGCTCTGCACTATAGCTCGTGCAGTATGGCAGTCGCAGAGCGACAGTTACAGCAAGCTATTAGGAGGGTGGAGAAGTGGACCTTAGAACATGGCTTTCGGTTTTCTGCCGCAAAGACCTCCGTTGTCCACTTTTGTCGTCAACGTACTCTTCACCCCCATCCTGAGCTTTATTTAGACAACGTCGTTCTTCCAGTTGTTGACACTTACCGATTTCTTGGGCTCCTTTTTGACAGTAAATTATCGTGGGAGCCACACGTGCGGCAGTTAAAAGTGCAATGCACTAGGAAGCTTAATATCCTTAAGTTTCTTAGCAGCACTTCTTGGGGGGCTGACCGCACGGTGCTCCTGCGATTCTATCGGGCACACATTTTATCCCGGTTAGACTACGGCAGTGCAGCATATGGCTCCGCAAGACCAAGCGTTCTTGCGAAGCTGAACAGTATCCACCACAGCGGGGTTAGGTTGGCGACGGGAGCTTTTCGTACAAGCCCCATCGCTAGCCTGCTCGCTGAGTCTGGTGTGCCGCCTTTACACCTGAGGCGCCAGCAACTTCTACTTACATATGCTGCAAATTTGCGACAGATGCCACTTCATCCAAGCTATCCTTGCGTGTTCAACAATGCCAACCGTTTGCTGTACGCTGCTCGTCCTCGAGCGACGCGGCCGGTTGGGATACGCTTGGATAGCATTTCCGAATTGTTTGATGTACCTTCGGTCCCTTGCCTTGTCAGACAACCAAGTGGGGTACCTCCGTGGGTCGTACGACGACCTGAAGTCATCCTGGATCTGCACACTGGCCCAAAGGAAAACACGGACCCTTCGATTTATCGGAGGCTCTTCCTGTCCGTTGTTGGCCGCTATCCAGGTTCAGTCGTCGTCTACACGGATGGTTCAAGGACAGATACGAAGGTGGGCTGTGCGTTCGTTGTTGGTAATGATAGGTTCCTTTTTGCTCTTCCGGCAACCTGTAGTGTGTACACAGCAGAGCTCTATGCTATCTGTGAGTCTCTGCGGTACGCACTGTACAATAAGCGCCGCCACTTCCTTCTGTGTACTGACTCCTTGAGTTCGCTTCAGTCTATTGATACCTGTTTCCCTCGACACCCTCTGGTGCAGCGGATCCAGGACCTGCTGGCCGGGTGTTCGGATGCCGGCACCAGAATCACGTTTCTGTGGCTCCCAAGCCACATGGGCATAGAGGGAAACGAGTTAGTAGATCGGGCTGCCAAGGAGGCAGTTACACTGCCCCCGTTGCCTTTCAAGGTTCCAGCAAGTGATATTCGCTCCCAGCTGCGACATCTTGTTATGTCCCATTGGGAGATGGAGTGGCAGGCCATTCCACTTCCCAATAAGCTGAGAGCGATAAAAGGAACAACGAAGGTATGGAGGACTTCCCTTCGGGCTTCGCGGAGGGAAGCCGTGGTATTATGTCGTCTTCGGATCGGCCACGGTATCTTGACTCACTCGCATCTTTTGAAAGGAGAACCCCCTCCGGTGTGTACCTGCGGCGACCATCTTACCGTGGTGCACATCCTTACGGAGTGTGTGGACCTGGTCGATCTCCGCCGTAGTCTTAACCTTCCGGGTACCATCTCCCTTATCTTGCGAGATGACGAGCAGTCAGCAGACCTCGTCATCCGCTTTGTGAGGGATAGTGGTCTGTTTTACCGTGTCTAGTGATGTCCTTTGTCTTCGTGTCTTTGTTTCCATTACGCTTTTAACCTATTGACTTCATTTTAGTTTGTGTTGCGTATTTTAATGTGTTCTTTTAACGTCTCTCTTAAATTATGTACTACCAGGCAATGCCTTATTCTTTTGGTTTCCTGTATATTCTCTTATTTTATTAGAAAATTAGGCATTGCGTATTAGATCCACTGATTGTTTTAATCTCACCCTCATTTTTCTCCATCATCATTTTTTTTTAACTTTAGTCAGTGGATATGTTTTAAAATTTTAACATCATCTCTCACGTCGTTTATCTCGTTCCATTAGGGGCCGATGACCTTCGATGTTAGGCCCCTTTAAACAACAAGCATCATCATCATCATCATCTTCCAGGTTCGTCAATCACAACCTAGACACCTGTCCAGACCGCTGCGCCCAAGGCGACTGTTGCTGCTCCCAGCAACGTCGCAAATAGTCAAAGCTCGAAGGGGGGGACCACCCCACCTTCGACCAACCAGAAGTCTGTGCCGGCTGTGAACTGCCAGCCGGCACAGCATGTGGGGAAGACTAAGTCTCCCCCCCTTAGGAGGTCGACGAATGTCGTGCACAAGCCGGCGGAGGCGGCATCGTCGACCAGGGCTGGGAAACCATCTCCCAGCCCGTCTAAACTCGAAAAAAAGAAGGGGAAGAAGAGCGCCCGTCCTGAGCGCTCTCGGACTTCCCCTGCGAAGGAGAAGTCATGCCCCCCATCTGGGGGTATGAGTCTGCGCCAGGAGGCACTCCTGCACCCAAACCTGCGCGCTCTCCTCGTAGGGGACCCCCTCGCGCCCGAAAAGCGTCGAAGATCTGGGCGGCACCCCTGCCATCTTTTGATGACGGGATGGATGTCGCGCTGTCCTCTACATCTACGGATGGAGAACTAGATAGTGTTTAGGCTTACGAGCATTTTGTCGCTCATAACCAAACACTCCTTTTATAGTCCACACTATGGCACTGTTACAGTCGAATTGTAACGGTTATGACTGGCATCTTGCTGAGTTACGTCAGTTTATTAGCGAGTACGCAGCGAGTATAGTCTGTATTCAGGAGACCAATTTCAGACCTGGTCATCACACGGTCTTGAGGAATTTTAAAGTATACTCGACAGAACGATACTCTGTTCACCGGGCTTCCGGAGGCGTTGGAATTTTTGTACGTTCTGACACCTGCAGCGAAGAGGTTCCATTAAGAACCCCACTTGAGGCTATCTCTGTTCGCGTTCCATTGCCTGTCATAGCTACAGTGTGTAATGTTTATCTTCCACCAGGCCAGCATCTGAACATATATGATGTCGCTGATCTTATAGATCATATGGGGCTCTGAGACGCCATGCCCCCGAGGAAGAGAGCTGCAAACACTTCAAACAGATCTGGATTTATGTATTTTGAACACTGGGGACCAACTCACTTTAGTGTACGCTACGGCACATACTCTCGCATAGACGTTAGTGTATGCAGCCGTACGTTGGTTCCACTGTTTCGGTGGAATGCACACGATGATCTCTGTGACAGTGACCATTTTCCCATTATTCTTACTTTGTTGAAACATAAACCCGTCGAGGCTCCCCCTCGATGGATTCTTAAACATGTTGATTGGCCAAAGTACACATCACTCGCTGCCTTTAACGATGATGTCAGGCGGACCGTCGGCGAGGAAATAACTTACGTCACCCAAGTTATTCTTGCTGCTGCTGAGGAGTCCATACCGTTTTTCTCGGGGACTCCTCGCCGAAAACTCGTTCCTTGGTGGAACGATGAAATAGCAGCAGCCATCAAAGAACGCCGCCGCGCTCATAAAGGTTACCGTCGACAGCCTAATTGGTAAAGTTTAAGAATCTCCGCGCTAAGGCGCGAGTTCTTATTCGACAAAGTAAGAAGGCTTCATGGGAGAGATATGTGTCGTCCATGACGTCACATGCTCCATCATCTCAAGTGTGGACGAAACATCGCCGAATTTCGGGTATTCAAGGATCATCTGCTGTACCGGGAATTTCCATTGCAGGCAGTGTCGCCACTGATCCCCTCGCAATTGCTAATCATCTTGCTAGTCATTTCGCGGATGTCTCTGGCTCCGGGAATTACTATCCTGATTTCCTCCCTCTGAAGCGGGACGCAGAACGTCATCACCTTAGTTTTGCCACCCAAGCTTCAGAGGACTACAAGGTGCCCTTTACGGAGTGGGAACTCCGCAGCGCTTTAGCGCTTTGTAAGTACACGTCTCCTGGACCAGACAACATCCATAACCAGATGTTGAAACACCTTAGTGATGGTAGTTTACTATATCTCCTTGTTGTGTTCAACCGAATCTGGACAGAGGGTGATTTTCCGTCTCAGTGGCGAGAGGGCATAGTCATCCCTGTCCTCAAGCCTGACAGAGATCCTAGGTATGCAGGAAGTTACAGACCGATTTGTCCTACAAATTGCCTGTGTAAGCTATTTGAGAGGATGGTAAATCGCAGACTCGTGTGGTGTCTGGTGAAACAAGGACTCTTGTCCGAGTACCAATATGGATTTCGAGCCGCTCGATCAACCACAGACCACTTGGTACGCCTGGAGAGCTCTATCCAGGATGCGTTTCTCCGCAAACAGCACTCGGTAGCTGTCTTCTTTGACTTGGAGAAGGCCTACGACACCACCTGGCGATATGCCATCCTTTCAGTCCTGCATGAATGGAGTTTCCGAGGTAACTTGCCGGTATTTATTGCGAATTTTTTGTCCCTCCGTCTATACCGTGTCAGATTAGGGCGGACATATTCGCAATACCACGTTCAAGAAATTGGAGTCCAACAGGGATCGGTTCTTAGTGTCACTCTGTTCGCGATTGCCATAAACGGTATTGTCGCTGCTGCTGGTCCAGCCGTAATACCGTCCCTATATGGGGATGATTTTGCTCTCCACTCTAGGTCGTGCAGTATGGCAGTCGCACAGCGACAATTACAGCAAGCTGTTAGGAGGGTAGAGCTGTGGACCTTAGAGCGTGGCTTTCGTTTTTCCACCACAAAGACCTGTGTTGTCCAGTTTTGTCTTCAACGTTCTCTTCACCCTCCTCCTGAACTTTATTTAGGAAATGTAGCTATACCTGTAGTTGACACTTACCGATTCCTTGGGCACCTTTTCGATAACTACGAACCTGATGCGAAGGCGTAGCAGGGGGAGAGGTGATACTCCCACGTGGCGCGTCCCAGGTGGCGGATAGGGGGGTCCTAACCGGCTTGCCGGCGGACTTAAGGGAAATAAAATGCCTCTCGCGGACCAAACACACTACCCCCTGCGGGTGAGGGACGCACATGTGGAATACACCCGCGGTACACCCTGCCTGTCGTATAAGTCGACTAAAAGGGGCGACCTAGGCGCGGACATGGATTGCGGTTTGGTATAATGTGTTGGACCTCCTGTGGATGGGAGGGGTCGAGTACATTCACAGGTAATCCCTGCCTGTCGTAGAAGGCGACTTAAAGGGTCATGTGGCCATGGTCCCCTCTTTATTTTTTATTATTTCTCCGAGGGTCAGATGTAGACCATTCGAAATTTTGATGTGCGCGCTGCCCGGAGATTGGCCTCTTACGTGTGCGATTACGCCCAAAAGCCAGCAGCTGTCCACCCAGGACCATTGCGTGGTGGGAGCGCCATGTACCTTGGCAGTGGTATCCGCCTGACAACACAGGTCCCCGCAGAGCCGAATGGCAGAAGGACATATTATTGTTAATTATTTTTAATTTTTTTCTCTATATTTAGTGCTCTGTACACGCTATGGGGGACATGCTATTACGGGTGACTGGAGGAAGGGGGCCCTAGTGCTCATTGCCTCAGTCATCCCGTATTAGGCATCGTCCAACATCGGACCCCGGGCAGTACCTGCTACGACCAGGTGGGTATTGCCTTGGCTGCTTGGTTCGGCTACAGAGACCCCTGATCGGAGTGGGTGGCATTGGGGAGGATGCTATCGGGCATGGCTTCCAAACGAGGACGTCCTTCTCAAGGTGGTCCCCCACCTAAGTCTTTAACTTTTGCTTCCCTGAGAGGTTCAACTCCCTGGGAACATGCGCAGCGTGAAGGAATGGGACCCAGCTTCCCTAGGTTTCTGGTCGCTACCAGAACCGAAGGGCATGATTTTAAGCTGGTGAAGTCGATCCTTTTTAGTCGACACATCGAAGGCGTTTACGGCGAACTTGAGGACCTTAAGAAAATGCGCAACTGTAGTTTGCTTATGAAGACTCGTACAGCACTGCAAGCTGATCAGCTGCTTAAGTGCGAGCACTTTGGCGAAATCTCCGTAAAAGTGGAGGAGCATAAGTCCTTGAACCTGGTTCGCGGAGTCATCTTTCACCGCGACCTTATTTTGAACACTGACGACGAGTTGATGGAAGACATGAAGAACCGTGGCGTGACACACGTCCGGCGCATTACGCGCAAGGTCAACGGTGAAGACGTTGCCACTGGTGCCTTCATTGTCTCTTTCAAGTTGTCAGTGTTACCAGAGAAAGTCAAGGTAACAACTTATCGTTGCGATGTGAGGCCGTACATCCCGCCTCCTATGCGATGCTATCAATGCCAGCGATTCGGACATATGGTCTCTCGCTGTTCGAATCAGGCTGTATGTGGTACATGTGGACGAGTAGCTCACGGCGCGGAGGAGTGTACAACTCCGTGCAAGTGCACTTACTGCTCCGGTTTTCATTCTCCTCGGGATCGGAACTGTCCGATATACCTGAGTGAGAAGAAGATCCAGGAGATTAAGACCCTGGATGGTCTTTCCTACCAGGAAGCGCGCCGTAAGTTTAATTCCACGAATACACCTGCCCGTACACTCGACTACAGCATGATAGCTCAGAGTCTTCCAGGTTCATCAATTTCAACATCGTCACCTGTGCTGATCGCTGCGCCCAAGGCTACCGTTGCTGCTCCAAGCGACGACGCAAATAGTCAAAGCTCGAAGGGGGGGACCACCCTACATACGACCAACCAGAAGTCTGTCCAGCCTGGCAGTTCCCAGCCGGCACAGCATGTGGGGAAGACTAAGTCTCCCCCCCTTAGGAGGTCGACGAATGTCGTGCACAAGCCGGCGGAGGCGGCATCGTCGACCAGGGCTGGGAAACCATCTCCCAGCCCGTCTAAACTCGAAAAAATGAAGGGGAAGAAGAGCGCCCGTCCTGAGCGCTCTCGGACTTCCCCTGCGAAGGAGAAGTCATGCCCCCCACCTGAGGGGTATGAGTCTGCGCCGGGCGGTACTCCTGCTCCGAAACCTGCGCGCTCTCCTCGTAGGGGTCCCCTTCGCCCGCGAAAAGCGTCGAAGTTCTGGGCCGCATCCGCGCCGTCTGTTGACGACGAGATGGATGTTGCGCTGTCCACAGCATTTTATTGCTCACAACCTAACACTACTTATATCGTCCACACTATGGCACTGTTACAGTGGAATTGTAATGGTTATGACAGGCATCTTGCTGAATTACGTCAGTTCATTAGTGAGTACGCAGCGAGTATAGTCTGTATTCAGGAGACCAACTTCAGATCTGGTCATCGTACGGTCGTGAGAAATTTTAAGCTATACTCTACAGAACGATACTATGCTCACCGGGCTACCGGTGGCGTTTGCATTTTTGTACGTTCTGATACCTACAGCGAAGAGGTTCCATTAAGAACCCCGCTCGAGGCTGTAGCTGTTCGCGTTTCACTGCCTGTCATAGTAACAGTGTATAATGTTTATTTTTCACCAGGCGAGCATCTTAATATAACTGATGTCGTTGATCTCATAGATCAGGTTCCACCTCCCTTCCTTTTACTGGGCGATTTTAACGCCTATCACCCCATGTGGGGCTCTGAGGCGCCTTGCCCCCGGGGAAGAGAGCTGGAAGTATTAGCAACAGAGCTGGATTTATGTGTTTTGAACACAGGTGAACCAACTCACTTTAGTGTACGTTATGGCACGTATTCTCGGATCGACCTAAGTCTATGCAGCCGAACGTTGGTTCCACTCTTTCGGTGGAATACACACGATGATCTCTGTGACAGTGACCAATTTCCCATTATCCTTACTTTGTTGAAGCATAAATCCGTCGAGGTTTACACGGATCTTTCAAGGACAGATACGAAGGTGGGCTGTGCGTTCGTTGTCGACAATGATCGGTTTCTTTTTGCTCTCCCGGACACCTGTAGTGTGTACACGGCAGAGCTCTATGCTATCTGTGAAGCTCTGCGGTACGCACTAGACAATGAGCGCCGACACTTTCTTGTGTGTACTGACTCCTTGATTTCACTCCAGTCTATTTCCCTCGGCACCCTCTGGTGCAGCGGATCCAGGACCTGTTGGCCGGGTGTTCGAATGCCGGCACCAGAATTACTTTTCTGTGGCTCCCAAGCCACATGGGCATGGAGGGAAACGTGTTAGTAGATCGGGCTGCCAAGGAGGTAGTTACACTGCCCCCGTTGCCTTTCAAGGTTCCAGCAAGTGATATTCGCTCCCAGCTGCGACATTTTGTTATGTCCCATTGGGAGATGGAGTGGCAGGCCATTCCACTTCCCAATAAGCTGAGAGCGATAAAAGGAACAACGAAGGTATGGAGGACTTCCCTTCGGGCTTCGCGGAGGGAAGCCGTGTTATTATGTCGTCTTCGGATCGGCCACGGTATCATAACTCACTCGCATCTTTTGAAAGGAGAACCCCCTCCGGTGTGTACCTGCAGCGACCATCTTACCGTGGTACGTGGAGTGTATGGACCTGGTCGATCTTCGCCGTAGTCTTAACCTTCCCGGTACCATATCCCTTATTGTGCGAGATGGCGAGCAGTCAGCAGACCTCGTCATCCGCTTTATGAGGGATTGTGGTCTGTTTTACCGTGTCTAGTGATGTCGTTTGTCTTCGTGTATTTGTTCCCATTGCGCTTTTAACCTATTAACTTCATTTTAGTTTGTGGTGCGTATTTTAATGTGTTATTTTAACGTCTAATGTAAATGAAGTATCTATATATGCACCACCAGGCAATGCCTTATTCCTTTTCTCTCTGTATTTTCTCTTATTTTATTAGATATAAGGCATTGCGAATTCCACGAACCTGCTACGCAGGCGTAGCAGGGGGAGAGGTGATACTCCCACGTGGCGAATCCCAGGTGGCGGATAGGGGGGTCCTAACTGGCTTGCCGGCGGACTTGAGGGAAATAAAATACCTCTCGCGGACCAAACACACACCCCCTGTGGGTGGGGGAGGCTGACGAATAATACACCCACGGTATCCCCTGCCTGTCGTGAGAGGCGACTAAAAGCGGCGACCAAGGTTTGATTGTATTAGAACCATGAAATTACTTGTGATTAGTACCACCACGCGGAGAACACCAAGGGTTGCTTTTACTTGTGCGTAGTACCACTACATTAGGTACGAAATTGGTTTGTGATCAGTAGCACACAGGAGCACCGCGCGGTCGGCTTTTGCAGTACCTGTGATTAGTACCACCATATGAGCAGGACCATGGGATGATAGCTACCATGGTTCTGCCTTGCCTATGATTAGTACCCACTATATGAGGAACACCACGGGATAGGGAGAGGTCCCTGTGGTTAGTACTCCTCTGTGATGAACACCATAGGTTTGCGTTGCCTGTAAATGGCGCCGCAAAGTGAGAAAAGCATAGGTCTGTATTATGTCGAATTTCATAAGCTCTGAGTAGTACAATAATGTGTGGAATGCTGCAAGTCTCTGCTACTTTTGATTAGTACCGCAACCGAATAAATACCATGGTTCTATTTTGATAGCGATCAGTACCGTTATGAGGGGCAGATAACTGCGATTTAGGACCCCCTTTTGACTGCACGCATAATTGATTCCGCATTATGCTATAGCAGTAGTCCCTTGGTCAGTAATACGATATTGTCACGACTGTTTATGTGAATGTGAGACATTGCGGGTCGCAACCACTGATTGTTTTAAATTCATGTCCATCCATTCATTCTTCGTTCTCACGTTTTTGAATTCTGGTCAGTGGAGAATTTTAGATTTTTAATATATCATTCCATTTCGTCTCATTTCGTACCATTAGGGGCCGATGACCTAGATGTAAGGCCCCTTTAAACAACAATCATCATCATCATAGTCATCAGCATTGCGAATTAGATCCACTGCTGTTTTAATCTCATACTCATTTTTTCATCACCGAAACTCTGGTTAGTGGATACGTTTTAAAATTTTAAATATCATGTATCATGTCGTCCATCATGTTCCATTAGGGGCCGATGACCTTCGATGTTAGGCCCCCTTAAAACAACAAGCATCATCATCATCTAGATTAAGTCTAGACACGTTATGCCTGTTAGGTTAAGCTTAACCCTTACCATAATCACGTTGACTGTTAAGGTAAGCTTGCACTTTTGGCATCGAACGTGGGCCTGTAAGGTGAAGGTCCTTAAGCCCAGGCTCGAACCCGGGTCTGTAAGATTGTGCCTGGATACATAGCCAGCGTATGGTCATGTAAGGTTAAGAGCACGTCTTAGCCAAATAGGGTTAAGGGCATGCTCTTAGCTAGCAGTCCACACCGCGCTGTGACGTCACTCACAGGATCAGGCCTGTCCAGGGACCACCGGATTCCGGATGCCACAAAACTCTCAGAAAATAACTACTACTGGTATTTTTCTATACAACAATCAAGTATAATGGCTTCGTTATCCATCCAACTGCGAGGTGAAGGAAGAAACATAGAAGCAGACGAGGTTGATGCTGAAAAGAAGTGGCACTACGAACGGCGATTTCAACATGTCGGGGAGAAATAAAACATCCCATTTCTAATCTGGAATGTGATTGGGCTGCTGATTGGTGCTCTAGGAGTGATTCCCAAATTCTTCGTTAACATCCTCATGTTTTGGAATTAGTATGTTGGAATTAGAAGAAATTGACACTAATATTCTCAGGGACTCTCTCTCACTCCTTGGCAGAATGATCAGCGTTGAGACCTTCGCTTCAGAAGGTCCTGCGTTCGTATCCCTGCCACGAACCTGCTACGCAGGCGTAGTAGGGGCCGAGGTGATACTCCCACGTGGCGCGTCCCAGGTGGCGAATAGGGGGGTCCTAACCGGCTTGCCGGCGGACTTGAGGGAAATAAAATACCTCTCGCGGACCAAACGCACACCCCCTCTGGGTGGGGGAGGGAGAGGAATAATACATCCACGGTATCCCCTGCCTGTCGTCAGAGGCGACTAAAAGGGGCGACCAAGGGATGTTTAAATTGGAACCATGAAACTGCTTTTGATTCGTGCCATCCACGAACCTGCTACGCTGGCGTAGCAGGGGGAGAGGTGATACTCCCACGTGGTGCGTCCCAGGTGGCGGATAGGGGGGTCCTAACCGGCTTGCCGGCGGACTTGAGGGAAATAAAATACCTCTCGCGGACCAAACACACTACCCCCTGCGGGTGGGGGACGCACATGTAGAATACACCCGCGGTATCCCCTGCCTGTCGTAAGAGGCGACTAAAAGGGGCGACCACGGGCTGACTGAATTAGAACCATGAAACTAATTTTGAAACGTACCATCACGCGGGGAACACCATAGGTTGCCTGTACTTGCGAGTAGTGCCACTAAATTCGGTACGAAATAGGTTTGTGATTAGTAGCAGTTAAAGCCTGGCCTGGTGGATTCCAGTACCCGTGCGTCGTACCCATGTGTGCAACACCGCGGGTCTGGGCGTAGCCTGTGAGTTGTACCACTATATGAGCAGCACCGTGGGTCTGCGTTGCCTGTGATTAGTACCCACTATGTGAGGAACACCACGGGAATACCGGCGCCCGTGTTTAGTACACCTAGGTGGGGAACCTTCTCGGTTTGCGTTGACTCTGAGTTGGGCCATTGTGTGAGACACACCATAGGTCTGCGTTACTTGTACGTATTGCAATACTTGTGAGTAGTACCATATTTTGTGGACTACCGTGAGTCTTTGCTACTTCTGATTAATACCCGAACATGACACATACCATGGTTCTATTTTACTCGCGACATGTACCATTCTGTGGGGCCTTAGACGTGGAATTTGCACCCCCTTTAGACACCAAGCATCATTGTACTTTATAAGTGGTTCCTTGGTCGGTAATAATGTTGTTTTCGATCTGTATTGAGTCCGATCCACTGGTTTTTGTTTGTTTGTTTCGTGTTTTGTTGAGTTCCTGTCCATCCATTCATTCTACATGCCATATTTTATTTTTATTTTGGTCAGTGGATGCCTTTGCAATTTTTGTTCTTTCATTTCGTACCATTAGGGGCCGATGACCTTCGATGTTAGGCCTCTTAAAACAACAATCATCATCATCATCATCAGCATGATTCGTGCCATCACGCGGGGAACACCAAGGGTTGCCTGTACTTGCGGGCTGTACCACTATATTCGGTACGAAATGGGTTTGTGATTAGTAGCAGCAGAGTTGGTTCCCCTGTTGGTTTCCAGAACCCGTGCGTCGTACCCATGTGAGCAACACCGCGGGTCTGGGCGTAGCCTGCGAGTTGTACCACTATATGAGCGACACCGTGGGTCTGCGTTGCCTTTGATTAGTATTCACTATGTGAGGAACACCACGGGGCCCGTGGGACCGGTACCCGTGCCTAGTACACCTAGGTGAGGAAGCTCATTGGTTTGCATTGGCTATGAGTGGCGGAATTGTGTGAGAAACACCATAGTTCTGCGTTACCTGTACTAAGTACAATACTTGTGAGTAGTACCATCTTGCGTGGAACACCGTGAGTTTCGCTACTTTTGATTGGTACCCCAACATGACAAGTAGCATGGTTCTACTTTACTCGCGACATGTACCATTCTGTGGGGCCTTAGACGTGGATTTTGCACCCCTATAAACATCAAGCATCATTGTGCTTTCTGAATGGTCCCTTGGTAAGTAATCAATTATTTATGATCTTTGTTTGAGTCTGATCCACTGTATTTTGTTTGTTTTTTTTGTTTTTTGTTGGGTTCATATCCATCCATTCATTCTTCATAACATTTTTTAAAATTTTGGTCAGTGGATGAATTTGAAATTTTTGTTCTTTCATTTCGTACCATTAGGGGCCGTTGACCTAAATGTTAGGCCCCTTTAAACAACAAGCATCATCATCATCATCGTATCCCTGTCACATGGGGGATTTTAATCACGTCTCATTTATTCGTATGGCTCTGGGACTGGGTATTTGTCTCAACACTTTTCTCTTCATATTCAGACAACACACCACACTACCAAGCACCACAGAAACACGCAATAGTATTTACATCCCTCCGTATAGGATTGGCTTCAGGAAGGGCATCCGTCCGTAAAATAGGGCCAAATTTACATGTGCTACACAGTTCGCACATGCAACCACTCATGTATGAGAAAAGCAGTAATACACGATTTTCAGGGACACTTTTCATATCGTAAATCACCATTTGTATAGTACGACGAATTACAAATTAAATAAATGTTTCGTTTCAGGGATGTGGTGGTGGTGGTGGTGATTATTATTGTTTTAAAAGGAAGTATAACTATCCATTCAGAAAGTGCTGCCCCTTTAGGGGAATCTTTAATGAAATATTTTATCATTAAATGACATATTAACTCAGAATACTATTGAAATATTGTTTGAAAAACTAATTATGAACCCGTACCTGCACGGTAAGGGGCTGCCTGGCCGAGGCTGTAAAGGGGTGCTCGGTTCACCTGGAAAGACGTGGGTTCGATTCCACGTGAGAAAATCGAAACATTTGAGAATCGTTATTTCCACTTCCAGAGGTGCACATGGCCCTGAGCTTCAATCAGCCTACACCAAAAATGAGTGCCAGGTGAATTCTTGGGAGCAAAGGGGTTCGGGCGTACGGCTAGCTACTCTACCCCATCAAGTACCGAGGTTACGGTTAGTGGAAGCATTCACCTTCCACCCCTGCAAGGGCCTTCATGTCCTGTACGGAGATGACTTTCTTACCGTCAGGTTAACCCTTATACAAAATCAGCTATCCGTTTGGGATTCTCTCCTTCTCTCGCTCTCTCTCTCTCTCTCTCACACGCAATATTATTTTTATTATCATTATTATTATTATTATTATTATTATTATTATTATTGTTACCGTGTTTTAGTGGTAGGTAGACGTGAAAGAAGGTGCGGGCGTGAACGGGTCTCAAACTACGGAATCAAAGTTAATGTAAAATTTAACAAGGTTATATTTTCTTTTCAAAAACAAAGAAATAACAAGCATGGCAGGTACAAAGTAGCAAGTCCAAAGGGTAGTTACAATATTTACAGGATTTGGGCTTCGCGCCCTGACTTCACAATGCTTGGGCAATCAGCTCAGTTTTACCCCAAACACAAGTTTCAACAGAGGGGCAGAAAACCCCATTCATGCCTAGGAGTCCTTGCTCCAAATTACACTGAAAAGCCTCCACGAGGCATACAACACTCAATTTTCAAAAGAGCCACACGCTGTCAACTTTAAGCCTCTCAAAGGCCACACCAAACTCCACCTTCGAGTTGTCCTCACTGGACATAGACACAGGGGTAAAATACTCAACCTACTGAGGTCTATTAAATGAAAAGGGGCAATTACATGACCTCTAAAATAACAATTTGAGAGGAGGCGATCTGCACTCCTAATACACTTGTTTTTAAAACCTAATCTGGCTCTAGGCCACTAATGCAAGGGCTAATCCCATACTACAGAGGTGACTTTAGAAAAGAGCAATTTGTTTTACGTTAACGAAGAATAGGTTGAGAAAATAAGTTCACCTCAAAACAATGTGAGTGAGAGCTCGAGAGTGTTAGCACTCTCTATCCCAATATGCAGCTTTAAAAGAGAATAGATGAAAATATTGGTTACATTTTAGGAAAAGGTTACATGGTGGAAACGCTTCGAACCCGCTCCGAGAGTTAAACTGCCAACCTAGCAAGAAAAGAAGTTATTAAGAGGCCATTACCTGGTATTGAACAGCTGGAGAAGAAAGAGGCGCTTCCCGCCCCCTGCTATGTACTTTACACACTGAAAGATGGAACAGAAGTGGCCCGGAGACCAAAAACTCAGCAGTTTAAATACTCTCGCGGAAGGTTCTAGGCGTTTTAGGGAAGCGAACACCCGCCCACAATCACTTTATTGGCTACGGTACAGAAACATATCCAAGTTGGGGGAAGATACATCGGATTGGTCGGAAATTACTAAAAGAAATTCGGGATTGGATAAATCTAAAACAAGGGGAAAAAGAGGGGTATACAGCCAACTTAAACAATAACAGAAAGAAATTTAACAAGAAACAAACTTTTGAAATAAGAACTTCTCCAAAAAAATAGTTCTTTCACTCCGCACTAGGGTGCACTATTGTTGATCTTCAGTTGTGTCCTCTAGAAGAGAAAGTTCACACTTCTTACTACAAGCAAAACAAAAATACGTCGAAAATGACACAGTTCAAAAACTCCAAAATTTCCAGGTAGAGACATCTTCTGAGAAACTTGAAAATTAATACCATTAATAAGGTTCAGAGTTCCTCCAGCAGAGGAGTTTCAATTGGCGCACATTTTAAATTAGCGGCGTGGAGGTGTACCGCGCGGTACAATTATTATTATTATTATTATTATTATTATTATTATTATTATTATTACGATGATTTTCCTGCTAGTTCAAAACAGACTACGGTCATAGACATTTGTATTGTTTCAGTTATAACTGCATTTCGTTATGAATAGATTAAACATTATTTTCATTCAACATTGTACATTAATTAACTAGAAAATGAGAGAACTAGTTTTCCAACATAACGCAATGACAAAATTCTTCTTGTCTGTAACCTCGGGCGATATGATTGCACTCTCACAATGTAGCATCCAGGCACTACGCTAAGCTGACGTATGTTAAAAGTCCCACTTTTGTACTGTGGAACTAATCTAAAGGAAGATACGCTGGAGAAAGGGAAATCAACAAATTGATTCCGTACTTATAGTTCACAATATTCTTTACAAATACATTTAACCTGTGACCTCTAAATATTGGAGACTATCTGCATTCTTTCCCTTAATGTCTTAGTTTAGCATGAAAGAAGAAATCGATGTTTGTGGTGGAATGAATACATTGTAATGATACGTTCAGCACAGCACATGAGATCATCCCTTTGAGTGCCCATCATTAGGTTTGACTTAAATCATCTGCGTGCAATTTTACGCTTATCGAAGGGTCACCCGCTTAACACAAAATACCATCAACCTTGTATTAGAGTAATTGTAGCCGAAAAGGGCCGGCTGGCACGGATAACCTTCATGCGATGCCATTTCCTAGACGTGTGGGAGGATAGGATAGGATCGGGTCGTGGGATTTAGCGACCAGAGCTAATTGAGATCTCAAACAATTTTGTCGTTAACTTTTAGAGTTTTATTTATTATTTGTTTAAGGGTTTTATTAGCTAATGACAACAGGGTATGAGGTGACAGATCAGAGGTCACTCTAAAGCCATACTGCGAGTAGACGGAACAATCCCCCGCCCAATTCTACGGCTACTAATTATCGTGCGGGAAATAAGGCCAGATTTGAGATAGCACTCCCTCACTCTTATTAAGTCATTATTTGTCTTGGAGTCGTGACCACCAAGCTTTTAGCAATATATAATTTAGCGATACAAATTAGTTGGTCATTGATGATCAAAGACGGCAGATAAAGGAAAATAGTCTGGGAATAAAAGCCAGAATTTGATTTTAATATGCGGCTACAAGATACTTAACTCTTGTTGAGTGGGATATTTATACATGCTTCGAATCGATTTAGATATAGAAATTTACAAATGACAATTGATAGGTATTTATTTCAGTATGTCACTGCCTTAGTTCTTTTAACATTTTTCTTATTGTTAGTAAACGATGCTATTGAATGTTACTCGGCACGATTCCTATTCATAAGTATTTGTAACATGATTGCTAACATATCAAAGACTCAACTACTACTAACAATCTACAGTAGGCGACTATGTGTTATCCTAGACTACTAGATTAAGCCTATAAACATTTTCCCAACAACACGCAAGTAGTGCGTTCAAGAAATCGTTTCGTCGCTGTTTCCTTCTACTCGCCTCAGCTACCGTCTTCCGTCTCGTTTTGTTCTCGTCGACCTCCACGATATTGAGATTTTCAACGACTAGTCGTTCATCAGAATGGTAATTTCTTATCTGAAAGGTCGCTCTCTTATCTTGAGGGAACTAAATATCTTTCTATGTGTTTAGTATTCGAAGACCACGAACCTGCTACACAGGCGTAGCAGGGGGAGAGGTGATAGGACTACTCCCACGTGGCGCGTCCCAGGTGGCGGATAGGGGGGTCCTAACCGGCTTGCCGGCGGACTTGAGGGAAATAAAATACTCTCGTGGACCAAACACACACCCCCTGTGAGTGGGGGAGGCTGACGAATAATACACCCACGGTATCCCCTGCCTGTCGTGAGAGGCGACTAAAATGGGCGACCAAGATGTGATTGTATTAGAACCATGAAACTACTTTTGATTAGTACCATCACGCGCGGAACACCATCGGTCGCTTTTACTTGCGAGTAGTACCACTCTGTTAGGTACTCTATAGTTTTGTGATTCGTAGCACTCGAGTGGGGTTCAGTGTGGGTTTCCAGTACCCGTGAGTCGTGCCCGTGTGTGCAACACCACAGGCCTGGGCGTTGCCTGTGAGTTGTACCACTACCCGAGCGACACCGTAGGTCTGCGTTGCCAGTGATTAGTACCCTCTCTGTAGGAACACCACGGGGATAGCGGCACCCGTGATTAGTACACGTAGGTGAGGAACCTCATCGGTTTGCGTTGGCTATGAGTGGCGCCATTGTGTGAGAAACACCATAGGTCTGCGTTACCTTTTCGACGTACAATATTTGAGTAGTACCTTAATGTTTGGAACACCGTGAGTTTACGCTACCTTTGATTAGTACCGCAGCTTGAGATATATCATGGTTCTCCTTTACTACCGGTAAGTGCCATTAGCATCATTGTGCTTTATAAGTGGCCCCTTGGTCACTTATACTATTATTTACAATCTTTTTTGAGTCTGATCCACTGTTTTTTTGTTTTTATTGTGTTCATGTCCATGCATTCTTCATGACATTTTTTTATTTTATTTTATTTTTTTAATTTTGGTCAGTGGATGCTTATCATTTTTTGTTATCTTATTTCGTACCATTGGGGGCCGATTACCTCGATGTTAGGCCCCTCTAAACAACAAGCATCATCATCATCATCTTTAGACACCTAAACTTTTTTCTATTGTTTAGTATTCGAAGATACCTCTAGTAATCCTCTCTGTTGTAAAGGTGACTACCTACTGGAGCAGTATTTGAATCCACCTCACTATGACGCAGTTCGGTGAGTAGAAGAAATTGGCAGCATCAAAGTACGCTGTTTGTGTTTTGATGAAATCGTGATCGCGACAATGTGTTGAATGCCTCATGCTGAATTAGTTTGTTCATTTATCCTATTTTATATCGTATCTCCAACATCGAAATCCTTCGTGAATTGAGGACATATGTTTTCAAACTTTATTTCCTTCTACTTGGAATTATCATTAATCTTCATCATGATCAAGTTTCCCAAATATTCGTGATAAATTCATATTGTAATAAATATAATTTCGGCCAATTATGACCACGGTTAACACTTGTAAGTCTTTATGGATTTCCTGTACTCCTTCATCTTGGTGGAGAATGCAGTTCTTTGCTCTTCTGGTCTCCTTGTGCCAGTGCGTCTTCTCACTCTTTCCGGAAGACACTATATCCAGAGGACCCAGGTCCTGAACTAACATATGTGGAGCCAGTGTCTCAAAGAAACGGACGTCTTCACTACAGTTGCCCATGGAGTGGTACATTATGAAGTCAAATGGAATATTATTGTATTATTATTATTATTATTATTATTACTATTATTATTAGTAAGCTGCCTACACGAGTCTGTGAAGGTCTACTTGAATTATGTGAGAGGAAGTAGGTTCGATTTCCGGTCAGGAAGTTGAAAACTTAGGAACGAGAATTCCTCCCCTGGAGAGGTAAATGACCCTTCCGTTTTCCCAATCTACACCAGATATCAATACCAAGTCAAGGGGAACTGGAATTCTAAAACGTAGAATTTTTGACACTTTTCGATTTACTTCCCATGAAGTAATATAGAACAATGTTTTACATTACGGTATCATTTGGTAAAAGTTTTTTTAGAGACATAAGATTTTTAATAATTGTTAGGCCGTATTTAATAACTATTCTATATTCAAAGACATCGTTTGAAACTTGCCCATCTCCTTTTTTTAACTCTTGTCAGTGGATACATTTTAAAATTTTAAATATCATGTATCATGTCGTCCATCTCGTTCCATTAGGGGCCGATGACCTTCGATGTTAGGCCCCTTAAAACAATAAGCAGCATCATCATCATCATCATCGAAACTTACCATTTCCGTAGCTAACTGGCTGATAATACTGTGCTATCCGCTACAGGTAATTTCCGAGGCATCCTTCGTTCGTTGCGTTGACAGCAATACCATGCCTAATTAGCTTTCTTCAGTAAGATTCTTGATTTCTAATAGCGTGTTTCATAATTAATTATTTTGCTTCCAGTTTATACTATTTCCAGTTCACATTTTCTGTATCATGCAAACAAGTGTTTTCAACCAGAGGTACGTGTGCCTCTGGGCTTACTTGTAGAAGACTGAAGCTGTACAATTATTTTGCCTGTGATATCGCTAATAATAAACAGTGCCAAAGTCGTTCAAAGATTAATTTGGTATTGCAAGTGTGTGATAAATTTTTTGAACATTAACTTTTAGCTACAATAAAAATAAATACATCAGGATAACAAAGTCAGTTTATTTTAAGATTGCTACCTTCCTTCTTGCGGTTGGGCATCCTAATTGAGCAGGTATACCATGTGGTTTTTACCGCTCTTCTTAATTACCCTGACAACCCCTGGGACTTCGTGATATCCACCTATATAGAGTATATAATAAAAGTTTTGTTTGTACATTGTTCAGAATTTTTTAAAAATATGTCTGTATCTGTCGTGTCCGCATATAGAAGAATATGCAGTTTTTAAAATTCCGTCATCTCTGTACGTACGTATGTATGAATGTATGTATGTACGTACGTACGTACCTATGCGAATCCCGAGAAAATGGCTGAGAACAATTTAATGAAGATCGATATGTAAAGTCGGTGAATGAGGCAATAAACTTTAGGCAATAAATAATGTTATTAAAGCTGAGGGAAATGGTAGTATAAGGGAAGGCGTAAAACTTGATTCTGAAATATCTATGTTGTTATTATCGTGATATCGGCAAATACCAAAAAACAAAAGTTATATAGAATATCATTTCCGATAATTCAAGTTTTATGCAGCTTTACTGTACCGGCTATGATAGTAGAGATATTCATGAATTTAGACTCCACGAACCTACTACGCTGGCGTAGCAGGGGGAGAGGTGATCCTCCCACGTGGCGCGTCCCAGTTGGCGGATAGGGGGGTCCTAAATGGCTTGCCGGCGGACTTGAGGGAAATAAAATACTCCTCGCGGACCAAACACACTACCCCCTGCGGGTGGGGGACGCACATGTAGAACACAATCGTGGTATCCCCTGCCTGTCGTAAGAGGCGACTAAAAGGGGCGATCAAGGGATGATTGAATTAAAACCATGAAACTACTTTTGATTCGTACCATCATGCGGGGAACACCATAGGTTGCCTTTACTTGCGAGTAGTACCACCAAATTAGGTACGAAATAGGTTTGTGATTCGTAGCAGTACCCATGTGAGCAACACCGCGGGTTTGGGCGTAGCCTGTGTGTTGTACCGCTATATGAGCGGCACCGTGGGTCTGCGTTGCCTGTGATTGGTGCCCACTACGTGAGGAACACCACGGGAATACCGGCGCCCGTGATTAGTACACCTAGGTGAGGAGCCTCATCGGTTTGCGTTGCCTATGAGTGGCGCCATTGTGTGAGAAACACCATAGGTCTGCGTTACTTGTACGTATTGCAATACTTGTGAGTAGTACCACCTTGTGTGGAACACCGTGAATCTTCGCTACTTTTGGTTAGTACCCCAACATGACAAATACCATGGTTCTACTTTCCTCGAGACATGTACCATTCTGTGGGGCTTTAGACATGGATTTTGCACCCCTTTAGACATCAAGCATCATTGTGCTTTATAAGTGGCCCCTTGGTCAGTAATACTATTATTTACGATCTTTTTTTGAGTCTGATCCACAGTTTTTTTTTTTGTTTTTTGTTGGGTTCATGTGCATCCATTCATTTTTCATGACCTTTTATTTTATTTTGGTCAGTGGATGAATTTGTACTTTTGTTATTTCATTTCGTACCATTAGCGGCCGATGACCTCGATGTTAGGTCCCTTTAAACAACAAGCATCATCATCATCATCATCATGAATTTAGACTTCTGTTGTTTAGTACATATGAACGTCAAGCCACTAGAGGTTGAACAGAATTTAAAGAAAACCGGTATGTAAAGTGGGGGAATAGGCCACTACTGTGTGGTCAGTAAATAATAGTTCTCGCTGCGTGAAATTGTAGTTAATGGGAAGGCCTAAAATTTAATTCTCCGATGTACGTATATGTAATTAGCCGTCCTATCGATAAATACTACATAAGAAAAGTTACAGTGAACACACTTTCCAATAACTTTTGTCTTACACAGTTTTAACTCCATGGATCAGGTGGCAGCACTCCGGCCTCTCACCGATGGGCTCCGTGGTTCAAATCCCGGTCACTCCATATTAGGTTTGTGCTGGACAAAGTGAAGGCGGGGCAGATTTTTCTCCGGGTACTCCGATTTTCCCTGTCATTTTCCATTCCAGGTACACTTCCAATGTTGTTGCTTGAGTCATCAGTCCATAGACCTGGGCTAACCTTGTCATATCTACCTAACTCCTGCATCCCACATCCGCTCTAATCTGCTTCTTACCTTCATACCTAGGTTCATACCGCCTACACCTCCCTCAAAAACCAACTGCACAAGTCCTGGGTGTCCAAAATGTGTCCTAGCTGTACTTCTGGTCAAATTCAGCCAAATCGATCCCTCTCACCAATTCGATTCAGTATCTCTTCATTAGTGATTCGATCTATCCACTTGACCTTTAGCATTATTCTGCAACACCACATTTAAAAAACTTCTATCCTCTTTCTTTCTTTCTGAGCTAGTTATCGTTCATGTTTCACTTCCATACAATGCCACGCTCCAGTCTTCAAAAGCATCTTTCTAATTCGTATATCAAAGTTCGAAGTGAGCAAATGTATTTCACCAAGAAAGGCCTTCTTTGATTGTGGTTGTCTGTATTTGATGTCCTCCGTACTTCTGCCATCGTTAGTTATTTTAATACCCAAGTAACAATATTCGTCTACTTTCTTTAAGACATAATTTCCTAATCTAATATTTCCTGCAACACCTGAATACATTTGACTGCACTCCATTACATTTGTTTTGGACGTATATATATTCATCTTGTACCCCTTACCTAAGACTCTTTCCATACCATTCAGCAGCTTACCCAGGTCTTCTACAGTCTGAGATGAAATAACAATATCATCAGCAAATCGCGGGATTTTGATTTCCTCTCCTTGGATTGTGATTCCCTTCCCAAATTCCCCTATGATTTCCTTTACTGCCTGTTCTATATAAACATTGAAACGAAGGGGAGACAAACTGAAACCTTGCCTCACTCCCTTCTAGATTGCTGCTTTTTTTCAAAGCCCTCGATTCTTATTACTGCAGACTGATTTAAATACAGATTGTAGATATTTCTTCGATCTCTGTGTCTGATCCCAGTCACCTTCAGAATCTCAAATAGCTTCGTGCAATCAACATTATCAAATGCCTTCCCGAGAGCTATGAACGCCAAATATGTCCGGCTCCATGGCTAAATGGTTAGCGTGCTGGCCTATGGTCACAAGGAACGACCTCTTGAAGAATAAGGCTAGACGGAGCCACGAAAGGAGGAAGGATACAATTTCCATTGGATGCCCTAATATCACAGAGTCGGAAGAAACGTAAACGTTAAGGTCTACAATATTGAAAGCCCATAACATTTTCAACAATAACATTACATTGACTAAAGTTTGTTTTAATATGCTTTGTCTCTTCTGATGCCACACATCTCCGATAGATGGGATCACTGCTGCTGAGTCCCGAGTAGAACAGCCTGCATGAATATTGGCGATAATTAGCTGGGTAGTTAGATAACTTCCTTTTCTGTCGTGTCATTCCTCTGTTTCATACATGTTCTGGCAACTACTGGTACGCGACTCACTGATTCATCGTAGTATTCCAGCTATTCGATCCCTGCTCTGATTTGAATCAAGAGTGCGCACACATTACGGAAAATAGCAGAGCGGTGCTCACTACTGTCTGTGGCCTAGTCATTCCAGCTTTGAAATCTGGCACTCTTCGAACATCAGAGTACCCCCTGTGAATGGGGGAGGCAGACGAAGAATTCACCCACGGTATCCCCTGCCTATCGTAAGAGGCGACTAAGAGGGGCGACCAAGGGATGATCAAATTAGAACCATGAAACTACTTGTGATTAACACCATTACGCAGGGAACACTGTGGGTAGCATTTACGCGCGTAGTACTGTGACGTACCCACTTGGCCCACAGATGTATGACAAAATTATAACGTGGCGGCTCACTTTAATATTAAAATAAATAAATGATAAGTCATTGTTTCTCCATAAACAGTATCCCAAGGGCGCCAGTCTTCAAGCTTATGACTTGAAAACAAAATTAGATAATTAATAATAATAATAATAATAATGCGTAATGAGACTCAAAAAACTCCCAGGGGTGAGGTGAACGGAACACAAATCATTAAGTACACTAACTTGGAATTTAAGGATCATTAATAATCATTTCATAAAATACAAATTAGAACAGCTATTTATTAAGATGAAAAACGTGACGTAACGGCGTTTTAACGACATCTGAACTTACGGAAACAAAAGAAAAATTGAATGAAATTAATTTTTAAAATGAACTGTTGCGCGAAGACTTGCAGTAACTTATGCCATAAGCTCACCAAATGTAGACTCTGTTGTCTTGAAGCTGATGATGTGTGGATCTCGTACCGGCTGCCTTCTCTGTTGTTGGATTCCAGTCCTACTTCTACATTTCCTGTCCTTAACAGTTCCTACTGTACTCCTTACATAAAGTCGTAATGAGTCCTAATTTTAAGTGCAAAACCACCATGGGTTATGTTCATGGAGAGAATACATTCGTATTCTTCCGTATTACGGAACAGTAGCGTAGCTAAATTTATAATAAAAGCTCTCCTCCCCTATACCAGTCAGAACCGGTCTCCCGTTGACTACCTCTCATCATTGAGATAACAAGTCCCAATGCGAGTAACTTTTGAGTAGAATATACTCAGATGCGAAGTGATGTGTAGACGTAGAATCGTAGTAAGAGTATCTTCCAAGAGTGAGAATCAGAATCAGAATGTCCGAATACAAGTGACAATCTGCTCACGAGTAAGAATACGAGTATGAATGTGAAAACAACTGCTAATGCTAATAAGAATCTGAAAGACTACTCCAGCTCTTGTCGGTGGTATATATCGGTTCAAAAGTCTCCTTCCATCAGCCATATCACATGGTCCAGTAAGATTCGAGGTCTCATCCCTTCTCCGATGTATTGCTGTGAATCCATCACGTTGCTTCATTAAGTTCATTCACATAGGCTGAACTTTCCCGCTGAAATAAAGCGTCCCGAAGCGGAGTTTGAAAAGTGGGTGTTAATAATATACCAACTGTCTCATCATGAGGTGGAGAGGGTAAGGTCTCTCGTAACCTAGATGACGTACTTTTCCTGGAATTGGGCTGAAATTAGCCTGCTGACTCTGGTCACCTCACAACGGCTATTGGAAAATTTACTGCAAGTTATAAATATGCATGATGTTGAAATACTTTACCGAATAATTTGTTCGTTCAGAATACGTTATAGCCGCGATACAAAGAAATGAAATGATGATTAAAATGGATGATAAAAACCCCATATATATATTAATTTAAAAATGACCTAGCAGTGATTAAAAATATACATCTTATCAATTAAATATATAGTTCAATAATTAAAAATATACAGTGATGTCCCAAACATCACAGTACCACTATGCTAGGTACGCAATAGGTTTGTGATTAGTAGCGACGGCGTGTGAATCAGGGGGTGGGTCCTACAGTATCTGTGATTCGTACCCCTATATGAGCGACACCATGGGATGAGCGACACCATGGCTCTGCCTCACCTATGCTCAGCTCCCACCCTGTGAGGAATTCCACGGAATAGTACTAGTCCCCAGGCCCGGAACTAGGGCGGGGCAGGGGGAGCACGTGCCCCGGGCGGCAGATTTCAGGGGGCGGCAAAATTTGAAAAGTTCATTAAAAATAATAAGTTATTTCATTTTTCAAAATAATAATACCACAATTAATATTGTTTAATTTTATATAATTTTGTTGCCCAATGCATCAACTTTATTACACTTACACGGTATACTCAATTATTTTCTTCATTATAAGACACGACACAAGAATTAACGTAATTCATATGTCTGGAGTGAGTCTTGTACTGTTATGCCTACTACTGATATGAATAATTAGTAGCCTTCGTACACTGTTGTCTGCGTGTGTTGATACGAACCGACAGTTGTTTTATTTTATTTGCATTTAGTATTTAGTTAGTATTAGTGTTCGGAGGGTTGGTTAGTTATTCGTGTTACCGTTTATCAGCGTTTGGAAAACGGAATTGTTTAGTACACTTTGAGCTGCGTTTTTATCAGTTTCCAAATTATGGATGGCAGAAAACGACTCAGTTAAGCCGCGTATAGAAAACTTGCCAAAGAAAGAAAGAAAGAAAGAAAGAAAGAAAGAAAGAAAGCGATGTGCTGTCACAAACACCAAAATTAGAAGCATTTTTAAAAAGCCTAATGTTAATGAAGATGAAGGCTCAAAAGAAAAAATTAGGTGAATATTAATTTTTATTTCAATAATTAAATTAGGGAAGAGACGAATTAATTGTGCCTTATCAGAATTTACGACAATTTTTTAATACTTCATTTTGTACTGTAATATACCATATTACTGATTTAATTTTAATCACGGCTTTTAATATTTTAGATGATGTTGAAGCTGGAGAGGAAGGCACGCAACATGTCGAACTTTGCAAGAAACTCCGTCCTACTGGTGAAGCGAATGAAGATGAATTATTATCTCGTCCAGACCCTACAACTGGTCTTCAAGAAACGTCCGAGTTTTCCTTTGATTTTAGGGATCCTGGTTCATGGCCACAGAGTTTTTAAGATTCTGAAACTTGTTACATAACAAAAATGAGCTTTGAAAATCTGATTGAGTCACATTTAAATAATAACAGTAGAGAAGGACGTAACTTAACCAAAGATTGGTTTTATCAAGTTCTCAAAAATGGCGAAAAGTAAAGAGATCATGGTTAGACTATCGTGAAAGTAAGAAAGCTCTATATTGTGTTCCCTGCAGGCTGTTTCCACACTTAGCATCAAATCAAGTGCCTTCCGTAGCTAAGAAAAAGGACTTACTAATTGGAGAAAACTCAGTGAAAAATTGCCTGAACATGAAAATTCATCCAACCACAAACTTTGCTTGTGTTCGTGGAAAGCTTTAGAATCTTGTTTAGGAAAGGGAGGTATTGATGCACAACTCCAAAACAAGATTCATCAAGAAGAGTCTCACTGGGAGGCGGTATTGCGCTGCATTATCGATGCTAATCTATTCCTAGCAAAGCAAGGGAGTCCATTCCATGTAACTAAAGAAAACTGTGATTTTAGCGACCCATCCAGTGGAAAGTTCTTGAACACAGTAGAACTTATATCGCATTACAATGTCCCGCTTCTACAACATATTGAGCGGCATAAGAAAGGGCAAATCTCGTATTTCTCACATAAAATACAAGATGAATTTCTTGAAATGATTGCCAATAACATAAGGCAAAAGATAATACAAGACATTTTAGATGCGAAATATTATGCCTGAGTATTTGACTGCACTCCAGATATCAGCCACAGTGAGCAAATGACTCAAGTAGTTCGTTACGTCAAAACAAATACACCACGAACCTGCTACGCAGGCGCAGCAGGGGGAGAGGTGATACTCCCACGTGGCGCGTCCCAGGTGGCGGATAGGGGGGTCCTAACCGGCTTGCCGGCGGACTTGAGGGAAATAAAATACCTCTCGCGGACCAAACACACACCCCCTGTGGGTGGGGGAGGCAGACGAATAATACACCCATGGTATCCCCTGCCTGTCGTGAGAGGCGACTAAAAGGGGCGACCAAGGGATGATTGCATTCGAACCATGAAACTACATGTGCTTAGTACCACCACGCGGAGAACACCAAGGGTCGCTTTTACTTGTGCGTAGTACCACTATATTAGGTACGAAATAGGTTTATGATTAGTAGCACACAGGAGCACCGCGCGGTCGGCTTTTGCAGTACCTGTGATTAGTACCACTATATGAGCAGAACCATGGGATGATAGCTACCATGGTTCTGCCTTGCCTATGATTAGTACCCACTATATGAGGAACACCACGGGATAGGGAGAGGTCCCTGCGGTTAGTACTCTCATGTGATGAACACCATAGGTTTGCGTTGCCTGTAAATGGCGCCGCAAAGTGAGAAAAACATAGGTCTGTATTATACGTCGAATTTCATAACCTCTGAGTAGTACAATAATGTGTGGAATACCGCAAGTCTCTGCTACTTTTGATTAGTACCGCAACAGGACGGATACCATGGTTCTGCATTACAAGCGGTAAGTATCATTCTGAGGGGCCTTTGATCTGTATTTTGGACCCATTTAGACACCAAGCATTCTCGATTCAGGATTGTGCTTTGGAAGTGGTCCCTTGGTCTGTACTACTATTAACTATGATAGTTTTTTGAGACAGATCCACTGATTGTTTTAAATTCATTTTCATTCATTCATTCTTCATGACATTTTTTATTTTGGTCAGTGGATGATTTTGACCTTTTACTTTGTCGTTTCATTTCGTACCATTAGGGGCCGATGACCTCGATGTTAGGCCCCTTTAAGCAACAAGCATCATCATCATCAAAACAAATACATCGGAGGCAGAAGAAAGTTTTATTGATTTTTTTTCCAGTTAGCGATAAAACAGGTGAAGGTCTCAGCCAATAAATCCAAAACATTAGACGAAGATGGACTAAACTTAGAGAACTGTAGAGGCCAATCCTACGATAATGGGGCCAGTATGTCCGGGAAGTATAAAGGAGTTGAGTCCAGACCACTTCAGGAGAACGAGCTAGCATATTTTGTCCCATGTGCTGCTCACTCCCTCAATTTAGTTTGTGCTATGCGGCCAGTGCTACAATTGAGGCTCAGAATTTTTTCGGAACTTGAACAGTATGTATTCTTTCTTTGCGGCTTCAACTTCACGCTGGGAAGTTCTCCGAAAATATGTGCCACTGACATTGAAACCTGAAAGCAATACAAGATGGTCTGCAGGATTAGATGCGATCGAAGCTGTGTATAAACATTACGGTAAAGTTGTGCAGGCTCTAGAGGATCTTAAAAGCCACGATCTCTCAACACCTCAAACCAAGAGTGAGGCCAGCTCCCTTTTGGAAAATATTGGGAAACTTGACATCATCGTTTTCACATGTTTTTGGCATGCTTTCTTTAAAGAGATCAATCATGTCAACGAGTATTTGCAAAGAAAAGATGTAACAGTAGATTTGGCTGCCCGGAACCTTCAAGGTCTTTTAACGTTCTTGAAGTCTTGCAGAGAGTTTGCTCCAACTGAGGCCATTACTCAGGGTAAATTCTTAGCAAGCATGAGTGATCTACCATCTGAGTTCTCAGAAAAAAGACAAGCAAAAACGAAAAAATGTCTGATGAGCTGTGTGGCGATGAAGCTCCGACAAGTACTCAGAATGTGTACCAGTAGCTATGTTAGAGGTTATTGACCAGATGATTACGGAACTCAGTGACAGGTTTAAGGCTTTGGACAACATATGCAGCAAGTTTTGATTTTTGAATGGAGTTCGAATTAAATAAATGCAAACGAAAGATCTAAAAATGAAAGCAGAAGAATTGGCAAATATCTACACTGCTGATCTCAACATTGAAGAATTCAAATTTGAAATAGAAAGTATCAAGCACCACGCTTTATCAGTTGACGAAAATTTAATGGAAGCCACATCAAGAAAAATGTTGTCTTATTTATAAAAATAAACTAGAGGAAGGTTACCCTAACATTACTACTGCACTGAGAATGTTTCTCACGTTGCCAGTTGCAGTGCCATCTGGAGAACGAAGTTTTAGCAAACTCAGAATCATCAAAAACTACATGAGAAGTGCAATGGGACAGGAGAGACTCTCTAATTTAAGTATTGAACACAAACGAGCATCCCTTATCTACTTTGACGACATCATCAGTACATTTGCAGCTAAAAAGGCTCTAAGAATTCAATTTTGAGGTACAATACATAATAAATTCTTGCGTAGTTACAATTGAGTTACACTATAAACAAATTATTTGTATTAGTCATGCATAAGTGTTTTTCAAGTGTAATGTATATATTAATATGTATAAGTGTATAAATATATGTGTTTTTCATAAATAAAATTTCTTAATAGTATACATATGGTGTGTAATTTCAACTACCGCGTCTAAAAACATAGCTTACGGAGGTATTATATTTTAGTGGTAGGAGGTGGGGTAGGGAGGGGGATCGGGGGATAGGGGCGGCAAAATGATCTTTGCTCCCCCTGACAAATCTCCTAGTTCCGGCCCTGCGAGTTCCAGTGGTTAATCCACTTATGTGAGGAACGCCATAGGTTTTGCGTTGTCTTTATAGGTTTGCGTTGCTAGTAAAAAGCGCCGCAATGTGCGAAACACCATAGGTCTGTGTTACATGTGCGCATTACACTACCTGTGAATAGTAATGTGTGGAATACCGCGAGTCTCCGCTACTTTTGATTAGTACCGCAACATGACTCTTAGCATGGTTATACTTTCCTAGTGATAAATACCATTATGAGGCGCCGATGACCTGGATTTTGGACCCTTTCGACTATAAGCATTATCGATTCTGCATCGTGCAATAGAAGCAGTCCCTTGGTCAGTAATACTCTTGTTTTGTGCCAGCTTCTGTGCATGTGAGGCACTGTGGGTCGGATCCACTGATCGTTTTTTAAATTTCCATCCATCCGTCCGTCCGTCCGTCCGTCCATCCATCCATCCATCCTTCCTGTGGACTTATTTGCGGTACAGCCCCTGCATGTTTCTGGTGTAAAAATTGGGAAACCACCTAAAACCATATTCAGGGCTGCCGACAATGGAGTTCGAACCCATTAACTCCCGAATACAAGCTCTCAGGTACGCGACACTAACCGTGTGGCCTATTCTCACGGCGTTTACTGTTTTAAGCGCAAGTATAACTGGACAATCATCCTCGCTTAGTACTAATCATCATCACCAGCGTCATGATTCTCATTATGCCGGGATGAGTAGCTCAGACGGTTGAGGCGCTGGCGTTCTGACCCCAGCTTGGCCGGCTCAAACCTGGCTCTGTCCGGTGGTATTTGAAGGTTCTCAAATACGTCAGCCCCGTTTCGGTAGATTATCGACACGTGAAGGAACCCTTGCGGGAGAAAATTCCAGCTCCCGGCGTCTCCGTAAACCGTCCAAAGTCAAAATTTGACTTGAACTGAAGATTATATTTTTTCAAAAACACAATTACTCAACAAATAACAACATGTCAGGTACAAAAGCAATCTTGAAACAAGACTAAGGAAGTAAAAGATTAGTGATTGTTACAAATTCTGAGCTTCAAGCCCCTAGTTTCACAATTTTACAAATGGAACATGAATTATTTAGTTAAGGGGAGAAATCCCCTAATTCAATAGCACTTGCTCCCTAAATCACAATATCTACCCTCCCAGAGGCACACGTTATAGTTACAAAACTTGAAAAATAGCTAACAGGCTCTCAGTTTCTTACTGCCTACTCAAGGCAACATTACATCAACTTACAACCTCTGTCCTCTCAAGGCACAACTTACAAATTGAACTTACTTCTGCAGGGGTATTTAATACCTAACCTACTGGGCCTTCATGGAAAAAGAACAGGTTAGATAACTGGCCCAAACACAAAATGAATGGAGCCGCACACTGCGCTCCAAGATAATGAAAACTTAAAATCCTACATGGCTCTTGGCCGATGAAACTGGGGCTATTCCCACACTACTGAGGTGGCTCGGATGGAAATAACTTTAATACATTACAGAAACGAAAGGTTGCGAAAACGTAGCCACCTCAAACCAAGATGAAGGGGAGCTCGAGAGGGTAACTCACTCTCTATCCCTGATTTAAAATTAAAGATTTTATGAAGTTTTTACATTAACCAAAAGAAAAGTTACATTTAAAAAAGTACTGTTACATAATTGAAGATTCGGATCTTCCCCTCGAATTAAACTGCGGAGGTAGCAAGAAAGAATTAAGTTATGTGACCATTACCTTATAGATGTTCTGCTGATCGAAGAAAGAGTCGGCCCCGCTTCCTTGCTAAACGCACACACTTAGAAGGACGAAATCAATTGGCAAGGAAGCATGAAAAGCCGCAGTTTATATAACCTCAGGAAAGGTTCGAGATCATTCAAGACAAATCAGGACACACCCCCTTAATTTTTATTGGCAACCTCAAATTGAACAAGAAGTGCGGGATTGGTTGAAAATTAATTACAAACATTTTTGATTGGCTAGATTCAAAACTGGCGGAAGGAAAATGAAGTATTGCCAACTCAAAAATAAAAGAACATAGATCAGTTTCGGAAAACCTATAAATACAAAACTTCTTTAAGTTATTAAGTTCTTTCACTTTGCACCGGAGTGCATGATCAAATTTTTTGGGTAGTGTCATCTGTGGAAGAATGTTCAGACTTCTTGATGTATAGCAAACAAAACCAGGAGAAATTCAGTCAGCTTAGGCAACTTCATAATAACAAAATTACTTAGTATTTCAGTGGTGACATCTTCGGATTAAAGTTCCAACGTGTTGTGTTTGACCAATAGAGGAGTTCATTAAGGCGCTAATCTTGAATGCGCGGCGTTGAGGTGTACCTCCCGGTTCACTTATTATTATAATTAATATTTTAATAATAATTTTATTTGCTTTACGTCCCACTAACTACTTTATATGGTCGTGAGAGACGCCGGAATTTAGTCCCGCAAGAGTTCTTTTACGTGCCAGTAAATCTACCGACACGGGGCTGTCGTCTTCAAATACCACCGGACTGAGCCAGGATCGAACCTGCCAAGTTGGAGTTAAAAGGCCAGCGCCTTAACCGTCTGAGCCAATCAGCCCGGCATTATTATTATTATTATTATTATTATTATTAATTTCAGTAAACTAATTATTTTTATGAATTTCTGAGATTATTTTAATTTATTTACATATAATATCCAGTCCAACAGTAGTAGCTTGTAGAGTAAATCTTAATGGTATGTTATTCGCCAATTTTCATTTTGTGTGTGACCTTTTAACTTGATTTTGTCATTATATATCTCACCTTATTACCCATCAAAATTGTGTTAGATACTTTAAGATTTTTTGTTTCCCAATTTGTTTTACGTCGCACCGACACAGATAGTTATTACGGCGACGGTAAGGTAGGAAAGGCTTAGGAATGGAAAAGAAGCGGCCGTGGCCTTACATAAGATGCAGCCCCAGCATTTGCCTGGTGTGAAAATGGGAATCCACGGAAAATCATCTTCAGGGCTGCCGACAATGGGACTCGAACGCACTATCTATCGGATGGAAGCTCACAGCTGCGTGCCCCTAACCGCACGGCCAACTCGCTCGGTATATTTTGTAGAGTTTGAGTTTCGATTGTAAGGTATGTTTTAAGACTCTTCAAGACTCGAAGAGTAATCATTTATTTCCCCTAAGTATTCTTGCCAGTTCACTTACAATACAAAATAGCAGTCGTTGGAACGCGTACATATTAGGAAGTACTTGTCCGAGAGTACAGTTTCTTTTTATCTTTGTAAACCTGTTATTAGCTATCCCTTTGGCTATACGTAAGCATCTTCCTAGCTTCAGTGTGCTGCAGTGAAATCGTAAACAATGGAGACAGGTCATGAGAAGTTTGCAAAGAGGTCGTTAGGGCACCCTTAGCTTGGGGATAGAGGCGCACCCGTGAAAGCCGCTTCAGGTGGCCCCGAACGAAGCTCTTACGGTAGTCGATGAAGTTGTGTCTTCTGTTTAACCCAGTTTGTGCAGCTTTTATATTATCTTCCAAAATATTATTCTACATAACATTTTCCATGATGTAATGTAACTGTTCCCGGAGAGTGATAATAGGACATATTACCATTTCGGTCGCAGTTTGAATCTCAGCAAGTAGATATAGCATTTTAATTCGCTGGGGCTGAGTGGCTCAGACGGTTGCGATGCTAGCCTTCTGACCACAACTTGACAGGCTCGATCCTGGCTCAGTCGGTGGTATTTTAAGGTGCTGAAATACGTCATCCTCGTGTCGGTATTTACTGGCACGTAAAAGAACTCCTGCGGTACTACATTCCGGCACCTCGCCGTCTCCGAAAACCGAAAAAGTAGTTAATTTATTGAATTACAGTTGAGATTATAGATTCCCTTGCGTAAATCTTAGATATTTTGCGAGAAAGTGCATTGTCTCCTTTTCTTAGTACGTATATTGAGCTATAAAATTTACATATTGTTCTTACCCAATTTTTCAGATAAATGTAAATTTGTAGGCATTTTTAAAATAGTAAATATTTCTGAACATAGCTCAAATTTTCAAAATGTCTATGTTGCTCTTTCCATTTCGTACTCTTTTAGCACAAGTATGCTATACATTATGTCCAAATGCATTAGATTCGATATTTCCACCAGATATTGCTTACTAGTAGGCACCGTTGCTTGTTTAAATTCGTCATGGACAGTCCTGTCCGAATCCGTGGCTAAATTGGTTGATCCAAAGGGTACCGAGTTCGATCTCTGGCCGGATCGGAGATTTTAACCTTCAATGGTTCATTCCGATGGCTTGGTGGTGGTGTGTGTGCCGTTTTCAGAATTAGAATTCATCATTCGTACGGCCTTATCCTTACACACACCGCAGATCGCCTATCAGGCATCAACTCTAAAGACCACCACCAGGCCTTTCCAAAGGCCACACGAAGAGAAAATGGACAGTTATTCTGAGAATATCCCTTTGGATAATTGTTTGATTTACTAAATGCCCATAAATAATTGAAGCTTCTAGTTCGTCATGTCCCATTTACAATAATTTATGATTTGTGACAAGAAAAGAATGTTAAGAAAATGGTACGATTTGATCGTATCTAGCACTCGTAAAAGTTAAATAAAATTCATATGGTTGTTGTCCAGAATTCATGTAAAACTTACAAGGTATTAGAACATTCGAGGCCTAGGGAGTCGTTTTCACGCCCTTCGTGGCCCTTGCCTGTCTTCGTCCGTTACTTCATTTTTCTCTCATTCTACCCCCTGTGGGTGGGGAATGCAGACGAAAAATACACCCACGGTATCCCCTGCCTGTCGTGAGAGGCGACTAAAAGGGGCGACCAAGGGATGATTGTATTAGAGCCATGAAACTACTTTTGATTAGTACCATCACGCGGGGAACACCATGGGTCGCCTTTACCTGCGTGTATTACCACTATATTAGGTACACCAGAGGATTGTGATTAGTAGCAGCAGAGAGTGGTTCACTGTGTGTTTCCCGTACCCGTGCGTCGTACCCATGTGAGGCACACCACGGGTCTGAGCGTCGGCTGTGGTTAGTACCACTATATGAGCGACTCCGTGGGTCTGCGTTGCCTTGATTAGTACGCACTATATGAGGAACACCACGGCAAAACCGGCGTCCGTGATTTGTACACGTAGGTGAGGAACACCATCAGTTTGCGTTGCCCATGAGTGGCCTTATTATGTAAGAAACACCATACGTCTGCGTTACCTGTGTGACGTACAATACTTGTGAGTAGTACCATCATGTGTGGAACACCGTGAGTCTACGCTTCTCTTCATTAGTACCCCAACATGACAAATACCATGGTTCTACTTTACTAACGATAAGTACCATTATGAGGGCCCGTTGACCTGGATTTTGGACCCCTGTAGACAACAAGCATCCTCGATTCAGGATTGTGCTTTAGAAGTGGTCCCTTCGTCAGTAATAATATTTTTATGGTAGTTTCTGGGTCAGATCCAGAGATTGTTTTAAATTAATATTCATCCACTCATTCTTTATGACATTTTTTATTTTGGTCAGTGGATGATTTTGAACTTTTAACTTGTCATTACGTTTCGTACGATTAGGGGCCGATGACCTAGGTGTTAGGCTCCTTTAAACAACAAGCATCATCATCATCACCACTTGTATTTTCTATTCTTTTATTAGAAAATAAGGCATTGCGAATTAGATACATTGTTTTAATCTCATAATCATTTTTCTTCATCACCCCTCTAAACTACAAGCATCATCATCATCATTATCATCATCGAAATACGGTAAAATAGCTCTTGCGGACCAAAAAATATCAACACCCTGTGGTTGGAGAACGCAGATGGAGAATACACCGACGTATTCTCTGCCTGTATAATATAACTATTTATAATAGTTTATTTAAATCCGCCTTGATCAATACACTCAATAAATGATCAAGGTGGATTTAAATAAACTATTATAAATAGTTATATTATACATTCAGACCAGTCAATACGGAACAAACACAATATTAACCTATTATGGTTAAGTTTATTAACAGTATTCTCTGCCTGTCGTAAGAGGCGACTAGAAGGGTCGACCAAGTGATGATAATATTAGAATCATGTGATTACTTGTGATTAGTAGCCTACCATTACGTACGTACGGAACACCATGGGTTGACGTTATTTGCGACTAGTACCACCTTGTGACCTTGTGAGGAAAACCATGGGCCTACTACGTTACATAGGATCAGTTTCATTATGCGTGAAACGCTACGGGTCTGGGCGTTGTTTGTGAAAAGTGTCATCGTGTGCATTCCACCGGACCCCCTGCGGGTGGGGGACGGTATCTCCTACCTGTCGTAAGAGGCGACTACAAGGGGCGACCAAGGGATGATTGAATTAGAACCATGAAATTACTCTTGATTCGTACCATCATGCGGGGAACACCATGGGTCGCTTTTACTTGCGAGTAGTACCACTCTGTTAGGTACTGAATAGTTTTGTGATTCGTAGCACTCAAGCGGGGTTCAGTGTGGTTTTCCAGTACCCGTGAGTCGTACCCATGTGAGCAACACCACGGGTCTGGGCGTTGCCTGTGTGTTGTACCACTATATGAGCGACACCGTAGGTCTGCGTTGCCAGTGATCCCACTATGTGAGGAACAGCACGGGAATGCCGGCGCCCGTGCTTAGTACACCTTGGTGAGGAACCTCATCGGTTTACGTTGGCTATGAGTGGCGCCATTGTGTGAGAAACAGCATAGGTCTGCGTTACCTTTACGACGTACAATACTTGTGAGTAGTACCTTAATGTTTGGAACACCGTGAGTTTACGCTATCTTTGACTATTACCGCAGCTTAAGAAATATCATGGTTCTCCTTTACTACCGATAAGTGCCATTATGCGGAATCGTAGATATAGATATTGACCCATTCAGACAAGCATCATCGATTCAGGATTGGGCTTTGGAAGCAGTCCCTTGGTAAGTAACATTTTTTTCTGGGAATGTGAGGCACTGCGCGTCTTATCCACTGCTTGTTTTAAATTCATATTCATCAATACGTTCCTCATCCTCACGTTTTGAATTCGGGTCAGTGGATGAATTTTGTACTTTTAAATTGTCATCCAATTTCCTCTCATTTGGTACCATAGGGGCCGATTACCTAGATGTTAAGCCCCCTTAAATAACAAACATCATCATCATCATCATCATCATCATCATCATCAATTTGACCACCGGATCCCCTTCCTAGCGCTTATCGTATGCGGAAGGATTTATTCTACCCTTATAGGTTTGGCTGGACTGGATTTGGTTCCCAGATCTGTTAGCTGGATTTAAACCATTTTCAAGGAAACAATCGTGTTGGTTCCCAAGCTGGTGAATGGTCAGTACTGAATTTTATTGCCAAATGAATAATTTCCTTCCCATTTTTAACAGACTGAGGACTTTATACCGCTACTGCAGTTAATAAGGTTAAAAATGTTACACCACGAACCTGCTACGCAGGCGTAGCAGGAGGAGAGGTGATACTCCCACGTGGCGCGTCCCAGGTGGCGGATAGGGTGTCCTAACCGGCTTGCCGGCGGACTTGAGGGAAATAAAATACCTCTCGCGGACCAAACACACTACCTTCTGCGGGTGGGGGACGCACATGTAGAATACACCCGCGGTATCCCCTGCCTGTCGTAAGAGGCGGCTAAAAGGGGCGACCAAGGGCTGACTGAATTAGAGCCATGCAACTAATTTTGAATCGTACCATCACGCGGGGAACACCATAGGTTGCCTGTACTTGCGAGTAGTACCACTAAATTCGGTACGAAATAGGTTTGTGATTAGTAGCAGTAAAAACCTGGCCTGGTGGATTCCAGTACCCGTGCGTCGTACCCATGTGTGCAACACCGCGGGTCTGGGCGTAGCCTGTGAGTTGTACCACTATATGAGCAGCACCGTGGGTCTGCGTTACCTGTGATTAGTACCCACTATGTGAGGAACACCACGGGAATACCGGCGCCCGTGTTTAGTACACCTAGGTGGGGAACCTTCTCGGTTTGCGTTGACTCTGAGTTGGGCCATTGTGTGAGACACACCATAGGTCTGCGTTACTTGTACGTATTGCAATACTTGTGAGTAGTACCATCTTTTGTGAAACACCGTGAGTCTTCGCTACTTCTGATTAATACCCCAACATGACACATACCATGGTTCTACTTTACTCGCGACATGTACCATTCTGTGGGGCCTTAGACGTGGATTTTGCACCCCCTTTAGACACCAAGCCTCATTGTGCTTTATAAGTGGTTCCTTGGTCGGTAATAATGTTATTTTCGATCTGTATTGAGTCCGATCCACTGGTTTTTGTTTGTTTGTTTTGTGTTTTGTTGAGTTCCTGTCCATCCGTTCATTCTTCATGCCATATTTTATTTTTATTTTGGTCAGTGGATGCCTTTGCAATTTTTGTTCTTTCATTTCGTACCATTAGGGGCCGATGACCTTCGATGTTAGGCCCCTTAAAACAACAAGCATCATCATCAGCATCATCAAAAATGTTATACACTATAAAATTATTTCCCATGTTTGGAGGTAAAATAAATAAATTATTCATTAAAATTAAGTAAAATTATGAATTCATGAACGGTAAAGGTGTATAATATGTAAAAAATGAATACCTAATTATACTGCCTTCCTTCATTCTCTCAATTCCTTTTTGCACATATTTCTTTTTTTGTTGCAATTGTTTGTTTAGCCGCGGTTTTAACTTTTCCTATTAATTTGATGCAAGTTCATTCCTTTGAGTTTCCCTGAATTTCCATCACGATAAAGTATATATATACAGACCAAGACTCAGAACTTTCGCTCACATGTACCATTCTGTGGGGCCTTAGACGTGGATTTTGCACCCTCTTTAGACACCAAGCCTCATTGTGCTTTATAAGTGGTTAGGAAATTTGTTTGGAAGGGTAATAGGGAGGTACATTCAGGGAAACGGGATGGCCTAGGGAGCGGTGATAAGGAAACAGGGAACTGGAAATCAAGTAGGGATGACATAAAATTGTTAGTGTTGAACTGTAGAAGTATTGTAAAGAAAGGAATAGAATTAAGTGATTTGATAGATATATATTTACCAGAAATCGTAATAAGATTTGAATCATGGCTGAGAAATGATATAATTGATGCAGAAATTTTCTCACCGCACTGGAGTGTGTATCGTAGAGATAGGATAGGAAAGGTAGGAGGGGGAGTTTTCATTCTGGTGAAAGAAGAATTTGTAAGCTACGAAAAAGTTAAAGATGAGACACATGAAATTCTAGGTGTAAGGCACATTTCTAAAGATAATAGGCAACTTGATATATTTGGAGTGTACAGATCGGGAAAGGGTAGCACTGATGCGGATTCGGAATTATTTGATAGGATAGTCAGCTATGTGGGAAACGACATGGAAAGAAATGTGATTGTAGCGGGAGATCTGAATTTGCCAGATGTCAATTGGGAAGGAAATGCGAACGACAGGAAGCATGACCAACAAATGGCAAATAAGTTAATATGGAAAGGACAGCTGATTCAGAAAGTGATGGAACCAACCAGAGGGAAAAATATTTTGGATGTGGTGCTGATAAAACCAGATGAGCTCTATAGGGAAACTGAAGTAATAGATGGTATTAGTGATCATGAAGCTGTTTTTGTGGTAGTTAAAAATAAATGTGATAGAAAGGAAGGTCTTAAAAGTAGGACTGTTAGGCAGTACCATATGGCTGATAAAGCAGGTATGAGGCAGTTTCTAAAAAGTAACTATGATCGGTGGAAAACGGTAAATAAAAATGTAAACAGACTCTGGGATGGGTTTAAAGAAATAGTTGAGGAATGCGAAAACAGGTTTGTACCTTTAAGGGTGGTAAGGAATGGTAAAGACCCACCTTATTATAATAGAGAAATAAAGAGACTAAGAAGGAGGTGCAGACTGGAAAGAAATAGAGTTAGAAATGGCTGTGGAAGTAAGGAGAAATTGAAGGAACATACTAGAAAATTGAATCTAGCAAAGAAGGCAGCTAAGGATAATATGATGGCAAGCATAATTGGCAGTCATAAAAATTTTAGTGAAAAATGGAAGGGTATGTATAGGTATTTTAAGGCAGAAACAGGTTCCAAGAAGGACATTCCAGGAATAATTAATGAACAAGGGGAGTGTGTATGTGAGGATCTTCAAAAGGCAGAAGTATTCAGTCAGCAGTATGTAAAGATTGTTGGTTACAAGGATAATGTCGAGATAGAGGAAGAGACTAAGGCCAAAGAAGTAATAAAATTTACGTATGATAACAATGACATTTACAATAAGATACAAAAGTTGAAAACTAGAAAAGCGGCTGGAATTGATCAGATTTCTGGGGATATACTAAAGACAATGGGTTGGGATATAGTACCATATCTGCAATACTTATTTGATTATTGTGTGGCCGAAGGAGCTATACCAGATGAATGGAGAGTTGCTATAGTAGCCCCTGTGTATAAAGGAAAGGGAGATAGACATAAAGCTGAAAATTACAGGCCAGTAAGTTTGACATGCATTGTATGTAAGCTTTGGGAAGGCATTCTTTCTGATTATATTAGACATGTTTGTGAAATTAATAACTGGTTCGATAGAAGGCAATTCGGTTTTAGGAAAGGTTATTCCACTGAAGCTCAACTTGTAAGATTCCAGCAAGATATAGCAGATATCTTGGATTCTGGAGGTCAAATGGACTGTATCGCGATTGACATGTCTAAAGCATTTGATAGGGTGGATCATGGGAGACTACTGGCAAAAATGAGTGCAATTGGACTAGACAAAAGAGTGACTGAATGGGTTGCTATATTTCTAGAAAATAGATCTCAGAGAGTTAGAGTAGGTGAAGCTTTGTCTGACCCTGTAATAGTTGAGAGGGGAGTTCCTCAGGGCAGTGTTATCGGACCTTTATGTTTTCTTATATATATAAATGATATGAGTAAAGGAGTGGAATCGGAGGTAAGGCTTTTTGCGGATGATGTTATTCTCTATAGAGTGATAAATAAGTTACAAGATTGTGAGCAACTGCAACGTGACCTCGAAAATATTGTGAGATGGACAGCAGGCAATGGTATGATGATAAACGGGGCTAAAAGTCAGGTTGTGAGTTTTACAAATAGGAAAAGTCCTCTCAGTTTTAATTACTGCGTTGATGGGGTGAAAGTTCCTTTTGGGGATCGTTGTAAGTATCTAGGTGTTAATATAAGGAAAGATCTTCACTGGGGTAATCACATAAATGGGATTGTAAATAAAGGGTACCGATCTCTGCACATGGTTATGAGGGTGTTTAGGGGTTGTAGTAAGGATGTAAAGGAGAGTGCATATAAGTCTCTGGTAAGACCCCAACTAGAGTATGGTTCCAGTGTATGGGACCCTCACCAGGATTACCTGATTCAAGAACTGGAAAAAATCCAAAGAAAAGCAGCTCGATTTGTTCTGGGTGATTTCCGACAAAAGAGTAGCGTTACAAAAATGTTGCAATGTTTGGGTTGGGAAGAATTGAGAGAAAGAAGAAGAGCTGCTCGACTAAGTGGTTTGTTCCGAGCTGTCAGCGGAGAGATGGCGTGGAATGACATTAGTAGACGAATAGGTTTGAATGGCGTCTATAAAAGTAGGAAAGATCACAATATGAAGATAAAGTTTGAATTCAAGAGGACAAACTGGGGCAAATATTCATTTATAGGAAGGGGAGTTAGGGATTGGAATAACTTACCAAGGGAGATGTTCAATAAATTTCCAATTTCTTTGAAATCATTTCGGAAAAGGCTAGGAAAGCAACAGATAGGGAATCTGCCACCTGGGCGACTGCCCTAAATGCAGATCAGTATTGATTGATTGTAAACGTCGAGGGAATGATCCCAGCTCCGGGACCGACACGAGAGTTTCGATGTGTTTCGATGGTCGTTGACAACGTTGTGTATTGTTTTTGTTAGTCGTAGTAAGTACCTTTTCATTTAAAACATCCAGTCTCCGAGCTAGAGGTATTAAACAGTCACAGCTAAAATCCCCAGCCCGTCCTGAAATCGATATTTCAGTACTTATAACTAGACCCGAGGAACAAGACCACTCATTGTTTCAGTAATCCCATTCATTCTCCTTATCCGGATGCTATGCTGTGAACCGACGACTGTTTAGTAAGCGAGCCAGAGTAAAATACCATCACCATCATCATCATCATCATCATCATCAAGGAATATACTGCTTTCCATAAACAATCGTTGCTCGCGTTATTGAACAGAGTTTGGAGAATGCCCACTTTACGCACTTCAAATAATAATTGGAAAGGACACTCTTAATCCCACACTACTAAAAAAAAGTTAAGGGTACTGTTTATGCATTTCGCCAGTGTGGTTGAACAAAAACTGAACTCATGTATATAATCGGCGAAAACGTACCAAATGTGTTGATTACCTGTTTCTAAAATACATTAATATAATTTCTGTTAGTAGCATTTTCAAAGTAATCCATGAGTAGTTGCTGAGAGAAGTAACTGAAACTCATTATCAAGGTGTGAATACTAACTCACGGACACTCTGTTTGACATATTTTGATATTTATAACTAGACTCGAGGAACATGATGTAAGACCACTCATTGTTTCAGCAATCCCATTCATTCTTCTTATCGGGATGCTATAAAGGCCGATCACGCTAGGTGGGTGATGGGCGGGGAAGTTGTAATAAGTTAAGAATTGTAGTGCACGTCGCATTAGTAACAGAATCTGTGTACCAATAAAATTATGAAATAGAAAGGATTGTGCATCTTTCTTTCACAGCAAAACCAACTTCGACTACGCCACAACCCTAGAATGAACATGTAACATTCCTTGTAATTTTCAATGTACCTTGTACCTTTCAGCCCTTAATCTTCCCAAAATAAAGAGGAGCTATTTTCATTTGAAATAAGGCAGACAAGTAAGTCAACAACTGAGAGCAGTGTTTCCAAAATTTCCAAAACGGGAATTTTTCTAGGAAGTGAAAAAATACTGATACAGTATTTAAAGCTGTTTTTGTTCAGTTATCACGGACCTATGACTGTCAATTAGTTCCCTTTTAGTATTAAATCCTTGGGTTTTACAGCAAAAAATAAAAAGGTTTTGGTACTTTTCTGCATGAAATTTTTTAATATTGGTAATTACTGATACGGGAAAGTACTTGAATAATGTAGGAATATATTGTGCGTTCATGAAGTATGTTAGAATGAAAATGAAACATAAATTGACACACTGACATATCTGGTTTTGACAATATTACCTTTCCCTTTCTCATTCGTCTTATTTACCTCATTCCACGAACCTGCTACGCAGGCGTAGCAGGGGGAGAGGTGATACTCCCACGTGGCGCGTCTCAGGTGGCGGATGGAGGGGTCCTAACCGGCTTGCCGGCGGACTTGAGGGAAATAAAATACCTTTCGCGGACCAAACACACATCCCTTGTGGGTGGGGGACGCAGACGAATAATACACCCACGGTATCCCCTGCCTGTCGTGAGAGTCGACTAAAAGGGGCGATCAAGGGATGATTGTATTAGAACCATGAAACTACTTTTAATTCGTACCATCACGCGGGGAACACCATGGGTCGCGCTTACTTGCGAATAGTACCACTCTGTTAGGTACAGAATAGTTTTGTGATTCGTAGCACTCAAGTGGGGTTCAGTGTGGGTTTCCAGTACCCGTGTATCGTACCCATGTGAGCAACACCACGGGTCTGGGCGTTGTTGCCTGCGAGTTGTACCACTATATGAGCGACACCGTGGGTCTGCGTTGCCAGTGATTAGTACCCACTATGTGAGTAACACCACGGGAATGCCGGCGCCCGTGATTAGTACACGTAGGTGAGGAACCTCTTCGGTTTGCTTTGGCTATGAGTGGCGCCATTGTGTGAGAAACAGCATAGGTTTGCGTTACCTTTACGACGTACAATACTTGAGTAGTACCTTAATGTTTGGAACACCGTGAGTTGACGCTACCTTTGATTAGTATCGCAGCTTGAGAAATATCATGGTTCTCCTGTACTACCGATAAGTACCATTAGCATCATTGTGCTTTATAAGTGGTCCCTTGGTCACTAATACTATTATTTACAATCCTTCTTGAGTCTGATCCACTGTTTTGTTTGTTTGTTTTTTTGTTTCTGTTGTGTTCATGTCCATCCACTCATTCTTCATGACATTTTTTATTTATTTTTTATTTTTTGGTAAGTGGGTGCTTTCCAATTTTTGGTTGTCATTTTGTACCATTAGGGGCCGATGACCTCGATGTTAGGCCCCTTTAAACAACAAGTATCATCATTATCAAATCTTTCACTGATGTCCTATAAAAAGAAAATCGGGTGTTCAATTTTTAATAACCTAATCTTGAATTCATAATAACATCAAATTCGTTGCAGATTATCCAACGAGCCGGGCTAGAAATTCAAGAATGACGACCGAGAATATTCGTCGCTCCGATCACACGTCAGCCGTACTCTGCAGGCCTTCGGGCTCAGCAGCAGTAGTTTGGCAGGCCAAGGACCATCAGAGTGGCATGTGGGGTTGTCAGATTTTATGTAAATGCCAGCCTGTTTTTCTGCATTGTGAAACAGTTCATATGCAGATAGAACTCCACGTCGTAAACTACGGAGTACGGTTAGAAGCCTAGACGTTCCGCTACAAATTTACTTTTTAAATACCTATGGCCACGAACCTGCTACGCAGGCGTAGCAGGGGGAGAGGTGATACTCCCACGTGGCGCGTCCCAGGTGGCGGATAGGGGGGTCCTAACCGGCTTGCCGGCGGACTTGAGGGAAATAAAATACCTCTCGCGAACCAAACACACACCCCCTGTGGGTGGGGGAGGCTGACGAATAATACACCCACGGTATCCCCTGCCTGTCGTGAGAGGCGACTAAAAGGGGCGACCAAGGGTTGATTTGTATTAGAACCATGAAATTACTTGTGATTAGTACCACCACGCGGAGAACACCAAGGGTTGCTTTTACTTGTGCGTAGTACCACTACATTAGGTACGAAATTGGTTTGTGATTAGTAGCACACAGGAGCACCGCGCGGTCGGCGTTTGCAGTACCTGTGATTAGTACCACCATATGAGCAGGACCATGGGATGATAGCTACCATGGTTCTGCCTTGCCTATGATTAGTACCCACTATATGAGGAACACCACGGGATAGGGAGAGGTCCCTGTGGTTAGTACTCTCATGTGATGAACACCATAGGTTTGCGTTGCCTGTAAATGGCGCCGCAAAGTGAGAAAAGCATAGGTCTGTATTATGTCGAATTTCATAAGCTCTGAGTAGTACAATAATGTGAGGAATGCCGCATGTCTCTGCTACTTTTGATTAGTACCGCAACAGAACAAATACCATGGTTCTATTTTGATAGCGATCAGTACCGTTATGAGGGGCGGATAAATGCTATTTAGGACCCCCTTTTGACTGCACGCATATACGATTCCGTGTTATGCTATAGCAGTAGTCCCTTGGTCAGTAATACGATGTTGTCACGTCTGTTTATGTGAATGTGAGACATTGCGGGTCGCAACCACTGATTGTTTTAAATTCATGTCCATCCATTCATTCTTCGTTCTCACGGTTTTGAATTCTGGTCAGTGGAGAATTTCAGATTTTTAATATGTCATTCCATTTCGTCTCATTTCGTACCATTAGGGGCCGATGACCTAGATGTTAGGCCCCTTTAAACAACAATCATCAATCACTCAAATACCTATGGCGTACATTCCGGGGTATTGTCGTTTCTCACAAAACAAACATATTTTTTATACACTGAGGTGCCAACTAATAATACAGAAAGGAAGGCCAGCGAAGCCTAAAGCGTGAGAGAAATTGCTTCGTTGAGGGTGTTAGAAGTAATTCCTTGATCATTTGCTATGTGCGAGCATTGTTCTTGGTAACAAGAAACACAAGAGTTCGTGTTTTAACTCAACAAAGATTAATCATCAAAAATAAATACGTGTAAACATTTTACGATACCTGTCAAATGCATGTATGCCTTCTGCTATTAAGTGTGAACTCTAGTATGATTTATCGTGCATGAGCGATGCGATCTCGGAATTGGATAAACAGCAGTGCAGACCGGTGAAAGCAATAATGCTTCATGTTGAAATGTGTTTGGAGATCAAATCGAATACACAAACGTCTTTAGAAGTAGTTTATAACCGAACGAGAACTCATCGCACTGCACGTTTTGGTATATGAATACGTGCCGCTTTACAATTCACGACCAAGCTAACCTTTTGCATCTACACTGAATTCTTCAGAGTGAGGTTTTTAATATAGGCAACTGTCTCATGTGTAACGCTTGAGCACACAAGGAGAAACACAATACTATTACATTAGGTAGGAATTCTGCAGTGGTACACCATCTTCAGAGTAAGCATTCATTCTTTCTTCGATGTGTTTTTCCCTTGCTTTTTCTTTTCCTACCAGAGATCCTTCAGCCTCTGACTTCCTCTTAGCCCCTCTTCTGCGAATATCTCTGGCCTTTGTTGAGGATGAGAGATCTCTTACCCCTGCGACTTTCATCCTAAAGCTTACCCTGTCACAGGCATCTTTCCTTGTACTGTTCACCCTTTATAATTCCTGGTGTACTTCTCGAAGCCAGGAAGATTATCTTCCACTACTCTTGAGGGTGACGGTGATGTTCACCAGCTTTTCTGTCACCATGCTTTTGATTTGTCCATAACACATCAGGGTACTCATTCTCATGCTGACTGATATATATTCGACCTCGAGTGAAATGTCAATCCAACTCCGAGAACTTTCTTAGGTCCTAGAATTTCTTTTACCAACTGCTTTTTCTTGTTCCCTGCCTTCACCCCTTGTGGATGGGGGACGCAGAGGAAGAAAACACGCACGGTATCCCCTGCCTGTTGTAACAGGCGACTAAAGGGGGCCCAAGGAGCTCTCAACTTGGGAGTGTGGGTTGGCGAATATGGGGCCCTTAGCTGAGCCCTGGCATTGTTTCCACTTACTTGTGCCAGGTTCCTCACTTTCGTCTATCCTGCCCGACCTCCCTTGGTCAACTATTGTTCTTTTCCGACCCTGACGGTATTAGAGCATTCGAGGCCCTTCGTGGCCCTTGCCTTTCTTCGTCCGTTACTTCACTTTTTGAAGTGGCGGATGCCTTCCTCTTCTTCTTTTTCTCTCTGTCTACCCCTGTGGGTGGGGGATGCAAACGAAAAATACACCCACGGCACCCCTGCCCGTCGAGCGAGGTGACTAAAAGGGGCGACCAAGGGATGATTGTATTAGCACCATGAAACTACTTTTGATTAGTACCATCTCTCAGGGGACACCAGGGGTCGCCTTTACTTGCGGGTAGTACCAGTAAATTAGGTACGAAATAGGTTTGTGATTAGTAGTAGCAAAGAGTTGGTTTTCCTATGAGTTCCAGTACCCGTGTGTCGTACCCACGTGAGCAACACCGCGGGTCTGGGCGTGGCCAGTGAGTTGTACCACTATATGAGTAACACCGTGGGTCTGTGTTGCCTGTACGTAGTACAATACTTGTGAGTAGTACCGTCTTGTGTGGAACACCGTGAGTCTTCGCTGCTTTTGATTAGTACCCCAACCTGACAAATACCATGGTTCTAATTTACTCGCGACATACCATTCTGAGGGGCCTTAGACCTTGATTTTGTACCCCTTTAGCCATCAAGCATCCCCGATTCAGAATTGTGCTTTATAAGTGGTCCCTTGATCAGTAATACTATTCTTTATGATCCTTTTTTTGAGTCGGATCCACTGTATTTTTTTTTCTTGTTTGTTTGTATTTCCTATTTTTGGGTTCATGTCTATCCAGTCATTCTTCATGACATTTTTTAAATTTTTTTTGTTAGTGGATGATTTTTAACTTTTTGTTGTCATTTCATTTCGTACCATTAGGGGCCGATGACCTCGATGTTAGGCCCATTTAAACAACAAGCATCATCATCATCATCAATTTCTAGCACTTCCTCCAAATTGTTCAAATTTCGGATAAGACTATGGCAAAGTCTAACAATGAATTCCCAAATATGTCCATGAAAGATAAACTACTGTATTACCCTGCACTAGTGAAATACTTTTCCTTACATTTCCTCTTTTCTTCAACGTAAAAGTGAGTTTAGTAAATTACTCTTATGATCAGCCGTGTCCACGCGATACGTACGACAATAAAGCAACTAATAATAATTTTGTGTGGCTATTCCTAGCCGAGTGCAGCCCTTGAAAGGCAGACCCTCTGATGAGGGTGGGCGGCATCTGCCATCCCTAGGTAACTGCGTGTTATTGCGCTGGAGGATAGTGTTATGTGGGGTGTGTGAGCTGCAGGGATGTTGGGGACGGCACAAACACCCAGCCCCCGGGCCATTGGAATTAACCAATGAAGGTTAAAATCCCGTACCCGCCCGGGAATCGAACCCGGGACCCTCTGCACGGAAGGCCAGTACGCTGACAATTCAGCCAACGAGTCGAACAAGAAAGCAACTGAACCTGTTTTTATCCTTAATACGTCAAACCCAAGATAAAATCTAACGTATGACTTACGGGTATAGTTCGAAACTAACAGAGTAAGATACTTCTCCTTAGACTTGTCAAAAAATGAGTGACTGTAAATATGAGACAGTCTCCACCAGGACACTGCGTGTCCCGTGACGGAAAAGTTGTTTCGGAATGATAATGTGTAAACCCGCAAGAACCTTGTCAATAATTACGTCTTAGTACACAGTGCAACACTCAACTAGTGTACGTGTCTCATGTCAATGGAGAGACGCTACATTTTATGATCACATTTTTTGGCACCATTATTTATGCCATGTTTCTCAAGTCGGTTTGCCGATGGCGTCATTCGTATGCTACCGAGCACATGAACATCGTAGATCTCTGAGCCAACTGAGGTCGGCTCCACACAATTTCGCCATTCGTAGTATTTCATTGGGACCAATGTGCCCTGTTGGACAGAATATACTGCAGGTATTCATTGGAATTTTAAGAAATAATACAACTACAAACACATTATACAATATTTTCGAATTTCGATTCACCCTGTAACGTAGCAGATTAACCATTGCACATAATATCTTACACCTGAGGCTTTGGACTGAGGTGGTTCAAACCAAGATTATAGGAAATTTTACGAAAAAAAAAATCAATGCCACTACTATACACGCAACTGAATGCCGGTGGAGTGGTAGTTAAAGGCTTCTACTACCTTTACCCTACAACTAAAGTGCGATTTTAATGAGTCCAATGCTCGGGTGTCTACGCCCCCTGAATTAACCTGGTGTTCATTTTATGCGTATTTCGAGCCAAACTCAGGCCCATGACCCTCTGCATAAATCGCATAATTTCGACTTCCTGATTGTGAATCGAAACTACGTCCTTCAGCGTAAATCGAGTACTCCTTAAACGCCTCGACAAGAGTCCTCGTTGCCTTACAAGGTTACCGCCAGGGATATACAGCACGCTTTCACTTGAGATATTTGTTAACGTACAATTCGGGAGAGGAGTGGCAAGACTTCCCTTGGAAACTTCCGGGCAAAAGCAGTGGTATTTTGATTTTTGTTTTTGGATTGGCCTTGTTAGAGTAACACACTCCTATTTACTGAAAGAAGAACCGTCCCTTCTCCGCCACTCGGTGTGGAATTGCGGCGACCATCAGACCGTAGTACACATCCTTACGGAGTGCAGGGACCTGGTTGATCTCTGCCGAAGTCGTAAAACTTCCGAGTAGGCCTACCATGTCCGTCATTCTACGGCATGACTGAGAGTCGGTATTAATCGTCATCCGTTCTATGGGGGTAGTGTTCATTTTTATAGCGAACATTTTTTTTTGTTTTAGATATTGGCTTTTAACGGGCGGACGACCGAGATGTTAGGCCCTTTTTAACTACAATCATCATCATCAACAACAATCCTTTATACTATATTTTATATGCTTTGGTGTGTTTTAATCGGTTTTAGCTTTTATTAATATGCATGGTAATCCTTTTAAGGACTATGATTTATTTAGTTGTATTACATTTCAATTATGTTTTAATCTTCTATCGAAATAAGGCGTTGTGAATTAGATCCACTTATAATTTTCAAAATTATTCTCATTTCCATAATCGTTATGATTTTAATCGTAGTCAATTCGTACAATTTAGCTATCATTTAATTTCATCTTCCACGAGCCTACTACGCTGGCGTAGCAGGGGGAGAAGTGATACCCCACGTGGCGCGTCCCAGGTGGCGGATAGGGGTGTCCTAACCGGCTTGCCGGCGGACTTGAGGGAAATAAAATTCCTCTCGCGGACCAAACACACTACCCCCTGTGGGAGGGGGACGCACATTTAGAATACACCCACGGTATCCCCTGCCTGTCGTGAGAGGCGACTAAAAGGGGCGACCAAGGGATGATTGAATTAGAACCATGAAACTACTTTTGATTCGTACCATTACTCGTGGAATACCATGGGTTGCCTGTACTTGCGAGTAGTGCCACTATATTAGGTACGAAATAGGTTTGTGATTAGTAGCTGCAAAGAGGCTGGTCTGTGGGTTTCCAGTACCCGTGTGTCGTACCCATGTGAGCAACACCGCGGGTCTGAGCGTTGCCAGTGAGTTGTACCACCGTGGGTCTTCGTTGCCCGTGATTAGAACCAACTCTGTGAGGAACACAACGGGTATACCGGCACCCGTGACTAGTACACCTAGGTGAGAAATCTCATCGGTTTGCGTTGGCTATGAGTGGCGCCATTGTGTGAGATACACCATAGGTCTGCGTTACCTGTACGAAGTACAATACTTGTGACTAGTACCATCTTGTGTGGAACACTGTGAGTCTTCGCTACTTTTGATTAGTACCCCAACATGACAAATACCATGGCTCTATACTCGCGACATGTACCATTCTTTGGGGCCTTAGACATTGATTTTAGACCCCTTTAGACATTAAGCATCCTCGATTCTGGATTATGCTTTATAAGTGTTCCTTGGTCAGTAATACTATTAGTTATGAACTTTTTCTGCGTCGGATCCACTGCTTTTTTGTTTGTTTGTTTATTGTTTTTTTTAGTTTTCTTGGGTTCATATCCATCCATTCTTTCTTCACGACATTTTCTTATTTTGGTCAGTGGATGATTTTGAATTTTTGTTGCCATTTAATTTCTTGGCATTAGGGACCGATGATCTCGATGTTAAGCCCCTTTAAACTACAAACATCATCATCATCATCATCATCATCATCATCATCATCATCATCATCATCAATTTCATCTTATACCATCAACGGGCGATCACCTAGATATTAATCCTCATTTAACATGTTGATTATAATCATAATCAGTGCCGAGAGAATTTCGCAACTATGGATAATTGAACCTTTACTTACTGTACGCCAGTTCCAGAAATTTAAGTTCTTAACTAGTTATCCTATACTTTTACATTGACTTAAATTCTTATTTATTATTGGTCTGTTAAGGCATCCTATTAAGGTATATTTTTATCTGAGTAACGAATTCCCATCCCCTGTGGGTGGGGGACGCAGACGATGAATACACCCACGGTATCCCCTGCACTTAAAAGGGACGGCCAAGGGATGATCGAATTAACACCATGAGGCTACTTGTAATTTGTACCATCACGCATGGAACACCACGGGTTGGTTTTACTTGCGCGTAGTACCACTATGTTAGGTACACAATAGGATTGTTATTAGTAGCGACAGTGTGTGAATTAGGGTGGGTTTTACAATTCCTGTGATTAGTACCACTATATGAGCGACACCATGGGTCTGCCTTGCCTATGGTTAGTACCCAGTATGTGAGGAACTGTACGGGATAGTACGAGTCGCTGTGATTAGTACACCTATGTGCGGAACATCATAGGCTTGCGTTGCCTGTAAATGGCGCCGCAATGTGCGAAACACCATACTGTAGGTCTGTGTTACATGCGCGCATTACATTACCTGTGAGTAGTACCATAATGCGTTGAATACCGCGAGTCTACGCTACTTTTGATTAGTACCGCAATATGACAAATACCATGGTTCTACATTCTTAGCAATACGTACCATTATGAGGGGCCAATGACCTGGATTTTGCACCCCTTTAAATTACAAGCATCATCGATTCAGTATTGTGCTTTAGAAGCAGTCCGTTGGTCAGCAATACTATTGTTTAACGCTAGTTTTGGGGAATGTGGAAGCATTGCGGGTTGGATCCACTTACTGTTTCTAATTCATATCCATCCATTCTTCGTTATCACGTTTAGAATTCTGGTCAGTGGATTATTTTAGTGTTTTAAATTGTCATTACATTTCGTCTCATTTTGTACCATCAGGGGCCGATAACTTAGATCGTACGCCAATTTAAACAAAATTATCATCATCATCATCATCATACGAATTCCCTTAGAGAAGGAGGAGGATGGGTTTATAGCCCACCGGAGGGACTGGAGTGTTCGGCAGTCGTGCGAAACGTGCCCGAGACCACGATGCAGCTGCTATTGGGTCCGAATAAAATTTGATAATCTAGTAATACACGTTTCGCTTATCGATTTGTGCATTTTAAACACTGTTGGGACAACTTACACTTGCCTATTAAAATAGAACTCTAAATACCGTAATAATTATTAATAGATTTTAACTTGTTACGGAATATTGATACAGTACAATTATGACGTTCGAGCGTAATCCTTTGGTAGCTGATATTTAGAATTGGTGAAAGTTCCTCTAAAAAGTAGTGATTGCAGTCTGATAATACAATTTCTCTTTCTTCTCCTTCTTGGCATGTTCCCAGTTACTTGAGGTCGGCACATTGTACGGATTCAGCCCGGTTTTAAGGTCTTGTACACACTATTATGTTTCTTTGGTACTTTTGTAGTGAGATCTGTTGTGTGTAGAGGAAGATGCGCATTGGGAAATAAAAACGCCCAGCCAGAGGAGTCAACTAAACACAGTTGGAAACACTACCTGGTTGTGTATCGAACCCGGTGCCTTTCCCCGGGGTGTACTTGTGGTGGTCATTTTACTGTGATACACATCGTTACGGGGTGCGTTGACGTGACCGATCTGCGCCGTAGTTCAAAAGTTCCACGAACCTGCTACGCAGGCGTAGCAGGGGGAGAGGTGATACTCCCACGTGGCGCGTCCCAGGTGGCGGATAGGGGGGTCCTAACCGGCTTGCCGGCGGACTTGAGGGAAATAAAATACCTCTCGCGGACCAAACACACACCCCCTGTGGGTGGGGGAGGCTGACGAATAATACACCCACGGTATCCCCTGCCTGTCGTGCGAGGCGACTAAAAGGGGCGACCAAGGGATGAATGAATTAGAACCATGAAACGACTCTTGATTCGTACCATCATGCGGGGAACACCATGGGTTGCATGTACTTGCGAGTAGTATCACCAACATGGTACGAAGTATGTTTGTGATTCGTTGCAGTAAAAAGCCTGGCCTGGTGGATTCCAGTACCCGTGCGTTGTACCCATGTGGGCAACACCGCGGGTCTGGGCGTAGCCTGTGAGTTGTACCACTATATGAGCGACATCGTGGGTCTGCGTTGCCTGTGATTAGTACTCACTATGTGCGGAACACCATGGGGCCCTTGGGACCGGCACCCGTGACTAGTACCCTAGGTGAGGAAACTCATCGGTTTGCGTTGGCTGTGGGTGGCGCCATTGTGTGCGAAACATCATAGGTCTGCGTTACCTGTACGAAGTACAATACTTGTGAGTAGTACCATCTTTTGTGGAACACCGTGAGTCCTCGCTACTTCTGATTAATACCCCAACGTGACACATACCATGGTTCTATTTTACTCGCGACATGTACCATTCTGTGGGGCCTTAGACATGGATTTTGCACCCCCTTTAGACACCAAGCATCTTTGTGCTTTATAAGTGGTTCCTTGGTCGGTAATAATGTTCTTTTCGTTCTCTATTGAATCCGATCCACTGGTTTTTGTTTTTGTTTGTTTGTTTTGTGTTTTGTTGGGTTCCTGTCCATCCATTCATTCTTCATGACATTTTTTTATTTTTTTTAATTTTTATTTTGGTCAGTGGATGCCTTTGTAATTTTTGTTCTTTCATTTCGTACCATTAGGGGCCGATGACCTTCGATGTTAGGCCCCTTAAAACAAAATTAAAAAAAAATAATCAAAAGTTCCTACGAGATGAATAGCAGTCAGCAGACCTCGTCATCCGTTCTAGGAGGGAGAGTGGCCTGTATAAATGTATTGTCCATTTGCTTTTAAATTTTATTGTTAACTACATTGTGTTCTATTGACTGTTTTGGTTAATCTTTCTGTATTTCAATGTGTATCATTTTATGACAAATTAAAGTATTGTTAACTACATACACTTATGTTAAATTCATAATCATTTCTTCATCATCATTTATTGTATTTCAAAATCCAGTCAGTGGGTACATTTTAAAAATTTGAATTATTACTATATTTCGTTTCATCTCGTACCATTAGGGGCCGATGACCTACATGTTGCCATCATGATCATCATCATCCCTGGATCCCCTAAACGAAAGGCCAGCACGCACTTTATTCAACCAAGGAACCGGATGGGTAAAGAAACATTTATATAAATATAATTATATTTTTGCCTGCACACATACCGTTTGCGCTGCGTAATTCGTATTTATCTCCAATTAGGTATACAAAGTAGGAAATAGTTTCAATTATTCAATTTCTGTTTATGTGGATGATTGAACACCACGGGAAAATGGCTTGACGGAATTTCCTAAAAGTCGGTATTTGAGTTTAGAGATATCTGGAGACTGCTCTACTTGCTTAGTAAAGAGTGGCATAGCAATATCTAGGGAGAAAGTAAGAAAATTAAAAATTCTCCCTTCCTATTAGCAGTGTCAAAAAACTGTACTATTGGAGTAGAGTGGACATTTCCGATATTTTATGTATTACGCATCTTTGCGTTAGGAATAATAATTGTTACGGAGTTATCCGTGGTAGTTAGAGGTGAAAGAAGGTGCTGGGTGGAATAGGTCTCAACAACGAAATTAAAATTAATTTAAAATTTAACAAAGGTTATATTTTCTTTTCGAGATCAAGAAATAACAAGTATAACAGGAACTCAGTTGTATATCAACAAGTTAAGAATGTACAATTACAGTTTATTAATGGATTTTGGGCTTCGAGCCCCAGATTCACAATCCCTGAGCAATGAGCCCAACTTTACCTACGCACAAGGTTCAACAAAGGGGAAGAAAACCCCAATCATGCCAAGGAGCATTTGCTCCCAATTACCCAGTTAAGCCCGCTCGAGGCACACAGAAAATACCGTTTTTAGAAAGAGCGAACCCGCTCTCAAAGTTCAAGCCTATTCAAAGGCCACACCAAACTCCACCTTCAAGCTGGCCTCCAGGCACACTAGAACAGGGGTAATAATACCCAAACCTACTGAGGCCCATTCAATAAAGAAACAGGTCAATTACATGGCCCAAAATTCTGAGTTTAATGGAGGCGTAGCTTGCACTCCGAATACACTTTTAAAACTTACTTGGCACTAGGCCGCTTATGCAAGGGCTAATCCCATAGTAAGGAGGTGACACGATAAGAAAATTATTTACATTACGAAGAGAAGAACAGTGGTAATGAAAACGTAGTCACCTCAAAACAATATGAGTGGGAGCTCGAGAGGGTAAGGCACTCTCTATCCCAATTTATAGTTAAAGAGCCAAAATTTCACCAAATATCTATTACATTTTACAGATAGGTTACATGAGAAAAGATTTCGAACCTGCCCCGAGGGTTAAACTGCTGAGCCAGCAAGAAATAAAGTTATTAAATGGCCATTACCTTGTAGATGAACAGCTGCTCGAAGAAAGAGGCGCTTCCCGCCCCCTGCTACATAATCACACTAGGAGAGATGTTACTGAAGTGGCCAGGAGACAAGAAAATCAGCAGTTTATATACCATCGCGGAAAATTCGAGACGTTTCATGAATGATTACAACCCGCCCACAAAATTGTATTGGATAACAGCAAAACCCATACACCAGACGAAGAAGATACACCTTATTGGTGGAAAATTAATTACAGAAATACATGATTGGTTACATTCAAAATAGGCGGAAAGAAAGGATTATATTGCCAACTCTCAAACCACAGAACAAAATTTAGCAAAAACAAAACTTATGAATGTTAAATGTCTTCCGGACGGTTCATTCCTTTACACCAGAGAGCGTTATCGGTTTTGGTAGAGACATCTGTTAGAGAATGTTCAAAGTTCTTGCTATGGAGCAGACAAACACGAATCCAAATTGACATAGTTCAGAACACTTCAAAATTTACAGTAGAGACATCTTCTGAGAAACCTTAGAATTAATATGGTTGTTAAAGTTCAGGCTTTCTCCTGCAGAGGAGTCTGAACTGGCGCAATGTTTGAATTAGCGGCGTGGAGGTGTACCGCCCGGTACAATAATAACTGATATATTCTCGATTATTACTCTATATTTCTCGTAAACATTCAAAAATGTTGTTGTAGTGTGGATGAATTTATGCAGGGCTCCATGCCACCCTACTCTGTGTTCATTTCTGTGTAACTACTACATTCTACATTTGTTCTAATCTATTACTCCTACTCATGCCTTGGTAGCCCTACCATTCTTACCAACTACACTTCCATGAAATCCCACTGAACAAGTCCTGGATATCTTAAGATGTGTCCTAACATTCTATCACTTCTACTGGTCAAAACCGGGCGAGTTGGCCGTGCGGTTAGGGGCGCGCGGTCTTGAACTTGCATCCGGGAGTTTGTGGGTGCGAATCCCACTGTCGGCAGCCCTGAAGATGGTTTTGCGTGGTTTCCTTACTATCAGTGTCGGTGCAAGTAAATCCACTAGCTTCTGGTCAAAATTTTCCAAATCGTTCCCCTCTCACCATTACGAATCAGTATATCTTTATTCGTGATACCATCTACCCATCTAATCTTCAGCATTATTCGGTAACGCCACGTTTCAAATGTTTCTATACTGTTTCCTTCTGAGCTAGTAATTGTCCATATTTCACTCCCTTACATTGCCACGCTCCTACGAAAGTCTTCAATCAAATCTTTCTAATTCCTATAATAGTGTTCGAAGTGAGAAAATTTCCTTTCTTAAGAACTTTCTTAAAAAGGGCCTTCCTTGCTTTTGCAAGCCTGCATTGTATGCCATCCTTCTGCGAGCGTTAATTATTCTACTTCCAAAATTAAATTTCCCCAAGTCTTCTGCAGATTCTGATAAAATAACAATATAATCGCCAAATATCTCTGGAAATATTAATCCTATGTAAAAAGAGTACAGTACGTAATAAAAACTAATTTCTCAGTCAGTTATGTCTAATACCGATCGAATTATAATAAAAGTGAGATTCACGAACGTAAGTTTTATAGCAAGGTCTATCAACAGAGAGCATTGTTGCCACGAACCTGCTACGAAGGCGTAGCAGGGGGAGAGGTGATACTCCCACGTGGCGCGTCCCAGGTGGCGGATAGGGGGGTCCTAACCGGCTTGCCGGCGGACTTGAGGGAAATAAAATACCTCTCGCGGACCAAACACACTACTCCCTGCGGGTGGGGGACGCACATGTAGAATACACCCGCGGTACCCCCTGCCTGTCGTATAAGTCGACTAAAAGGGGCGACCTAGGCGCGGACATGGATTGCGGTTTGGTATAATGTGTTCGACCTCCTGTGGATGGGAGGGGTCGAGTACATTCACAGGTAATCCCTGCCTGTCGTAGAAGGCGACTTAAAGGGTCATGTGGCCATGGTCCCCTCTTTATTTTTTTATTATTTTTCCGAGGGTCAGATGTAGACCATTCCAAATTTATATGTGCGTGCTGCCCGGAGATGGGCCTCTTACGTGTGCGATTACGCCCAAAAGCCCGCAACTGACCACCCAGGACCATTGCGTGGTGGGAGCGCCATGTACCTTGGCAGTGGTATCCCCCTGACAACACAGGTCCCCGCACAGCCGAATGCCAGAAGGACATATTATTATTAATTATTTTTAATTTTTTTCTCTATATTTAGTGCTCTGTACACGCTATGGGGTACATGCTATTGCGGGTGACTGGAGGAAGGGAGCCCTAGTGCTCATTGCCTCAGTCATCCCGCATTAGGCATCGTCCAACATCGGACCCCGGGCAGTACCTGCTACGACCAGGTGGGTATTGCCTTGGCTGCTTGGTTCGGCTACAGAGACCCCTGATCGGAGTGGGTGGCATTCGGGGAGGATGCTATCGGGAAAGGCTTCCAAACGAAGTCGTCCTTCTCAAGGTGATCCCCCACCTAAGTCTTTAACTTTTGCTTCCCTGAGAGGTTCAACTCCCTGGGAACATGCGCAGCGTGAAGGAATGGGATCCAGCTTCCCTAGGTTTCTGGTCGCTACCAGAACCGATGGGCATGATATTAAGCTGGTGAAGTCGATCCTTTTTAGTCGACACATCGAAGCCGTTTACGGCGAACTTGAGGAACTTAAGAAAATGCGCAACGGTAGTTTGCTTATGAAGACTCGTACAGCACTGCAAGCTGATCAGCTGCTTAAGTGCGACCACTTTGGCGAAATCCCCGTCAAAGTGGAGGAGCATAAGTCCTTGAACCTGGTTCGCGGAGTCATCTTTCACCGCGACCTTATTTTGAACACTGACGACGAGTTGATGGAAGACATGAAGAACCGTGGCGTGACACACGTCCGGCGCATTACGCGCAAGGTCAACGGTGAAGACGTTGCCACTGGTGCCTTCATTTTCTCTTTCAAGTTGTCAGTGTTACCAGAGAAAGTCAAGGTAACAACTTATCGTTGCGATGTGAGGCCGTACATCCCGCCTCCTATGCGATGCTATCAATGCCAGCGATTCGGACATATGGTATCTCGCTGTTCGAATCATTGTGTATGTGGTACATGTGGACGAGTAGCTCACGGCGCGGAGGAGTGCACAACTCCGTACAAGTGCACTAACTGCTCCGGTTTTCATTCTCCTCGGGATCGGTACTGTCCGACATACCTGAGTGAGAAGAACATCCAGGAGATCAAGACCCTGGATGGTCATTCCTACCAGGAAGCGCGCCGTAAGTTTAATTCCACGAATACACCTGCCCGTACACTCGACTACAGCATGATAGCTCAGAGTCTTCCAGGTTCATCATTTTCAACATCGTCACCTGTGCTGATCGCTGCGCCCAAGGCGACTGTTGCTGCTCCCAGCGACGTCGCAAAGAGTAAAAGCTCGAAGGGGGGACCACCCCACCTTCGACCAACCAGAAGTCTGTGCAGGCTGGCAGTTCCCAGCCGGCACAGCATGGGGGGAAGACTAAGTCTCCCCCCCCCTAGGAGGTCGACGAAAGTCGTGCCCCAGCCGGCGGAGGCGGCATCGTCGACCAGGGCTGGGAAACCATCTCCCAGCCCGTCTAAACCCCAAAAAAAGAAGGGGAAGAAAAGCGCCCGTCCTGAGCGCTCTCGGACTTCCCCTGCGAAGGAGAAGTCATGCCCCCACCTGAGGGGTATGAGTCTGCGCCGGGCGGTGCTCCTGCTCCGAAACCTGCGCGCTCTCCTTGTAGGGGATCCCTTTGCCCCCGAAAAACGTCGAAGTTCTGGGCGGCATCCCCGCCGTCTGTTGACGACGAGATGGATGTCACGCTGTCCACTACATCTACGGATGTAGATGTTGATAGTCTTTAGGTTTGTGAGCATTTTATTGCTCCTAACCTAACACTACTTATATCGTCCACACTATGGCACTGTTACAGTGGAATTGTAATGGTTATGACAGGCATCTTGCTGAGTTACGTCAGCTCATTAGTGAGTACGCAGCGAGTATAGTCTGTATTCAGGAGACCAACGTCAGACCTGGTCATCGTACGGTCTTGAGAAATTTTAAGCTATACTCTACAGAACGATACTATGCTCACCGGGCTTCCGGTGGCGTTGGCATTTTTGTACGTTCTGATACGTACAGCGAAGAGGTTCCATTAAGAACCCCGCTCGAGGCTGTAGCTGTTCGCGTTTCACTGCCTGTCATAGCAACAGTGTGTAACGTTTATTTTCCACCAGGAAAGCATCTTAATATAACTGATGTCGTTGATCTCATAGATCACCTTCCACCTCCCTTCCCTTTATTGGGCGACTTTAACGCCCATCACCCCATGTGCGGCTCTGAGGCGCCTCGCCCCCGGGGAAGAGAGCTGGAAATATTAGCAACAGAGCTGCATTTATGTATTTTGAACACAGGGGAACCAACTCACTTTAGTGTACGTTATGGCACGTATTCTCGGATCGACCTAAGTCTATGCAGCCGAACGTTGGTTCCACGGTTTCGGTGGAATACACACGATGATCTCTGTGACAGTGACCAGTTTCCTATTATCCTTACTTTGTTGAAGCATAAATCCGTCGAGGCTCCCCCTCGATGGATTCTTAAACGTGCTGATTGGGCAAAGTTCTCATCACTAGTTGTCTTTAATGACGATATCAGGCGGACCGTCGGCGAGGAAGTAACTTACGTCACCCAGGTTATTCTTGCTGCTGCTGAGGAGTCCATTCCGTTTTTCTTTGGGGCCCCTCGCCGAAAACTCGTTCCTTGGTGGAACGATGAAATAGCAGCAGCCATCAAAGAACGCCGTCGCGCTCATAAACGTTACCGTCGACAGCCTACTGTGGCCAACTTGGTAACATTTAAGAAACTCCGTGCTAAGGCGCGAGTTCTTATTCGACAAAGTAAGAAGGCTTCATGGGAGAGATATGTGTCGTCCATGACGTCACATACTCCATCATCTCAAGTGTGGACGAAACTTCGACGAATTTCGTGTATTCAAGGATCATCTGCTGTGCCGGGAATTTCCATTGCAGGCAGTGTCGCCACTGATCCCCTCACGATTGCTAATCATCTCGCCAGTCATTTCGCGGATGTCTCTGGCTCCGGGAATTACAATCCTGATTTCCTCCCTCTGAAGCGGGAGACAGAACGTCATCACCTTAGTTTCGCCACCCAAGCTTCAGAGGACTACAACGTGCCCTTTACGGAGTGGGAACTCCGCAGCGCCTTAGCGCTTTGCAAGGACACGTCTCCTGGACCGGACAACATCCATAACCAGATGTTGAAACACCTTAGTGATGATAGTTTACTATATCTCCTTCGTGTGTTCAACCGAATCTGGACAGAGGGTGATTTTCCGTCTAAGTGGCGAGAGGGCATAGTCATTCCTGTCCTCATGCCTGACAAAGATCCTAAGCATGCAGGAAGTTACAGACCGATTTGTCTTACAAATTGCCTGTGTAATCTATTTGAGAGGACGGTAAATCGCAGACTCGTGTGGTGTCTGGAGAAACAAGGACTCTTGTCCGAGTACCAATGTGGATTTCGAGCCGCTCGATCCACCAAAGACCATTTGGTACGCCTGGAGAGCTCTATCCAGGAGGCGTTTCTCCGCAACAAGAACTTGGTAGCTGTCATCTTTGACTTGGAGGAGGCCTACGACACCACCTGGCGATATGGTATCCTTTCAGTCCTGCTTCAATGGAAATTTCGAGGTAACTTGCCGGTATTTATTGCGAATTTTTTGTCCCTCCGTCTATTCCGTGTCCGAGTAGGGAGGACATATTCGCAATACCACGTTCAAGAAAATGGAGTCCCACAGGGATCGGTTCTTAGTGTCACTCTGTTCGCGATTGCCATCAACGGCATTGTTGCTGCTGCTGGTCCAGCAGTTATACCGTCGCTATATGTGGACGATTTTGCTCTGCACTATAGCTCGCGTAATATGGCAGTCGCAGAGCGACAATTACAACACGCTATTAGGAGGGTGGAGCAGTGGACCTTAGAACATGGCTTTCGGTTTTCTGCCGCAAAGACCTCTGTTGTCCACTTTTGTCGTCAACGTACTCTTCAACCCCATCCTGAGCTTTATTTAGACAACGTCGTTCTTCCAGTTGTTGACACTTACCGATTTCTTGGGCTCCTTTTTGACAGTAAATTATCGTGGGAGCCACACGTGCGGCAGTTAAAAGTGCAATGCACTAGGAGGCTTAATATCCTTAAGTTTCTTAGCAGCACTTCTTGGGGGGCTGACCGCACGGTGCTCCTGCGATTCTATCGGGCACACATTTTATCCCGGTTAGACTACGGCAGTGCAGCATATGGCTCCGCAAGACCAAGCGTTCTTGCGAAGCTGAACAGTATCCACCACAGCGGGGTTAGGTTGGTGACGGGAGCTTTTCGTACAAGCCCCATCGCTAGCCTGCTCGCTGAGTCTGGTGTGCCGCCTTTACACCTGAGGCGCCAGCAACTTCTACTTACATAAGCTGCAAAATTGCGACAGAGGCCACTTCATCCAAGCTATCCTTGCGTGTTCAACAATGGCAACCGTTTGCTGTACGCTGCTCGTCCTCGAGCGACGCGGCCGGTTGGGATACGCTTGGATAGCATTTCCGAATTGTTTGACGTACCTTCGGTTCCTTGCCTTGTCAGACAACCAAGTGGGGTACCTCCGTGGGTCGTACGACGACCTGAAATAATCCTGGATCTGCACACTGGCCCAAAGGAAAACACGGACCCTTCGATTTATCGGAGACTCTTCCTGTCCGTTGTTGGCCGCTATCCAGGTTCAGTCGTCGTCTACACGGATGGTTCAAGGACAGATACGAAGGTGGGCTGTGCGTTCGTTGTTGGTAATGATAGGTTCCTTTTTGCTCTTCCGGCAACCTGTAGTGTGTACACAGCAGGGCTCTATGCTATCTGTGAGGCTCTGCGGTACGCACTGTACAATAAGCGCCGCCACTTCCTTCTGTGTACTGACTCCTTGAGTTCGCTCCTGTCTATAGACACCTGTTTCCCTCGGCACCCTCTGGTGCAGCGGATCCAGGACCTGCTGGCCTGGTGTTGGGATGCTGGCACCAGAATCACGTTTCTGTGGCTCCCAAGCCCCATGGGCATAGAGGGAAACGAGTTAGTAGATCAGGCTGCCAAGGAGGCAGTTACACTGCCCCCGTTGCCTTTCAAGGTTCCAGGAAGTGATATTCGCTCCCAGCTGCGACAACTTGTTATGTCCCATTGGGAGATGGAGTGGCAGGCCATTCCACTTCCCAATAAGCTGAGAGCGATAAAAGGAACAACGAAGGTATGGAGGACTTCCCTTCGGGCTTCGCGGAGGGAAGCCGTGGTATTATGTCGTCTTCGGATCGGCCACGGTATCTTGACTCACTCGCATCTTTTGAAAGGAGAACCCCCTCCGGTGTGTACCTGCGGCGACCATCTTACCGTGGTGCACATCCTTACGGAGTGTGTGGACCTGGGCGATCTGCGCCGTAGTCTTAACCTTCCGAGTACTATCTCTCTTATCTTGCGTGATGACGAGCAGTCAGCAGACCTCGTAGTCCGCTTTATGAGGGATAGTGGACTGTTTTCTCGTGTGTGATGCTGTCCTTTGTCCTAGTGTGTTTTGTGTCACTTTCGCTTTTATCCCATTGACTCATTTTAGTTTATGTTGCGTATTTTAATATGTTATTTTAACGTCTCTCGTAAATTATGTACTACCAGGCAATGCCTTATTCTTTTGTTTTCCTGTATATTCTCTTATTTTATTAGAAAATTAGGCATTGCGTATTAGATCCACTGATTGTTTTACTCTCACCCTCATTTTTCTCCATCAACATTTTTTAAACTTTAGTCAGTGGATATGTTTTAAAATTTTAACATCATCTCTCATGTCGTTTATCTCGTTCCATTAGGGGCCGATGACCTTCGATGTTAGGCCCCTTTAAACAACAAGCATCATAATCATCATCATCATTTTATCCCGGTTAGACTACGGCAGTGCAGCATATGGCTCCGCAAGACCAAGCGTTCTTGCGAAGCTGAACAGTATCCACCACAGCGGGGTTAGGTTGGCGACGGGAGCTTTTCGTACTAACCCCATCGCTAGCCTGCTCGCTGAGTCTGGTGTGCCGCCTTTACACCTGAGGCGCCAGCAACTTCTACATACATATGCTGCAAATTTGCGACAGATGCCACTTCAACCAAGCTATCCTTGCGTGTTCAACAATGGCAACCGTTTGCTGTACGCTGCTCGTCCTCGAGCGACGCGTCCGGTTGGGATACGCTTGGATAGCATTTCCGAATTGTTTGACGTACCTTCGGTTCCTTGCCTTGTCAGACAACCAAGTGGGGTACCTCCGTGGGTCGTACGACGACCTGAAATCATCCTGGATTTGCACACTGCTCCGAAAGGACACACGGACCCTTCGATTTATCGGAGGATCTACCTGTCCGTTGTTGGCCGCTATCCAGGTTCAGTCGTCGTTTACAAGGATGGTTCAAGGACAGATACGAAGGTGGGCTGTGCGTTCGTTTTCGACAATGATCGGTTTCTTTTTGCTCTCCCGGACACCTGTAGTGTGTACACGGCAGAGCTCTATGCTATCTGTGAGGCTCTGCGGTACGCACTAGACAATGAGCGCCGACACTTTCACGTGTGTACTGACGCCTTGAGTGCGCTTCAGTCTATTGATACCTGTTTCCCTCGACACCCTCTGGTGCAGCGGATCCAGGACCTGCTGGCCGGGTGTTCGGATGCCGGCACCAGAATTACGTTTCTGTGGCTCCCCAGCCACATGGGCATAGAGGGAAACGAGTTAGCAGATCAGGCTGCCAAGGAGGCAGTTACACTGCCCCCGTTGCCTTTCAAGGTTCCAGCATGTGATATTCGCTCTCAGCTGAGACATCTGGTTATGTCTCATTGGGAGATGGAGTGGCAGGCCATCCCACTTCCCAATAAGCTGAGAGCGATAAAAGAAACAACGAAGGTATGGAGGACTTCCCGTCGGGCTTCGCGGAGGGAAGCCGTGGTATTATGTCGCCTTCGGATCGGCCACGATATCTTGACGCACTCCCATCTGCTGAAAGGAGAACCTCCTCCGGTGTGTACCTGCGGCGACCATCTTACCGTGGTACACATCCTTACGGAGTGCGTGGACCTGATCGATCTGCGCCGTAGTATTAACCTTCCGAGTACTATCTCCCTTATCTTGCGCGATAACGAGCATTCAGCAGACCTCGTCATCCGCTTTATGAGGGATAGCGATCTGTTTATCGTGTGTGATGCTGTCCTTTGTCCTAGTGTGTTTTGTGTCACTTAAGCTTTTATCCTATTGACTTAATTTTAGTTTGTGTTGCGTATTTTAATGTGTTATTTTAACGTCTCTCGTAAATTATGTACTACCAGGCAATGCCTTATTCTTTTGGTTTCCTGTAGATTCTCTTAATTTATTCGAAAATAAGGCATTGCGTATTAGATCCACTGATTGTTTTAATCTCACCCTCATTTTTCTCCATCATTTTTTTTAAAAACTCTAGTCAGTGGATATGTTTTTTAAAATTTTAACATCATCTCTCATGTCGTTTATCTCATTCCATTAGGGGCCGATGACCTTCGATGTTAGGCCCCTTAAAACAACAAGCATCATCATCATCTTCATCACCATTCTTTTTTAACTCTAGTCAGTGGATACTTTTTAAAATTTTAACTTCATGTCTCATGTCATTCATTTCGTTCCATTAGGGGCCGATGTCCTTCGATGTTAGGCCCCTTAAAACAACAAGCATCATCATCATCATCAGAGCATTGTTGAGGTGGAAATATTTTTTAGTCGTCGTAATAATGAACTAGCCGCCGATGGTGATGGTGATGGTGGTGGTGGTTGTGATTGCTTTTTCTAAGCTGAAAACCATGTGGTCATTAGCACTTAATGATCTGGAAGATAATAACTACTACTACTACTATTACTACTATTACTACTAATGCCGGGCTGTGTGGCTCAGGCGGTTGAGGCGCTGGTGTTCTGATACCAACTTAGCAGGTTCGATCCTGGTGGTATTTGAAGGTGCTCAAATACGTCAGCCTTGTGTCGGTATTTTTACTGGCACGTAAAAGAATTCATGTGGGACTAAATTCTGGCACCTCGGCGTCTCCAAATACCGCACAAGTAGTTAGTGGGACGTAAAACAAATAACATTATTATTTATTATTATTACTACTACTACTAGGAAGCCTCCGTGGCTCAGACGGCAGCGCGTCGGCCCCTCACCGCTAGATACCGTGGTTCAAATCCCGGTCACTCCATGTGAGATTTGTGCTGGACAAAGCGGAGGCGGGACAGGTTTTTCTCCGGGTACTCCGGTTTTCCCTGTCATCTTTCATTCCAGCAACACTCTCCATTACCATTTCATAGCATTTATCACTCATTAATAAATCACCTTGGGAGTGGCGACCCCATTGTAATAACAGCCTATATATGTTTCATTCATTACATCCCTCCACGAACCTGCTACGCAGGCGTAGCAGGGGGAGAGGTGATACTCCCACGTGGCGCGTCCCAGGTGGCGGATAGGGGGGTCCTAACCGGCTTGCCGGCGGACTTGAGGGAAATAAAATACCTCTCGCGGACCAAACACACACCCCCTGTGGGTGGGGGAGGCTGTCGAATAATACACCCACGGTATCCCCTGCCTGTCGTGCGAAGCGACTAAAAGGGGCGACCAAGGGATGAATGAATTAGAACCATGAAACTACTCTTGATTCGTACCATCATGCGGGGAACACCATGGGTTGCATGTACTTGCGAGTAGTATCACTAACATGGTACGAAATATGTTTGTGATTCGTTGCAGTAAAAAGCCTGGCCTGGTGGATTCCAGTACTCGTGCGTTGTACCCATGTGGGCAACACCGCGGGTCTGGGCGTAGCCTGTGAGTTGTACCACTATATGAGCGACACCGTGGGTCTGCGTTGCCTGTGATTAGTACTCACTATGTGCGGAACACCACGGGGCCCTTGGGACCGGCACCCGTGACTAGTACCCTATGTGAGGAAACTCATTGGTTTGCGTTGGCTGTAAGTGGCGCCATTGTGTGCGAAACACCATAGGTCTGCGTTACCTGTACGAAGTACAATACTTGTGAGTAGTACCATCTTTTGTGGAACACCGTGAGTCTTCGCTACTTCTGATTAATACCCCAACATGACACATACCATGGTTCTATTTTACTCGCGACATGTACCATTCTGTGGGGCCTTAGACATGGATTTTGCACCCCCTTTAGACACCAAGCATCATTGTGCTTTATAAGTGGTTCCTTGGTCGGTAATAATGTTATTTTCGTTCTCTATTGAATCCGATCCACTGGTTTTTGTTTTTGTTTGTTTGTTTTGTGTTTTGTTGGGTTCCTGTCCATCCATTCATTCTTCATGACAATTTTTATGTTTATTTTGGTCAGTGGATGCCTTTGTAATTTTTGTTCTTTCATTTCGTACCATTAGGGGCCGATGACCTTCGATGTTAGGCCCCTTAAAACAACAAGCATCATCATCATCATCATTACATCCCTGACCCGGTCAATGACTGGAAAACAGGTTGTAGGTTTTCATTTTCATTTCATTTTCACTACTACTACTACTACTACTACTACTACTACTACTACTACTAGTACTACTACAAAGATTTCTCATTTTGAATCCTAAAGGGGTACGGCGTGCCACTTAGAGCGTGTGTTCTTCTCTCAGGCTAAGGAGATTTCGAGCGGTGAATATGATATTTAGATACGGTAAGAGGACTAGAGGCCGTAACCTATACTGGGAACTGTCCCGGCATTGGCCTTGGTGCAAAAGAAAAGAAAAATACGGGAAACCATTCTCAGGACAGTCGAGGGTGGAGACCAGCACCTTACCGTCTCCCGAATGCACAGCTGTAGAGCCGCGGTAAAATGCCAAGCCGAAATCTACTCTGCTCGGATGATCGGTCCACGAACCTACTACGCTGGCGTAGCAGGGGGAGAGGTGATACTCCCACGTGGCGCGTCCCAGGTGGCGGATAGGGGGGTCCTAACCGGCTTGCCGGCGGACTTGAGGGAAATAAAATATCTCTCGCGGACCAAACACACACCCCCTGTGGGTGGGGGAGGCTGACGAATAATACACCCACGGTATCCCCTGCCTGTCGTGCGAGGCGACTAAAAGGGGCGACCAAGGGATGAATGAATTAGAACCATGCAACTACTCTTGATTCGTACCATCATGCGGGGAACACCATGGGTTGCATGTACTTGCGAGTAGTATCACTAACATGGTACGAAATATGTTTGTGATTCGTTGCAGTAAAAAGCCTGGCCTGGTGGATTCCAGTACCCGTGCGTCGTACCTATGTGTGCACCACCGCGGGTCTGGGCGTAGCCTATGAGTTGTACCACTATATGTGCAGCACCGTGGGTCTGCGTTGCCTGTGAATAGTACCCACTATGTGAGGAACACCACGGGAATACCGGCGCCCGTGTTTAGTACACCTAGGTGGGGAACCTTCTCGGTTTGCGTTGACTCTGAGTTGGGCCATTGTGTGAGACACACCATAGGTCTGCGTTACTTGTACGTATTGCAATACTTGTGAGTAGTACCATCTTTTGTGGAAAACCGTGAGTCTTCGCTACTTCTGATTAATACCCCAACATGACACATACCATGGTTCTATTTTACTCGCGACATGTACCATTCTGTGGGGCCTTAGACATGGATTTTGCACCCCCTTTAGACACCAAGCATCTTTGTGCCGTATAAGTGGTTCCTTGGTCGGTAATAATGTTATTTTCGTTCTCTATTGAATCTGATCCACTGGTTTTTGTTTGTTTGTTTTGTGTTTTCTTGGGTTCCTGTCCATCCATTCATTCTTCATGACATTTTTTTATTTTTATTTTGGTCAGTGGATGCCTTTGTAATTTTTGTTCTTTCATTTCGTACCATTAGGGGCCGATGACCTTCGATGTTAGGCCCCTTAAAACAACAAGCATCATCATCATCAGCGGATGATCGGTCGGAATGCAGAGCTGTCGGTCGAACTGTGGCCACAGTTACGGCTGAAGGCAACTCTGCATCCACCGACGAAGATAATGACTGGTATTGTTAACATTGTTTCCATTCGTACCCTGAAGGGGTACGGCGGGCCACCTAGAAGGTGACGGCATCTCTCAGGTGATTTGGTGAATGTGAGGCGAATGGCGGCCGTGTTCTATGCATTCGTCATTCGCTTTAGTGCACGAGAATGGAAAACCAAGGGGAACCATTCTTAGGACAGCCGACGGTGTGGACCACTTCCTCTTATTTTCCCAAATGCAGAGGTGCAGAGCCACGGTAGTGCCGTGTCTACTGGTCTCCTTCTCTATTGGTCGGTTGGGGTACAGAGCTTTCGGGCCAACTTGTAAACCGAAGCCTACTCTGCATTCTATTACTACTGACTTACTGACTGACTGACTGACTGACGGGCTGACTGAAGAAGTTATCACTCCCAACCCTAAACGGACGGGATTTGGCCACTTGAATTTTTATTGAATTTTGCATTATTCCAAAAGTTACAGAGCTGACTTAATAAATTTAACATAAACATTACTTCCCTGCATGAGGCATTTTTGAAGGAGCAGTATACATACAGTACATTCACACGATAATTTAAGAAGGGTATTTTTTCTCACATTTTTTCTTAATGTTGATTTTTAGATAATATCTGCATATTTTTCTTATTTCCTTTTTTGTTCATCATACGCCAAATATTACGTAAGACATATCGAGCTAGAAATACACGGCAGAATAGAGAGGTTTACAGCGTATCAAGAATTAAGACTCTTTATTTTCCATAGACCATATACAATGAAATAGGCTTAGTCAATTTGTAATAATTTAGTACTTAATATTGCTAAGGCTAAATGAACATACACATTGTATTTAAACTTAACACTATGCATTTGTAAGAATTCAGACGTATTACAAAATGGGCTTTCTATTAACCCATCATACATTATCTTTTTAAAATTACTTAAAGAAGTGGACCGTGCAGAATGTGATGTTTTTTTAAATAATCTTCAACAACTGAATTTATGTGAGTGAGCAGTTTTTGACAGCCTGTGAATTGGAATATCAATGTCTGCTATGGCCCGAGTATCATGAAGGTGAATTTTTTCCCCAGTACTGAATTCATTTATGTTGTTTTTAACATATGTCAAAGATATATAAATATACAAATATATAATTGTCAGTATTTTAAGCTTAATGGAGAGAGATCGACAATGGTCAATTGCACCAGCCCTACACATTGTGCGGACAACCTTTTTCTGTATTAGAAGAATATTATATACGTAGGAAGAATGCCCCCATAATAACAGTACATAAGTAATGTGTGAGTGGAAGAGATCAAAATATGCCAGCCTGAGGTAGTCACTGCTAAATAAATCCCTCAATTTCCATATCAAATAGGCCACTCGTGATATTTTTTTACAAACATGATCAATGTGTGTTTCCCAGTTCAATTTGGCATCAATACGAAAACCCAAAAGTTTGACTGATGACTTTCAATATCTTTGGATAAACCTAGTGTGAAAAATTGAGTTTTATCCTGATTGCACAGCAGCCTATTAGATGAAAGCCAATGCATTGCAGTTGCAAGAGCTTCCTGCGACACCTGATGCAAACCTGCGATGATCTGGTGTTAAGTAATTAACTTTGTATCGTCCACATAGGATATAAGAGCATGAGCTGTAACATTTTGCGGTAAACCATTGATTGCCAGAATGAATAAAAATGAACCGAGAACAGAGCCCTGTGGCGCACCAGTTGTAACTTTCTTCAAAATGGAATACATATTTTAATCGAGACAAACTGATATCTGTTCTTTAAGTATGAATTAATTATGTGCAATGAGGGATACTCGACACCACACATCTCAATTTTTGCAAGTAAAATTTTATGATCAAAACAATCAAAACAATCATATAACACAAATGAGATGGCCTGCTTGTTTTCAAAAGCTGTCAATATCTGATTAACAATTTCAAGAAAAGTAGTGGTGATACATTTACCTTGGCGAAACCCAAACTGACTGTCGGATAGGATATTGTAAGTTTCAAAATAGTTAAGTTAATTGTACAAAAGAGATTCAAATATTTTAGAAATAATTGGAACAATTGAGACTGCACGTTACTTCTGAAGGAATTGTTTGTACCCACTTTTAAATACTGGAATAACTTTAGAAATATTAAGTAAATCAGGAAAATCTACAAACTCTAAACACTTATTAAAAATAAAAGGTAGAGGTTCGGAAATCAATTGTATTATTCTTTTGATGATGTAAGGAGATGACCAATAACAATCCATACTCTTAGACTTTGATCATTTTAAGCTAACTTTAATTACTTCATCAGGTGTGATTTCAACCCAATGGGGAGCGTTTCGGTAGGGGGTTGATTATGAAGAAAGTCACAGGCAGAATTATCTGTTGCCTTAATTTGATCTTCGATTTCGTTTACAGAGTTAAAGAAATAATTAGTCAGTTCTTCAGGATCCAGGAATGTGTCTTGATTACGAGTAGGGATGTATTCTTGTATTATAACATCCCATGCCGTCTTGCATTTGTTGAGTGTATTCCCAATATATATTTCACAAGCTGAAGTTCGGCATGGATAAGTTTTCCTTATGAAACTGTTTACAATTAAGGTAAATTTTATACACACCATGCTGCTCGGTTTCTTCTTGACAAGAGTTTTTATAAATTCTATAGTGCAAGTAATGGAATGAGTCAATTCGCCAGTATACCAGTTCAACTTCTTGCTTTTAAGTTTACCATTACAACTAATTTTTAACTGTAGTGAACATAAATGCCACAATTTAACAAATTTATCTAAGAATTTTCCAAATACAGTTTCAATATCATTTTCGTCCATTTAAAATACAAATAAAAAGCCCCAGTTAATTTGTTTCAGATTTCCAATAAATATGTTAACATAATCATCACCCTAACTTTTTACCCACATCAGAACAGGTTTGCCACGAACTTACTACGCAGGCGTAGCAGGGGGAGAGGTGATACTCCCACGTGGCGCGTCCCAGGTGGCGGATAAGGGGGTCCTAACCGGCTTGCCGGCGGACTTGAGGGAAATAAAATACCTCTCGCGGACCAAACACACACCCCCTGTGGGTGGGGGAGGCAGACGAAGAATCCACCCACGGTATCCCCTGCCTGTCGTAGGAGGCGACTAAAAGGGGCGACCAAGGGCTGATTGAATTAGAACCACGAAACTAATTTTGAACCGTACCATCACGCGGGGAACACCATAGGTTGCCTGTACTTGCAAGTAGTACCACTAAATTCGGTACGAAATAGGTTTGTGATTAGTAGCAGTAAAAGCCTGGCCTGGTGGATTCCAGTACCCGTGCGTCGTACCCATGTGAGCAACATCGCGGGCCTGTGAGTTGCACCACTATATGAGCAGCACCGTGGGTCTGCGTTGCCTGTGATTAGTACCCACTATGTGAGGAACACCACGGGAATACCGGCGCCCGTGTTTAGTATACCTAGGTGGGGAACCTTCTCGGTTTGCGTTGGCTATGAGTTGCGCCATTTTGTGAGACATACCATAGGTCTGCGTTACTTGTACGTATTACAATACTTGTGAGTAGTACCATCTTTTGTGGAACACCGTGAGTCTTCGCTACTTCTGATTAATGCCCCAACATGACACATACCATGGTTCTATTTTACTCGCGACATGTACCATTCTGTGGGGCCTTAGACGTGTATTTTTCACCCCTTTAGACACCAAGCATCATTTTGCTTTATAAGTGATTCCTTGGTCGGTAATAATGTTATTTTCGATCTGTTTTGAGTCTGATCCACTGGTTTTTGTTAGTTTCTTTTGTTTTGTTGGGTTTCCATCCATCCATCCATCCATCCATCCATCCATCCATCCATCCATCCGTCCGTCCGTCCGTCCGTCCGTCCGTCCATCCATCCATCCATCCATCCATCCATCCATCCATCCATCCATCCATCCATCCATCCATCCATCCATCCATCCATCCATCCATCCATCCATCATGACATTTTATTTTTATTTTTAGTTGTACCGGGCGAGTTGGCCGTGCGCGTAGAGGCGCGCGGCTGTGAGCTTGCATCCGGGAGATAGTAGGTTCGAATCCCACTATCGGCAGCCCTGAAGATGGTTTTCCGTGGTTTCCCATTTTCACACCAGGCAAATGCTGGGGCTGTACCTTAATTAAGGCCACGGCCGCTTCCTTCCAACTCCTAGGCCTTTCCTCTCCCATCGTCGCCATAAGACCTATCTCTGTCGGTGCGACGTAAAGCCCCTAGCAAAAAAAAATTTTTAGTTGTGTCAGTGGATGCCTTTAAAATTTTGGTTATTTCATTTCGTACCATTAGGGGCCGATGACCTTCGAAGTTAGGCCCCTTAAAACAACAAGCATCATCATCATCAGAACAGGTTCGTCATTGTAAACTATGTCGGGCTGGTTAAGATATAATGACATAAGCAAGGGGTCATGATCTGCGAAACACCCACCAACAAGTATAAGTTTATACAAATCTCTCTAAAAAATTACAATAATATTATCCAAGCATGCATTATTACCTGTAGATAGCTTGTTTGTACAAGTGAAATTTATAATTCTTAGTAAATTCAGAAAATTTCTAGAAATCTGCCCGTCTGAATATGCCATGTCTATGTTAAAATCCCCACAAACAACAACTTTTGCCTTAAACTATAAAAAATTTTCCGTTACTAATTCAAAATTCTTAAGAAATACATAAGCATCGGCATTTGGAGATCTATACAAACTAGCAATTATCAAATTCTGATCAACCAGCTTCACACAACTAAATTCTCCCTCTAACTCCACACAATATTGACTTAAATCGATCTTTACTAATTTAAAACACTTTCTAACTAAAATCCCAGCTCTCCAATTTTTATTTTTACTCCTAGAAAATATATCTGCAACAGTATAACCACGGGACACAAAATATTATACTTGATTTTCAGAAAGTCAGTGCTCCGATACACAAATTACATCAACTTTCTCGGTTTGGCAAAGGTGTTCTAATTCTAACTACTTACTTCTAATACATTGAATATTCACTTGCAATAAATTGAGAGATTTACCCTTGCCATCCTTCTTTTGGATGCTATTTACCTCTCGTCAACTACTTTTCGTATCGCTCATTACTGGTAGAGATTTCCGACCTGATGTTTCATGTACTGGTTTTTTATGAATAGGAGAATAACATAACTGAATTTGGCTACTTACTAAACTATCTTTGATAATGATTTAATAAATAATAATGTTATTTGTTTTATGTCCCACTAACTACTTTTTAAGGTCTTCGGAGACGCTGAGGTGCCGGAATTTAGTCCCGCAGGAGTTCTTTTACGTGGCAGTAAATCTACCGACACGGGGCTGTAGTATTTGAGCAACTTCAAATACCACCGGACTGAGCCAGGATCGAACCTGCCAAGTTGGGGTTAGAAGGCCAGCGCCTTAACCGTCTGAGCCACTCAGCCCGGCTGATAATGATTTGATTTGGTGACAGATTTCATTCGGTCACAATTGCTAGTTTTGGTTTGCATGGCCTATTAACTTTCATAACCTATACTAGTTGACTGAGCAAGCTTGAAGAGCAGCTGGCTCTTTCTACTAGCTTTCCTGGTGGGTATTGTAACCTAAGGGAGTTGCATTTTTATAGTACATATCTTATGGTTAATAAAGTCGAGAAAAATATTAGCAATATTTCGTTTACCTGAATTGTTTAAATGAAGGCCATGTTTTGTGTAACTGAGTCTCTCGAAACTGCTGCATTCAACTACCTGAGTATTACGAAAATGTATACTAATTTCAACAATATCTGTATTAATTTTGCCCACTTCGATGTTCACACACGAGTCTCTACTCAAATCATGCCTGTGCGGCACGTTCACTACAAAGATATTAGTGTGAGTCGGCTTCCCTAGTGTATATATAAGTTTAGAACGTACATTCTTGGCGTCGTTGTGAGCTACGTCGTTCGTACCACCGATGATAAGCACTGTATCGCCGCTCCCGAAGTTCCTAGTTGCTTCTTCTACGTTTTCCAGGACACTGCTGATAGGTAAGGTAAGGAAAGGTAAGGTAAAGGTGTGTGCTGCCCGAAGGCAGGTCCGAACCTCCGCAGAGGTGTGCTTGAGCCGGAGTTTACGTACGGTATGGTGGCCAGTTCCTTTCCGCTCCTCCATTCCCTTACCCCCCAACAACAGCGCGTGGCAACCCATCCACTTCTCGACCACGCCCAATGTTGCTTAACTTAGGAGATCTTACGGGATCCGGTGTTTAAGACGGCTACGGCCGTTGGCACTGCTGATAAAAGCTCCTGGATATACTTCTCCCGCAGTTCTCCTTCCCTGGCTATCACCAAACACAGTTACCTTTGCTGATTTAGGCCTAGATGGGTCTTGATTCTGAAATCTAGGCCTAAATTTTAACCTTCGCACGGCAGCGGTAGCGGTTCCCGATGTTTTGGTTTCACGCCCGCGATCATTTTCTTCCTGAATTAAATTGTTTAGACCACGAACCTGCTACGGTGGCGTAGCAGGGGGAGAGGTGATACTCCCACGTGGCGCGTCCCAGGTGGCGGATAGGGGGGTCCTAACCGGCTTGCCGGCGGACTTGAGGGAAATAAAATACCTCTCGCGGACCAAACACACTACCCCCTGCGGGTGGGGGACACACATGCAGAATACACCCGCGGTATCCCCTGCCTGTCGTAAGAGGCGACAAAAAGGGGCGACCTTGGCGTGGACATGGATTGCGGTTTGGTATAATGTGATGGACCTCCTGTGGATGGGAGAGGCTGAATACATCCATAGGTAATCCCTGCCTGTCGTAGAAGGCGACTTAAAGGGTCATGTGGCCATGGTCCCCTCTTTATTTTTTATTATTTTTCCGAGGGTCAGATGGAGACCATTCAAAATTTGATGTGCGTGCTGCCCGGCGATGGAGCTCCTATGTGTGCGACTACGCTCGAAAGCCCGTGCCAGCAACCACCCAGGACGCGGCGGGTGGGAGGATCATGTACCCGGGCAGTGGTATCCGCCTGACAACGCAGGTCCCCGCACAGCCGAATGCCAGAAGGACATATTATTATTAATTATTTTTATTTATTTTTCCTATTGTTAGTGCTCTGTACACGCTATGGGGTACATGCTATTGCGGGTGACTGGAGGAAGGGAGACCTAGTGCTCATTGCCTCAGTCATCCCGTATTAGGCATCGTTCAACATCGGACCCCGGGCAATACCTGCTACGACCAGGTGGGTATTGCCTTGGCTGCTTGGTTCGGCTACAGAGACCCCTGATCGGAGTGGGTGGCATTCGGGGAGGATGCTATCGGGCATGGCTTCCAAACGAAGTCGGCTCTCCCAAGGTGGTCGCCCACCTAAGTCTTTAACTTTTGCTTCCCTGAGAGGTTCAACTCCCTGGGAACATGCGCAGCGTGAAGGAATGGGATCCAGCTTCCCTAGGTTTCTGGTCGCTACCAGAACCGATGGGCACGATTTTAAGCTGGTGAAGTCGATCCTGTTTAGTAGACATATCGAAGGCGTCTATGGCGAACTGGAGGAACTAAAGAAAATGCGCAACGGTAGTTTGCTTCTAAAAACTCGTACAGCACTGCAAGCTGATCAGCTGCTTAAGTGCGAGCACTTTGGCGAAATCCCCGTCAAAGTGGAGGAGCATAAGTCCTTGAACCTGGTTCGCGGAGTAATCTTTCACCGCGACCTTATTTTGAACACTGACGACGAGTTGATGGAAGACATGAAGAACCGTGGCGTGACACACGTCCGGCGCATTACGCGCAAGGTCAACGGTGAAGACGTTGCCACTGGTGCCTTCATTGTCTCTTTCAAGTTGCGTAGCAGGGGGAGAGGTGATACTCCCACGTGGCGCGTCCCAGGTGGCGGATAGGGGGGTCCTAACCGGCTTGCCGGCGGACTTGAGGGAAATAAAATACCTCTCGCGGACCAAACACACACCCCCTGTGGGTGGGGGAGGCTGACGAATAATACACCCACGGTATCCCCTGCCTGTCGTGCGAGGCGACTAAAAGGGGCGACCAAGGGATGAATGAATTAGAACCATGAAACGACTCTTGATTCGTACCATCATGCGGGGAACACCATGGGTTGCATGTACTTGCGAGTAGTATCACCAACATGGTACGAAGTATGTTTGTGATTCGTTGCAGTAAAAAGCCTGGCCTGGTGGATTCCAGTACCCGTGCGTTGTACCCATGTGGGCAACACCGCGGGTCTGGGCGTAGCCTGTGAGTTGTACCACTATATGAGCGACATCGTGGGTCTGCGTTCCCTGTGATTAGTACTCACTATGTGCGGAACACCACGGGGCCCTTGGGACCGGCACCCGTGACTAGTACCCTAGGTGAGGAAACTCATCGGTTTGCGTTGGCTGTGGGTGGCGCCATTGTGTGCGAAACACCATAGGTCTGCGTTACCTGTACGAAGTACAATACTTGTGAGTAGTACCATCTTTTGTGGAACACCGTGAGTCTTCGCTACTTCTGATTATTACCCCAACGTGACAAATACCATGGTTCTATTTTACTCGCGACATGTACCATTCTGTGGGGCCTTAGACGTGGATTTTGCACCCCCTTTAGACACCAAGCATCATTGTGCTTTATGAGTGGTTCCTTGGTCGGTAATAATGTTATTTTCGTTCTCTGTTGAATCCGATCCACTGGTTTTTGTTTTTGTTTGTTTGTTTTGTGTTTTGTTGGGTTCCTGTCCATCCATTCATTCTTCATGACATTTTTTTAAATTTTTATTTTGGTCAGTGGATGCCTTTGTAATTTTTGTTCTTTCATTTCGTACCATTAGGGGCCGATGACCTTCGATGTTAGGCCCCTTAAAAAAACAAGCATCATCATCATCATATCATCTTTCAAGTTGTCAGTGTTACCAGAGAAAGTCAAGGTAACAACTTATCGTTGCGATGTGAGGCCGTACATCCCGCCTCCTATGCGATGCTATCAATGCCAGCGATTCGGACATATGGTCTCTCGCTGTTCGAATCAGGCTGTATGTGGTACATGTGGACGAGTAGCTCACGGCGCGGAGGAGTGCACAACTCCATACAAGTGCACTAACTGCTCCGGTTTTCATTCTCCTCGGGATCGGAACTGTCCGACATACCTGAGTGAGAAGAAGATCCAGGAGATCAAGACCCTGGATGGTCTTTCCTACCAGGAAGCGCGCCGTAAGTTTAATTCTGCCAATATACCTGCCCGTACACTCGACTATAGCTTGATAGCTCAGAGTCTTCCAGGTTCGTCATTTACGACCAAGACACCTGTCCAGACCGCTGCGCCCAAGGCGACTGTTGCTGCTCCCAGCAACGTCGCAAATAGTCAAAGCTCGAAGGGGGGGACCACCCCACCTTCGACCAACCAGAAGTCTGTGCCGGCTGGGAACTGCCAGCCGGCACAGCAAGGGGGGAAGACTAAGTCTCCCACCCCTAGGAGGTCGACGAAAGTCGTGCCCCAGCCGGCGGAGGCGGCTTCGTTGACCAGGGCTGGGAAACCATCTCCCAGCCCGTCTAAACTTGAAAAGAAAAAGGGGAAGAAGAGCGCCCGTCCTGAGCGCTCTCGGACTTCCCCTGCGAAGGAGAAGTCATGCCCTCCACCTGGGGGATATGAATCTGCGCCGGGAGGCACTCCTGCTCCCAAACCTGCGCGCTCTCCTCGTAGGGGACCCCCTCGCGCCCGAAAAGCGTCAAAGTTCTGGGCGGCACCCCTGCCATCTTTTGATGACGGGATGGATGTCGCGCTGTCCTCTACATCTACGGATGTAGAACTAGATAGTGTTTAGGCTTACGAGCATTTTGTCGCTCATAACCTAACACTCCTTTTATAGTCCACACTATGGCACTGTTACAGTGGAATTGTAACGGTTATGACAGGCATCTTGCTGAGTTACGTCAGCTTATTAGTGAGTACGCAGCGAGTATAGTCTGTATTCAGGAGACCAATTTCCGACCTGGTCATCACACGGTCTTGAGGAATTTCAAACTATACTCGACAGAACGATACTATGCTCACCGGGCTTCCGGAGGCGTTGGCATTTTTGTACGTTCTGATAGCTACAGCGAAGAGGTTCCATTAAGAACCCCTCTTGAGGCTGTAGCTGTTCGCGTTCCGCTGCCTGTCATAACAACAGTGTGTAATGTTTATTTTCCACCAGGTCACGCTCTTAACGTAACTGATGTCACTGATCTTATAGATCAGCTTCCACCTCCCTTCCTCTTATTGGGAGATTTTAACGCCCATCACCCCATCTGGGGCTCTGAGACGCCTTGCCCCAGGGGGAGAGAGCTGGAAACATTAGTAACAGAGCTGGATTTATGTATTTTGAACACGGGGGAACCAACTCACTTTAGTGTACGTTACGGCACATATTCTCGCATAGACGTAAGTCTATGCAGCCGAACGTTGGTTCCACTGTTTCGGTGGCATACACACGATGATCTCTGTGACAGTGACCATTTTCCCATCATTCTTACTTTGATGAACCAAAAATCCGTCGAGGCTCCCCCTCGATGGATTTTGAAACATGCTGATTGGCCGAAGTACACATCGTTAGCTGTCTTTAACGATGATATCAGGCAGACCGTCGGCGAGGAAATAACTTATATAACCCGAGTTATTCTTGCTGCTGCTGCGGAGTCCATTCCGTTCTACTCGGGGACTCCTCGCCGAAAGCTCGTTCCTTGGTGGAACGAAGAAATAGCCTCAGCTATCAAAGAACGCCGTCGCGCTCACAAACGTTACCGTCGACAGCCTACTGCGGCCAACTTGATAACATTCAAGAAACTCCGCGCTAAGGCGCGAGTTCTTATTCGCCAAAGTAAGAAGGCTTCATGGGAGAGATATGTGTCGTCTATGACGTCACATACTCCATCATCTCAAGTGTGGACTAAGCTTCGACGTATTTCGGGTATCCATGGATCATCTTCTGTACCGGGAATTTCCATTGCAGGTAATATCGTCACTGAATCCCTCCTGATTGCTGACCATCTAGCCAGTCATTTCGCGGATGTATCCGGCTCCGGGAATTACCATCCTGATTTCCTCGCTGTGAAGCAAGAGGCAGAACGTCATCACCTTAGTTTTGCCTCTCAAGCTTCAGAGGACTACAACGTGCCCTTTACGGAGTGGGAACTCCGCAGCGCCCTAGCGCTTTGCAAGGACACGTCTCCTGGACCGGACAACATCCACAACCAGATGTTGAAGCACCTTAGTGATGAAAGTCTACTCTATCTCCTTCGTGTGTTCAACCGTATCTGGATGGAGGGTGCTTTTCTGTCTCAGTGGCGAGAGGGCATAGTCATTCCTGTCCTCAAGCCTGACAAAGATCCTAAGTATGCAGGAAGTTACAGGCCGATTTGTCTTACCAACTGCCTGTGTAAGCTATTTGAGAGGATGGTAAATCGCAGACTCGTGTGGTGTCTGGAGAAACAAGGACTCTTGTCCGAGTACCAATGTGGATTTCGAGCCGCTCGATCCACCACAGACCACTTGGTACGCCTGGAGAGCTCTATCCAGGATGCGTTTCTCCGCAAACAGCACTTGGTAGCTGTCTTCTTTGACTTGGAGAAGGCCTACGACACCACCTGGCGATATGGCATCCTTTCAGTCCTGCATCAATGGAGATTCCGAGGTAACTTGCCGGTATTTATTGCGAATTTTTTGTCCCTCCGTCTATTCCGTGTCCGAGTAGGGAGGACATATTCGCAATACCACGTTCAAGAAAATGGAGTCCCACAGGGATCGGTTCTTAGTGTCACTCTGTTCGCGATTGCCATAAACGGTATTGTCGCTGCTGCTGGTCCAGCCGTAATACCGTCCCTATATGTGGATGATTTTGCTCTGCACTATAGCTCGTGCAGTATGGCAGTCGCAGAGCGACAGTTACAGCAAGCTATTAGGAGGGTGGAGAAGTGGACCTTAGAACATGGCTTTCGGTTTTCTGCCGTAAAGACCTCCGTTGTCCACTTTTGTCGTCAACGTACACTTCACCCTCATCCTGAGCTTTATCTAGGTAATGTCGTTCTTCCAGTTGTTGACACCTACCGATTTCTTGGGCTCCTTTTTGACAGTAAATTATCGTGGGAGCCACACGTGCGGGAGCTAAAAGTGCAATGCACCAAGAGGCTTAACCTCTTGAAGTTTCTTAGCAGCACTAATTGGGGAGCTGACCGCGTGGTGCTCCTGCGATTCTATCGGGCACACATTTTATCTCGGTTAGACTACGGCAGTGCAGCATATGGCTCCGCAAGACCAAGCGTTCTTGCGAAGCTGAACAGTATCCACCACAGCGGGGTTAGGTTGGCGACGGGAGCTTTTCGTACTAGCCCCATCGCTAGCCTGCTCGCTGAGTCTGGTGTGCCGCCTTTACACCTGAGGCGCCAGCAAATGCTTTTTTCGTATGCTGCAAATTTGCGACAGATGCCACTTCATCCGAGCTATCCCTGCGTATTCAGCAATGGCAATCGTTTGTTGTACGTTGCTCATCCTCGTGCGACGCGGCCGGTTGGGATACGCTTGGATAGCAGTTATGAATTGTTTGACGTACCTTCGATTCCATGCCTTGTCAGACAACCAAGTGGGGTACCTCCGTGGGTTGTACGACGACCTGAAATCATCCTGGATTTGCACACTGGCCCGAAGGGAGACACGGACCCTTCGATTTATCGGAGGATCTATCTGTCCGTTCTTGGCCGCTATCCAGGTTCAGTCGTCGTTTACACGGATGGTTCAAGGACAGATACGAAGGTGGGCTGTGCGTTCGTTGTCGACAATGATCGGTTTCTTTTTGCTCTCCCGGACACCTGTAGTGTGTACACGGCAGAGCTCTATGCTATCTGTGAGGCTCTGCGGTACGCACTCGACAATGAGCGCCGACACTTTCTCGTGTGTACTGACTCCTTGAGTTCGCTTCAGGCTATTGATACCTGTTTCCCTCGACACCCTCTGGTGCAGCGGATCCAGGACCTGCTGGCCGGGTGTTCGGATGCCGGCACCAGAATTACGTTTGTGTGGCTCCCCAGCCACATGGGCATAGAGGGAAACGAGTTAGCAGATCAGGCTGCCAAGGAGGCAGTTACACTGCCCCCGTTGCCTTTCAAGGTTCCAGCAAGTGATATTCGCTCTCAGCTGAGACATCTGGTTATGTCTCATTGGGAGATGGAGTGGCAGGCCATCCCACTTCCCAATAAGCTGAGAGCGATAAAAGGAACAACGAAGGTATGGAGGACTTCCCTTCGGGCTTCGCGGAGGGAAGCCGTGGTATTATGTCGCCTTCGGATCGGCCACGGTATCTTGACGCACTCCCATCTACTGAAAGGAGAACCCCCTCCGGTGTGTACCTGCGGCGACCATCTTACCGTGGTACACATCCTTACGGAGTGCGTGGACCTGGTCGATCTGCGCCGTAGTCTTAACCTTCCGAGTACTATCTCCCTTATCTTGCGCGATGACGAGCAGTCAGCAGACCTCGTCATCCGCTTTATGAGGGATAGCGGTCTGTTTTATCGTGTGTAATGATGTCCTTTGTGCTTGTATCTTTGTGTCAATTACGCTCTTATCCTATTGACTTCATTTTAGTTTGTGTTGCGTATTTTAATGTGTTCTTTTAACGTCCAATGTAAAGTATGTATATATATCTGTACTAGCAGGCAATGCCTTATTCCATTATCTCCTGTAATTTTTCTTCTTTTGTTCCAAAATAAGGCATTGCGAATTAGATCCACTGATTGTTTTAATTTCATACTCATTTTTCATCGCATTTTTTTAAAACTCTAATCAGTGGCTACGTTTTAAATTTTAACTATCATATGTCATTTCGTCCATCTCGTTCCATTAGGGGCCGATGACCTTCGATGTTAGGCCCCTTAAAACAACAAGCATCATCATCATCATCAAATTGTTTAGACAGAAAACCTATTTATGATGTTTATTTCCGGATATCCAACTGTAGATTTCTTCTTAGCCGGCCCACCATGAACTACTTGACACCACGTGCTCGAGTTTGTTACTTGTAACGGTATATCACTGGAAGAATTGCCAGTCTCGCGTTCTAGCAATCGCAGTCTTTCTTTCAACTCTTGATTTTCTACTTTAAGAGCCTCATTGTCCTTTTGTAGAATGTTTATAATTTCGAATGCACTTTTGTATTCCTCATCGTTTATTTTCGGCGCTTCACCGTCATAGCCGTCGCCAACTACAACAGACCGAACACACTGCTCAGAAATCCAGTCAACATTTTCATTAGTTTTCTCGTCTCTAGGGCAATTTCTGCACTTTTAATGTCACCATCGATCACATGAATCGCACTACATTTCATTTTTCGGTAATCTTCGACATTTTCTGAACATTTCGTTACATTTTACGATTAATATACTCGGAGGATAAAACGCAACGTCGTCATTACCGGGGGCCATCTTGAATTACCCGGTTATTAATTGAATTAGGAATTGAATTATTCGCCACACTCCAGTCTCAACCACTTATTGACAGCGCTAGGTGACTAGAATTCGATGGTTCTGATTACACCCTTAAATGATTCTTAATCGGGTCGTGCATAGTGTATTATTGGGTCATTTATTTATTTATTTATTTATTTATTTATTTATTTATTTATTTATTTATTTATTTATTTATTTATTTATTTATTTATTTATTTATTTATTTCTTTGTTAAGTGGCGAGGTTAGGGCTCTTGGCACTCTATTACACTTAACCACATACAATATAATCATTTTTAAAATCTTAATTTAAAATATAATTGTAATCAATTACAGTTATTGAGATAAATATCTCAGATGAGGAAGAACAACAATACAATTAATTAAGATTAATATTGATGAACCACGAACCTGCTACGAAGGCGTAGCAGGGGGAGAGGTGATACTCCCAGGTGGCGCGTCCCAGGTGGCGGATAGGGGGGTCCTAACCAACTTGCCAGCGGACTTGAGGGAAATAAAATAACTCTCGCGGACCAAACACACTAGCCCCTGCGGGTGCGGGACGCACATGTAGAATACACCCGCGGTACCCCCTGCCTGTCGTATGAGTCGACTAAAAAGGGCGACCTAGGCGCGGACATGCATTGCGGTTTGGTATAATGTGTTGGACCTCCTGTGGATGGGAGGGGTCGAGTACATTCACAGGTAATCCCTGCCTGTCGTAGAAGGCGACTTAAAGGGTCATGTGGCATGGTCCCCTCTTTATTTTATTATTTTTCCGAAGGTCAGATGTAGACCATTTCAAAATGTTGATGAACGTGCAGCCCGGAGATGGGCCTCATACGTGTGCGATTACGCCCAAAAGCCCACAACTGTCCACCCAGGACCATTGCGTGGTGGGAGCGCCATGTACCTTAGCAGTGGTATCCGCCTGACAACACAGGTCCCCGCACAGCCGAATGCCAGAAGAACATATTATTATTAATTATTTTTATTTTTTTTCTCTATATTTAGTGCTCTGTACACGCTATGGGGTACTTGCTATTGCGGGTGACTGGAGGAAGGGAGTCTTAGTGCTCATTGCCTCAGTCATCCCATATTAGGCATCGTTCAACATCGGAACCCGGGCAGTACCTGCTATGACCAGGTGGGTATTGCCTTGGCTGCTTGGTTCGGCTACAGAGACCCCTGATCGGAGTGGGTGGCATTCGGGGAGGATGCTATCGGGCATGGCTTCCAAACGAAGTCGGCTCTCTCAAGGTGGTCCCCCACATAAGTCTTTAACTTTTGCTTCCCTGAGAACATGCGCAGCGTGAAGGAATGAGATCCAGCTTCCATAGGTTTCTGGTCGCTACCAGAACCAATGGGCACGAATTTAAGCTGGTGAAGTCCATTCTTTTTAGTAGGCACATTGAAAGCGTCTATGGCGAACTGGAGGAACTTAAGAAAATGCGCAACGGTAGTTTGCTTATGAAGACTCGTACAGCACTGCAAGCTGATCAGTTTCTTATTGCGAGCACTTTGGCGAAATCCCCGTCAAAGTGGAGGAGCATAAGTCCTTGAACCTGGTTCGCGGAGTCATCTTTCACCGCGACCTTATTTTGAACACTGACGACGAGTTGATGGAAGACATGAAGAACCGTGGCGTGACACACGTCCGGCGCATTACGCGCAAGGTCAACGATGAAGACGTTGCCACTGGTGCCTTCAGTCTCTTTCAAGTTGTCAGTGTTACCAGAGGAAGTCAAGGTCAGAAATTATAGTTGCGATGTGAGGCCGTACATCCCGCCTCCTATGCGATGCTATCAATGCTAGCGATTCGGACATATGGTATCTCGCTGTTCGAATCAGGCTGTATGTGGTACATGTGGACGAGTAGCTCACGGCGCGGAGGAGTGCACACCTCCATACAAGTGCACTTACTGCTCCGGTTTTCATTCTCCTCGGGATCGGAATTGTCCGACATACCTGAGTGAGAAGAAGATCCAGGAGATCAAGACCCTGGATGGTCTTTCCTACCAGGAAGCGCGCGGTAAGTTTAATTCTACAAATACACCTGCCCGTACACTTGACTATAGCTTGATACCTCAGAGTCTTCCAGGTTCGTCATTTACAACCTCGACACCTGTCCAGACCACTGCGCCCAAGGCGACTGTTGCGGCTCGCAGCAACGTCGCAAAGAGTCAAAGCTCGAGGGGGGGGGACCGCCCCACCTTCGACCAACCAGAAGTCTGTGCAGGCTGGTAGTTCCCAGCCTGCACAGCAAGGGAGGAAGACTATGTCTCCCCCCCCCCTAGGAGGTCGACGAAAGTCGTGCCCCAGCCGGCGGAGGCGGCATCGTCGACCAGGGCTGGGAAACCATCTCCCAGCCCGTCTAAACTTGAAAAGAAAAAGGGGAAGAAGAGCGCCCGTCCTGAGCGCTCTCGGACTTCCCCTACGAAGGAGAAGTCATGCCCCCCATCTGGGGGTATGAGTCTGCGCTAGAAGGCACTCCTGCTCCCAAACCTGCGCGCTCTCCCCGTAGGGGACCCCTTTGCCCCCGAAAAGCGTCGAAGTTCTGGGCGGCACCCCTGCCATCTTTTGATGACGGGATGGATGTCGCGCTGACCTCTACATCTACGGATGTAGAAGTAGATAGTGTTTAGGCTTACGAGCATTTTGTCGCTCATAACCAAACACTCCTTTTATAGTCCACACTATGGCACTGTTACAGTGGAATTGTAACGGTTATGATAGGCATCTTGCTGAGTTACGTCAGCTTATTAGTGAGTACGTAGCGATTATAGTCTGTATTCAGGAGACCAATTTCAGACCTGGTCATCATACGGTCTTGAAGAATTTCAAACTATACTCGACAGAACGATACTATGCTCACCGGGCTTCCAGTGGCGTTGGCATTTTTGTACGTTCTGATAGCTACAGCGAAGAGGTTCTATTAAGAACCCCTCTTGAGGCTGTAGCTGTTCGCGTCTCGCTGCCTGTCATAGCAACATTGTGTAATGTGTATTTTCCACCAGGGCAGCATCTTAACATATCCGATGTCGCTGATCTTACAGATCAGCTTCCACCACCCTTCCTCTTATTGGGCGATTTTAACGCCCATCACCCCATCTGGGGCTCTGAGACGCCTTGCCCCTGGGGACGAGAGCTGGAAACATTAGTAACAGAGCTGCATTTATGTATTTTGAACACAGGGGAACCAACTCACTTTAGTGTACGTTACGGCACATATTTTCGCATAGACGTAAGTCTATGCAGCCGGACGTTGGTTCCACTGTTTCGGTGGAATACACACGATGATCTCTGTGACAGTGACCATTTTCCCATCATCCTTACTTTGTTGAAACATAAATCCGTCGAGGCTTCCCCTCGATGGATTCTTAAACATGCTGATTGGCCAAAGTACACATCACTAGCTGTCTTTACTGACGATATCAGGCGGACCGTCGGCGAGGAGATAACTTACGTAACCCAAGTTATTCTTGCGGCTGCTGAGGAGTCCATTCCGCTCTTCTCCGGGAATCCTCGCCGAACACTCGTTCCTTGGTGGAACGAAGAAATAGCAGCAGCCATCAAAGAACGCCGTCGTGCTCATGAACGTTACCGTAGAGAGCCTACTGCGGCTAACTTGGTAACAGTTAAGAAATTCCGCGCTAAGGCGCGGGTTCTTATTCGGCAAAAGTAAGAAGGCTTCATGGGAGAGATGTGTGTCGTCTATGACGTCACACACTCCATCATCTCAAGTGTGGACTAAGCTTCGGCGTATTTCGGGTATCCATGGATCATCTTCTGTACCGGGAATTTCCATTGCTGGCAATATCGTCACTGAACCCCTCTCGAATGCTAACCATCTAGCTCGCCATTTCGCGGATGTGTCTGGCTCCAGGAATTACCATCCTGACTTCCTCGCTGTGAAGCGGGAGGCAGACGTCATCACCTTAGTTTTGCCTCTCAAGCTTCAGAGGACTACAACGTGCCCTTTACGGAGTGGGAACTCCGCAGCGCCCTAGCGCTTTGCAAGGACACGTCTCCTGGACCGGACAACATCCATAACCAGATGTTGAAACACCTTAGTGATGATAGTCTACTCTATCTCCTTCGTGTGTTCAACCGTATCTGGTTGGAGGGTGATTTTCCGTCTCAGTGGCGAGAGGGCATATTCATACCTGTCCTCAAGCCTGACAAAGATCCGAAGTATGCAGGAAGCTACAGGCCGATTTGGCTTACCAACTGCCTGTGAGAGGATGGTAAATCGCCGATTCGTGTAGTGTCTGGAGAAAAAAGGACTCTTGTCGGAATACCAGTGTGGTTTTTGAGCCGCTCGATCCACCACTGACCACTTGGTCCGCCTGGAGAGCTCTATCCAGGATGCGTTTCTCCGTAAACAGCACTTGGTAGCTGTTTTCTTTGACTTAGAGAAGGCTTACGACATCACATGGCGATATGGTATCCTTTCAGTCCTGCATCAATGGAGATTCCGAGGTAACTTGCCGGTATCTATTGCGAATTTTTTGTCCCTCCGTCTATTCCGTGTCCGAGTAGGGAGGACATATTCGCAATATCGCGTTCAGGAAAATGGAGTCCCACAGGGATCGGTCCTTAGTGTCACTCTGTTTGCGATTGTCATAGACGGTATTGTCGCTGCTGCTGGTCTAGCAGTAATACCGTCGCTATATGTGGATGATTTTGCTCTGCATTGTAGGTCGTGCAGTATGGCAGTCGCAGAGCGACAATTACAGCAACTATTAGCAGGGTGGAGAAATGGACCTTAGAACATGGCTTTCGGTTTTGTGCCGCAAAGACCTCCGTTGTCCACTTTTGTCTTCACCGTACTCTTCACCCACATCCTGAGCTTTATTTAAGAAATGTCGTTCTTCCAGTTGTTGACACTTACCGATTTCTTGGGCTCATTTTCAACAGTAAATTATCGTGGGAGCCACACGTGCGGGAGCTCAAAGTACAATGCACCAAGAGGCTTAACCTCTTGAAGTTCCTTAGCAGCACTAAGTGGGGAGCTGACCGCGTGGTGTTCCTCCTATTTTACAGGGCACACATTTTATCCAGGTTAGACTACGGCAGTGCAGCATATGGCTCAGCAAGGCCAAGCGTGCTTGGGAAGCTGAACAGCATCCACCACATAGGGGTTAGGTTGGCGACGGGAGCTTTCCGTACAAGCCCCATTGTCAGCCTGCTCGCTGAGTTGGGTGTGCCGCCTTTACATCTGAGGCGCCAGCAAATGCTTCTTTCGTATGCTGCAAATTTGCGACAGACGCCACTTCATCCAAGCTATCCTTGCGTGTTCAACAATGCCAAACGTTTGCTGTACGCTGCTTGTTATCCAGCAACGCGGCCGGTTGCTGTACGCTTGGATAGCAGTCACAGATTGTTCGACGTACCTTCGGTTCCTTCCCTTGTCAGACAACCAAGTGGGGTACCTCCGTGGGTAGTACGACGACCTGAAATAATACTGGATCTGCACACTGGCCCGAAAGGAAACACGGACCCTTCGATTTACCGGAGGATCTTCCTGTCCGTTGTTGGCCGCTATCCAGGTTCAGTCGTCGTCTACACGGATGGTTCAAGGACAGATACGAAGGTGGGCTGTGCGTTCGTTGTCGACAATGATAGGTTCCTTTTTGCTCTCCCGGAAACCTGTAGTGTGTACACAGCAGAGCTCTATGCTACCCGCGAAGCTCTGCGGTACGCACTGTAGAATGAACGCTGACACTTTCTCGTGTGTACTGACTCGTTGAGTTCACTCCAGTCTATTGATACTCCACGAACCTGCTACGAAGACGTAGCAGGGGAAGAGATGATGCTCCCACGAGGCGCGTCCCAGCTGGCGGATAGGGGGGTCCTAACCGGCTTGCCGGCGGACTTGAGGGAAATAAAATACCTCTCGCGGACCAAACACACTACCCCCTGCGGGTGGGGGACGCACATGTAGAATACACCCGCGGTACCCCCTGCCTGTCGTATGAGTCGACTTAAAGGGGTGACCTAGGCGCGGACATGGATTGCGGTTTGGTATAACGTGTTGGACCTCCTGTGGATGGGAGGGGTCGAGTACATTCACAGGTAATCCCTGCCTGTCGTAGAAGGCGACTTAAAGGGTCATGTGTCCATGGTCCCCTCTTTATTTTATTATAATTTTTCCGAGGGTCAGATGTAGACCATTCTAAATTTTGATGTGCGTCTGCCCGGAGATGGGCCTCTTACGTGTGCGATTACGCCCAAAAGCCCGCAACTGTCCACCCAGGACCATTGCGTGGTGGGAGCGCCATGTACCTTAGCAGTGGTATCCGCCTGACAACACAGGTGCCCGCACAGCCGAATGCCAGAAGGACATATTATTATTAATTATTTTTATTGTTTCTCTATATTTAGTGCTCTGTAAACGCTATGGGGTGCATGCTATTGCGGGTGACTGGAGGAAGGGAGTCTTAGTGCTCATTGCCTCAGTCATGCCGTATTAGGCATCGTTCAACATCGGACCCCGGGCAGTACCTGCTATGACCAGGTGGGTATTGCCTTCGCTGCTTGGTTCGGCTACAGAGACCCCTGATCGGAGTGGGTGGCATTCGGGGGGATGCTATCGGGCATGGCTTCCAAACGAAGTCTGCTCTCTCAAGGTGGTCCCCCACCTAAGTCTTTAACTTTTGCTTCCCTGAGAGGTTCAACTCCCTGGGAACATGCGCAGCGTGAAGGAATGGGATCCAGCTTCCCTAGGTTTCTGGTCGCTACCAGAACCGATGGGCACGATTTTAAGCTGGTGAAGTCGATCCTTTTTAGTCGGCACATCGAAGGCGTCTATGGCGAACTGGAGGAACTTAAGAAAATGCGCAACGGTAGTTTGCTTATGAAGACTCGTACAGCACTGCAAGCTGATCAGTTGCTTAAGTGCGAGCACTTTGGCGAAATCCCCGTCAAAGTGGAGGAGCATAAGTCCTTGAACCTTGTTCGCGGAGTCATCTTTCACCGCGACCTTATTTTGAACATTGACGACGAGTTGATGGAAGACATGAAGAACCGTGGCGTGACACACGTCCGGCGCATTACGCGCAAGGTCAACGGTGAAGACGTTGCCACTGGTGCCTTCATTGTCTCTTTCAAGTTGTCAGTGTTACCAGAGAAAGTCAAGGTAACAACTTATCGTTGCGATGTGAGGCCGTACATCCCGCCTCCTATGCGATGCTATCAATGCCAGCGATTCGGACATATGGTATCTCGCTGTTCGAATCATTGTGTATGTGGTACATGTGGACGAGTAGCTCACGGCGCGGAGGAGTGCACACCTCCATACAAGTGCACTTACTGCTCCGGTTTTCATTCTCCTCGGGATCGGAATTGTCCGACATACCTGAGTGAGAAGAAGATCCAGGAGATCAAGACCCTGGATGGTCTTTCCTACCAGGAAGCGCGCCGTAAGTTTCATTCTACGAATACACCTACCCGTACACTCGACTATAGCTTGATAGCTCAGAGTCTTCCAGGTTCGTCATTTACGACCAAGACACCTGTCCAGACCGCTGCGCCCAAGGCGACTGTTGCTGCTCCCAGCAACGTCGCAAATAGTCAAAGCTCGAAGGGGGGGACCACCCCTCCTTCGACCAACCAGAAGTCTGTGCAGGCTGGCAGTTGCCAGCCGGCATAGCAAGGGGGAAGACCAAGTCTCCCCCCCCCTAGGAGGTCGACGAAAGTCGTGCCCCAGCCGGCGGAGGCGGCATCGTCGACCAGGGCTGGGAAACCATCTCCCAGCCCGTCTAAACCTGAAAAAAAGAAGGGGAAGGAGAGCGCCCGTTCTGAGCGCTCTCGGACTTCCCCTGCCAAGGAGAAGTCATGCCCCCCATCTGGGGGATATGAGTCTGCGCCGGGAGGCTCTCCTGCTCCCAAACCTGCGTGCTCTCCTCGTAGGGGCCCCCTCGAGCCGGAAAAGTTTCGAAGTTCTGGGCGGCACCCCTGCCATCTTTTGATGACGGGATGGATGTCGCACTGTCCTCTACATCTACGGATGTAGAATTAGATTGTGTTTAGGCTTACGAGCATTTTTTCGCTCATAACCTAACACTCCTTTTATAGTCCACACTGTGGCACTGTTACAGTGGAATTGTAATGGTTATGACAGGCATCTTGCTGAGTTACGTCAGCTCATTAGTGATTACGCAGCGAGTATAGTCTGTATTCAGGAGACCAACTTCAGACCTGGTCATCATACGGTCTTGAGAAATTTCAGACTATACTCGACAGAACGGTACTATGCTCACCGGGCGTCCGGTTGTGTTGGGATTTTTGTACCTTCTGATACCTACAGCGAAGAGGTTCCATTAAGAACTCCCCTCGAGGCTGTAGCTGTTCGCGTTCCGCTGCCTGTCATAACAACAGTGTGTAATGTTTATTTTCCACCAGGTCACGCTCTTAACATAACTGATGTCACTGATCTTATAGATCAGCTTCCACCTCCCTTCCTCTTGTTGGGAGATTTTAACGCCCATCACCCTATCTGGGGCTCTGAGACGCCTTGCCCCAGGGGGAGAGAGCTGGAAGCATTAGTTACCGAGCTGGATTTATGTATTTTGAACACGGGGGAACCAACTCACTTTAGTGTGCGTTACGGCACATATTCTCGCATAGACGTAAGTCTATGCAGCCGAACGTTGGTTCCACTGTTTCGGTGGCATACACACGATGATCTCTGTGACAGTGACCATTTTCCCATCATTCTTACTTTGATGAACCAAAAATCCGTCGAGGCTCCCCCTCGATGGATTTTACAACATGCTGATTGGCAGACCGTCGGCGAGGAAATAACTTTTATCACCCGAGTTATTCTTGCTGCTGCTGCGGAGTCCATTCCGTTCTATTCGGGGACTCCTCGCCGAAAGCTCGTTCCTTGGTGGAACGAAGAAATAGCAGCAGCTATCAAAGAACGCCGTCGCGCTCACAAACGTTACCGTCGACAGCCTACTGCGGCCAACTTGATTACATTCAAGAAACTCCGCGCTAAGGCGTGAGTTCTTATTCGTCAAAGTAAGAAGGCTTCATGGGAGAGATATGTGTCGTCTATGACGTCACATACTCCATCATCTCAAGTGTGGACTAAGCTTCGACGTATTTCGGGTATCCATGGATCATCTTCTGTACCGGGAATTTCCATTGCAGGCAATATTGTCACTGAATCCCTCCTGATTGCTGACCATCTAGCCAGTCATTTCGCGGATGTATCTGGCTCCGGGAATTACCATCCTGATTTCCTCGCTCTGAAGCGAGAGGCAGAACGGCATCACCTTAGTTTTGCCTCTCAAGCTTCAGAGGACTACAACGTGCCCTTTACGGAGTGGGAACTCCGCAGCGCCCTAGCGCTTTGCAAGGACACGTCTCCTGGACCGGACAGCATCCACAACCAGATGTTGAAACACCTTAGTGATGATAGTCTCCTATATCTCCTTCGTGTGTTCAACCGAATCTGGACAGAGGGTGATTTTCCATCTCAGTGGCGAGAGGGCATAGTTATCCCTGTCCTCAAGCCTGACAAAGATCCTAAGTATGCAGGAAGTTACAGACCGATTTGTCTTACAAATTGCCTGTGTAAGCTATTTGAGAGGATGGTAAATTGCAGACTCGTGTGGTGTCTGGAGAAACAAGGACTCTTGTCCGAGTACCAATATGGATTTCGAGCCGCTCGATCCACCACAGACCACTTGGTACGCCTGGAGAGCTCTATTTAGGATGCGTTTCTCCGCAAACAGCACTTGGTAGCTGTCTTCTGGGGGAGGCAGACGAATAATACACCCACGGTATCCCCTGCCTGTCGTGAGAGGCGACTGAAGGAGGCGACCAGGGGATGCTTGGATTAGAACCATGAAACTACTTTTGAATAGTACCAACACGCGTGGAACACCATCGGTCGCTTTTACTTGCGAGTTGTACCACTCTGTTAGGTACTCCATATTTTTGTGATTCGTAGCACTCGAGGGGGGTTCAGTGTGTGTTTCCAGTACCCGTGAGTCGTGCCCGTGTGTGCAACAGCACAGGTCTGGGCGTTGCCTGTGAGTTGTACCCGTGTGAGCGACACCACGCGTCTGGGCGTAGCCTGTGAGTTGTACCACTATATGAGCGACACCGTGGGTCTGCGTTGCCAGTGATTAGTACCCACTATGTGAGGAACACCACGGGAATGCCGGCGCCCGTGCTTAGTACACCTAGGTGAGGAACCTCATCGGTTTGCGTTGGCTATGAGTGGCGCCATTGTGTGAGAAACACCATAGGTCTGCGTTACCTTTACGACCTACAATACTTGTGAGCAGTACCTTAATGCTTGGAACACCGTGAGTTTACGCAACCTTTGATTCGTACCGCATCTCGAGACATATCATGGTTCTACTGTCCTCGCGACTTGTACCATACTGCGGGGCCGTAGAACTGGTTTTTGGACCCCTTTAGACATCAGGCATAATCGATTCCGGACTGTGCTTTATAAGTGGTCCCTTGGTCAGTAATACTATTATTTATGCCCGTTTTTTGAGTCGGATCCACTGTTTTTGTTTGTTTGTTTGTTTGTTTATTTGTGTTTTTGTAGGCTTCATATCCGTCCATTCATTCTTCATGACATTTTTATTTTATTTTGTTCAGTGGATTAATTTGAACTTTTGGTTATTTCATTTCGTACCATTAGGGGCCGATGACCTCGATGTTAGGCCCCTTTAAACAACAAGCATCATCATCATCATCATCATCTTGATACTGAGAGTGGTATGGGATCAGAAGATTATTGAAATAAGAAGGTACGATCACTTGAAGAATGCGGGAAAGGGGAATCATAAACGAGGGGCTAAACGTCAAGGCGTCGGTTGCTTTAATTTCATTGAAGTGGAGGAAAATTAAATGTGATGGCCTATAACATAAACAGTTGCTAAAACTTAACGACAAATAGCTGCCATGCCAGTCATTGACTGGTTAGTTCTTGGATACTGGAAGTAGCAGCGTCATCGAGCGAAACTGACTAGCAGCAGAAGAGGCAGAGCACACATTAAATAACGCTTGCCTGCTTGGTGGTATTACTGGTGCCTTTATGTAAGAACTACCCCGTAATGACAGCTAGTTCCATTATTATAGGTAAAACGTAACTATTGTGAACAGGTTTTCTTCCCTCTTCGACTCCCTGCCACGAACCTGCTACGCAGGCGTAGCAGGGGGAGAGGTGATACTCCCACGTGGCGCGTCCCAGGTGGCGGGTAGGGGGGTCATAACCGGCTTGCCGGCGGACTTGAGGGAAATAAAATACCTCTCGCGGACCAAACACACAACCGTCTGTGGGTGGGGGAGGCAGACGAATAATACACCCACGGTATCCCCTGCCTGTCGTGAGAGGCGACTAAAAGGGGCGACCAAGGGATGATTGGATTAGAACCATGAAACTACTTGTGATTAGTACCACCACGCGGGGAACACCATGGGTCGTTATTACTTGCGCGTAGTAAAACTATGTTAGGTACCAAATAGGTTTGTGATTAGTAGCAATCAGGAGCACCGTGCGGTCAAGCTTTTACGGTACCTGTGATTAGTAGCACTATATGAGCGACACCAGGGTTCTGGTTTTCCTATGATTAGTACCCACTATATAAGGAACACCACGGGATAGTACGAGTCCCTGTGGTTCGTACACGTATGTGAAGAAAACCATAGGTTTGCGTTGCCTGTAAATGGCGCCGCTATGTGTGAAAACCATAGGTCTGTATTACCTGTGCGAATTTCATTACCTGTGAGTAGTACCATAACGTGTGGAATACCGCGAGTCTACGATACTGTTGATTAGTACCGCACCATGTCAAATACCATGGTTCTACCTTCCAAGCGATAGGTACCATTATGAGAGTGCGATGACCTGTATTTTGGACCCCTTTAGCTTGCAAGCATCATCGATTTAGTACTGAGCTATAGAAGCAGCCCCTTGGTCAGTATTACTATTGTTTTCCGTCAGTTTCTGAGACTGAGGCATTGCGGGTCGTCTCCACTGATTGTTTTAACATCATATCCATCCGTTCATTTTTCGTCCTCACGTTGTGAATTCTGGTCAGTGGAGGATTTTGTATTTTTATTTTGTCAAAGCATTTCGTCCCATTTCGTACCATCAGGGGCCGATGACCTCGATGTTAGGCCCCTGTAAAACAACAAGCATCATCATCATCAACACGACTCCCTGCGGGTGGGGGACGCACATGTAGAATACACCTGCGTTATCCCCTGCCTGTCGTAGGAGGCGACTGAAAGGGGCCCAAAGGGCTCTTAACTTGGGAGGCCGACCTCCCTTGGTCAACACTTATTCTCTTCCGACCCCGACGATAATAGAGAATTCGAGGCCTAGGGAGCCTTTCATTTTCACGCCGTTCGTGGCCCTTTCCTTTCATCATCCGTTACTTCATTTTTCGAAGTGACGGATCCCTTCTTCTTCTTCTTCTTCTTCTTCTTCTTCTTCTTCTTATTCTTCTTCTTCTTCTTCTGCTTCTCCTTCTGCTTCTTCTTCTTCTTCTTTTTTCTTTTTTCCTCTCTCTCTACCCCATGTGGGTGGGGGACGCATACGAAAAATACATTCACGGTATCCCCTGCCTGTCGTGAGAGGCGATTAAAGGGCCGATCAAGGGATGATTGTATTAGAACAATGAAACTACTTTTGATTCGTACCATCCCGCGGGGAACACCATGGGTTGCCTGTACTTGCGAGTAGTGCCAGTATATTAGGTACAAAATAGGTTTGTGAGTAGTAGTAGCAGCAGAGAGAGTTTCACTGTAGGTTTCCAGTACCCGTGAGTCGTACCCACGTGAGCAAAACCACGGGTCTGGGCGTTGCCTGTGAGTTGTACCACTATATGAGCGGCGCCGTGGGTCTGCGTTGCCTGCGCTTAGTACCCACTATGTGAGGAATACCACGGATTAACCTCGCCCGTGGTTAGTACACCTAAGCGAGGAACACCATCGTTTTGCGTTGCCTATGTGTGGCGCCATTATGTGAGGAACATCATAGGTCTGCGTAACCTGTACGACGTCCAATACTTGTGAGTAGTACCATCATATGTGGAACACAGGGAGTCTACGCTACTTTTGATTAGTACTCCAACATGACAAATACCATGGTTATACTTTACTGGCGATAAGTAATATTATGAGGGGCCGTTGACCTGGATTTTGGACCCCTTTAGACAACAAGCATCATCATCATCATCATCATCATCATCATCATCAGGATTGTGCTTTAGAAGTGGTCCCTTGGTCGGTAATACTGTTTCTTTATGGTAGTTTTTGGGTAGGATCCACTGATTGTTTTGGGTTCATGTCCATCTATTCATTCTTCATGCCATCTTTTAGTTTGGTCAGTGGATGATCTAAAACTTTTGTTTTGTCATTTCATTTCGTACCATCAGGGGCCGATGACCTAGATATTAAGCCCTTTAAAACAACAAGCATCATCATCATCATCATCATTTCCCTCTACGTGTGACTGTCCTTGCTATCAAGATGCCGTAACCCGGTTGTCAGGATTTTTAGAAACAATGACTAATCATTACCGCGTAAAAGGTATAGGTAACAATATTATCATTTAAGAAGAAGTGAAAATTGCATTTTCTAGTAGACACTTATGTACATATTACGCCATTTCTCAGAATAAAATACGAGAGGCTCTTACGTGAAAGCATGGCGGAATGTAGAGCTGCCGACTCCCATTTCGTAAGAGGTGCAGTGTCATAGTAATATGAACTGTATTTCATGGAGATTAGCGCTGGAGGCAGGTTATTGCAAGTCTCTTTACACTGGATTAGCATTAAGCGCCATATAATTGTCAAGGGACGCTTGGAAATATCTCTTGTAGCTGTCGGCAGAATTCGTTCCGATTTCACTGTGCAAATTACTGACAGGTTAAATATCAAGTAGGAACTTCCGTGTTTTCATCGCAGACTGAAGCTTCAGACGCAAATAATAGCAGGAGAAGGCGCGTAGGTATTGTTTCTGTTAAAGAAAGGCGTCATAGACCTTTGATCTGTACAGCACTTTCCATTACCTTTACCGCCTCCCTGCAGGACAGCGCAGGGACGTCCAAACTCCTCTGCTGATGGAGCAAGGTAGAAGAAACAACAGTGCGGACTGGATTCCAAAATTATATTGGATAATAATAATTTTACGGAGTTTCCGTGGTTCACAGCAGAATAGGAATCACCTGGGTTGAATGGCTGGGCAAGGAATTACTTAGAGCAGCTTTTAGTATCACAATTTTGGAAATATTGTATTTCTTTCCTTTCATAAAATTGAGAGATAGCGATCAGAAAGAATAACAGAACAATTGAAAAGTTTATTTTATTAGAAAATATGGCATTGCGAATTAGATCCACTGATTTTTTTTCATCTCATTTTCTCATCACCATTTTTTTTTAATTCTTGTCTTTGGATACATTTTAAAATTTTAAGTATCATATAACATGGCGTCCATCTCGTTCCATTAGGGGTGATGACCTTCGATGTTAGGCCCCTTTAAAACAAGCATCATCATCATCATCATTATCATCATCATCATCATCATCATCTGTCGGTTTTCGTTCGGGAGATATTGGGTTCGAACCCCATTGTTTGCAGCCCTGAAAATGGTTTTGCGCTTTTTCTCATTTTCGTCCCAAGCAAACACTGGGTCTGAACCTTTCCTGTCCAATTGTTGCTGTAAGACACACCTGTGTCGATGCGGCTTAAAACAAAATGTAAAATAACAATAACAATAAATCAATTAAATTTTAAAGTACTTGGCTTCATCATTCCTAACATAAACAGCATTTTGTCCCAGTGTGGCTGCGGGCTCATCAGTTGGAAAGTCACACCTCTTCAAGTCGCTGGCTAGTATAATATTAAGACATCGCTGGAAATCTCCTTTGACTGTGCACTGTATAATATACGTATCCTGTGAACTTGCGAGCGAGAGATAGTGGGTTCGAGCCCCACTGTCGGCTGCCCTGAAGATGGTTTACCGTGTTTTCCCATTTTCATACTAGGCTAATGCTGGGGCTGTACCTTAATTAGGGCCACGTTCGCTTTATTCCCACTCCTAGGCCTTTCCTATCCCATCGTCGCCATAAGACCTGTCTGTGTCGATGCGATGTAAAACAAATAGACTGCGGCAGAGCAGGGTATGGATATAGGCCTATATATGCATCTCCACTGCTATATACTGCATGTGCGTTATCTTTCATCTGATAATGACATTTTTAATAATTATGTATTGGCTCTTAGTCTTCTTTACTATTTTAGCGACTTTCAGGTAGTCTGTTGTACCGAAATTTTGCCGCACAGTGTTTTTCATTATGTGATGGTAAATCTACGGACAATGGGTTGTCATATTTGAGCACCTGGAAATATCACTGGACTGAACCGGAGTGGAACACACAACCTGTGCTCAGAAAGCAGTCCTGTACCGTCTGAGCCACTCAGACTGCCGTACGGAATAATAATTAATGTTATTGGCTTTACGTCCCACTAACTACTTTTTTACGGTTTTCGAAGACACCGAGATGCCGGAATTTAGTCCCGCAGGTGGTCTTTTTACGTGCCAGTAAATGTACCGGTACGAGGCTGACGTATTTGAGGCAAGATCGAACCTGCCAAGTTGGGGTCAGAAGGCCAGCGCCTCAACCGTCTGCGCCACTCAGTCCGGCGTACGGAATAAGTCACATCTCCAAACTGATTATGATTACACCATTCACTTCCTTGGGAGTCGGTCGTTTATACTGATTTGTGACTCTATGAAAGGCGAGCAGCACATATGACCTGAGTTTAGTTGCGAAACTCGTGCGGTTTCATGCCCCCATACAGGGAGACGACAGTTTCACTGCTCTCGAAACAGCAGCAGACTTCACGCTTCTCAAACTAATGAATGACCACAAATAAAAGTAGAAGGGAGCGGTTTGGAACAATAGCACAGTTGAGAGTAGGCAGGCCGACAAATCCTCCTCCAAATATTTAGTACCATTGAATTGTATAATTCTTATTAGCATAATGCCTCCAGAAAATCAGTGATTTCTTTCTATTTGCCCAGTCACTAACGAAATTCAAGCCAAGTGGAAGCTCTTAATTAAGTGATCGAAAATCAAATACAACAAAACCGTTTCGCATTAGGTCCTTCGTCTGCCAAGGCGTCTGCTGCCCAGTCAGATGACTTACGGGTACTGAAATGCCACGTGGCCAGAGTGACGACTTCCTCGCGTGCACCTCATAGTTTTCTAGACCGGGTTCACTGCCCCTTGTACTGTTTTCATTGGTCTCACGAGGGAGAGTGAACTCTGTTCCAACCCTCAGACCATATTTAAAATCCTTGGACTTGTTGGGAATAGAAACCGGAACCTCCATGTAAGACAGGCACAACTAGCCCTGGCTGATATCGGACAACGTAACTCTAACGCTGCCCAGGGTAAGCTGAGAGCAATTTCCTTCACGGCGTTACGATTGCCTCACGGGTACATCTTAAGCTATATCATAGGCTTCACTCACAGCAGTTGCAACCCCTTCCTCTTCGTCGACCGAATGCAAGGTCCACAATACCAAGAGGTTTAAATATCCTATATAAATAACCTCCATCTCCAAAAAAGTTTATAGAGAACGACTTCTGCGCTCTCACAGACTGATTGCCAAAATATTTATTATGTTTGGCACTCTGTGAGAAGCTGCTTTCTAGACTGAAATTATTTGAAGGCCAGGTCGATTTGCTCTGGGTGATTTCCAACAAAAGAGTAGCGTTACAAAAATGTTGCAAAGTTTGAGGGCTGGGAAGACTTGGAAGAAAGGAGACGAGCTGCTCGACTAAGTAGTATGTTACGAGCCGTCTGCGGATAGATGGCATGGAATAACATCGGTAGACGAATAAGTTTGAGTGGTGTCTTTAAAAGTAAGAAAGATCACAATATGAAGATAATGTTGGAATTTAAGAGGACAAATTGCGACAAATATTCGTTTTTAGGAAGGGGAGTACGGGACTGGAATAAATTACCAAGGGATATATTCAATTAATTTCCAATTTCTTTGCTATCACGTAAGGAAACTACAGACAGGGAATCTGCCAACTGGGCGACTGCCCTAAATGCAGATCAGAAGTGAATGCTTGATATATGTCCATGTTTCGATGTGAGACGTTCACCTTAACTGTTTGAGACAAACCAGAGCTCAGAACCTGACTCCAAGCATTCAAAATCATCCAGTCAGTGTTGTATCACGCGTCTCGGAGCCACCTCGAATAAATGTGACAAGTACGTCGGTATTAAAATTGCGTGATGTTTTGAGTTTCTTATTCTTTTGCGCTGTAACAAATCCATCAAACGCGTTTAACGATACTGTGAAGTATGTTCATCATTTTTCATAACCCACGAACCTACTACGCTGGCGTAGCAGGGGGAGAGGTGATACGCCCACGTGGTGCGTCCTAGGTGGCGGATAGGGGGGTTCTAACCGGCTTGCCGACGGACTTTAGGGAAATAAAATACCTCTCGCAGACCAAACACACAACCCCCTGTGGGTGGGGGACGCAGACGAAGAATACACCCACGATATCCCCTGCCTGTCGTAATAAGCGACTAAAAGGGGCGACCAAGGGCTGACTGTATTAGAACCATGAAACTAATTTTGAATCGTACCATCACGCGGGGAACATCATAGGTTGCCTGTACTTGCGAGTAGTACCACTAAATTCGGTACGAAACAGGTTTGTGATTAGTAGCAGTAAAAGCCTGGCCTGGTGGATTCCAGTACCCGTGCGTCGTACCCATGTGTGCAGCACCGCGGGTCTGGGCGTAGCCTGTGAGTTGTACCACTGTATGAGCAGCACCATGGGTCTGCGTTGCCTGTGATTAGTACCCACTGAGTGAGGAACACCACGGGAATACCGGCGCCCGTGTTTAGTACACCTAGGTGGGGAACCTTCTCGGTTTGCGTTGACTCTGAGTTGGGCCATTGTGTGAGACACACCATAGGTCTGCGTTACTTGTACGTATTGCAATACTTGTGAGTAGTACCATGTTTTGTGGAACACCGTGAGTCTTCGCTACTTCTGATGAATACCCCAACATGACACATACCATGGTTCTATTTTCCTCGCGACATGTACCATTCTGTGGGGCCTTAGACGTGGATTTTGCACCTCCTTTAGACACCAAGCATCATTGTGCTTTATAAGTGGTTCCTTGGTCGGTAATAATGTTATTTTCGATCTGTATTGAGTCCGATCCACTGGTTTTTGTTTGTTTGTTTTGTGCTTTGTTGAGTTCCTGTCCATCCATCCATGCATTCTTCATGCCATATTTTATTTTTATTTTGGTCAGTGGATACCTTTGCAATTTTTGTTCCTTCATTTCGTACCATTGGGGGCCGATGACCTCGATGTTAGGCCCCTTAAAACAACAAGCATCAATCAATCAAATCAACTAAAAGGGGCGACCAAGGGATGATTGGATTGAAACAAGTAGTGATTAGTACCAGCACGCGGGGAACACCATGGGTCGTTATTACTTGCGCGTAGTACCACTATGTTAGGTACCAAATAGGTTTTTGATTAGTAGCTATCAGGAGCACCGTGCAGTCAGGCTTTCACGGTACCTGCGATTAGTAGCACTATATGAGCGACACCAGGGTTCTGACTTGCCTATGATTAGTACCCACTGTATAAGGAATACCTCGGGATAGTACGAGTCCCTGTGGTTAGTACACACGTGATGAAAACCATAGGTTTGCGTTGCCTGTAAATGGCGCCGCTATGTGTGAAACAACATAGGCCTGTCTCACATGTGCGAATTTCATTACCTGTGAGCAGTACCATAATACGTGGAATACCGCGAGTCTTCGCTACTTTTGATTAGTACCGCAGCATGTCAAATACCATGGTTCTACTTTCCAAGCGATAAGTACCATTATGAGAGGCCGATGGTCTATATTTTGGACCCCTTTAACTTTCAAGGATCATCGATTCAGTATTGAGCTATAGAAGCAGTCCCTTGGTCAGTATTACTATTGTATTCCGTCAGTTTCTGAGACTGAGGCATTGCGCGTCGGCTCCACTGATTTTTAAAAATTCATATCCATCCGTTCATTTTTCGTCCTCACGCTTTGAATTCTGATCAGTGGAGGATTTTTGATTTTTATTTTGTCATTTCGTTTCGTCTCATTTCGTACCATCAGGGGCCGATGACCTAGACGTTAGGTCCCTTAAAACAACAAGCATCATCATCATCACTTTTCATAATTTTATTGGTTACTGGAGTAATGAAATTTGTTATAGACATTGCATAGAACGTGTGCCGAGCCAGAAGACTCCAGCTGAGCTGGCGTTACTTCCTGTTACATGTGTCAAGCAACTTTGAAAACGACTTCCTTTTCAATTTCATAAGTTTTCGAAAATTTCCCTTTACTGTGATCCTCGTGGGAACTATCGGTCAGAAGGTATTCCTGCACGCGTATAGGTGAGAGGCTATCTGCTAGCAAACTTGCAGCTTTCTAGGCCTAATAGTTTTTAAGAATAATTTATATTTATGAATAGTCGATTCCAAACCACCAGGTACGTTTTCTTGAAAGGATTTCCACGAACATACTACGCTAGCAGTGGGAGGGGTGATACTCCCACGTGGCGCGTCCCAGGTGGTATAGGGGTCCTAACCGGCTTTCCGGCGGACTTGAGCGAAATAAAATAGCTTTCGTGGACCAAACGCACATCCCCTGTGGGTGGGGGGACGAAGAATGTACGCACGGTGTCACCTGTCTGTCGTAAGAGGCGACTAGAGGGGCGACCAAGGGATGATCGATTTAGAACCATCAGACGACTAGTAATTATTACCACCACGCGGGGAATACCATGAGTCTCTTTTACTCGCGCGTAGTACCACTATGGTAAGTACGCAACAGGTCTGAGGTTAGTAGCGACAGTGTGTCAGTCATGGTGAGTTTTAAAGTACCTGTGATTGGTATCACTCTATGAACGACACCATAGGTGAGCGACACCGTGGGTCTGTCTTGTACAAGATTAGTACCCACAATGTGAGGAACACCACGTGATAGTACGAGTCACTGTGATTAATACACCTATGTAAGAAACACCATAGGTTCACGTTGCCTGTAAATGGATGAGATGTTTGGGACATCACTGCATGTTTTTAATTATTGAACTATGTAATTAATTCATAAGATGTGTATATTTAATCACTGATAGGTCATGTTTAAATTAATATGTATATATATAGGGTTTTTATCATCCATTTCAATAATCATTTCATTTCTTTGTATCGCGGCTATAACGTATTCTGAACGAACAAATTATTGGGTAAAGTATTTCAACATCATGCATATTTATAACTTGCAGTACATTTTCCAATAGCCGTTATGAGGTGACCAGAGTCAGCAGGCTAATTTCAGCCCAATTCCAGAAAAAGTACGTCATGTAGGTTACGAGAGACCTTACCCTCTCTACCTCATGAAGAGACAGTTGATACATTATTAAGACCCTTTTTTCAAACTCCGCTTCGGGACGCTTTATTTCAGCGGGAAAGTTCAGCCTATGTGAATGAACGTAATGAAGCAACGTGATGGATTCACAGCAATACATCGGAGAAGGGATGAGACCTCGAATCTTACTGGACCATGTGATATGGCTGATGGAAGGAGACTTTTGAACCGATATATACCACCGACAAAAGCTTATTAGCATTAGCATTCTTATTCACATTCAGATTCACATTCTTATTGGACATTCTGATTCTCACTCTTGGAAGAGACTCTTACTACGATTCTACGTCTGCACGTCGGAGAAGATTTGAACTTAGTTCACTTCGCATTTGAGTATATTCTACTCAAAAGTTACTCTCATTGGGACTTGTTATCTCAATGACGAGAGGTAGTCAACGGGAGATCGGTTTTGACTAGTTAGGGGAGGAGAGCTGTTATTATGAATTTAGCTACGCTACTGTTCCGTAATACGGAAGAATACGAGTGTATTCTCTCCATGAACATGACCCATGGTGGTTTTGCATTTAAAATTAGGACTCATTACGACTTTATGTAAGGAGTACAGTAGGATGTGTTAAAGACAGGAAGTAGGACTGGAATCCAACAACAGATGAAGCAGCCGGCACGAGAGATCCTCATATCATCAGCTTCAAGACAACAGAGTCTACAATTGGTGAGCTAAAGGCATGAGTAACTGCAAGTCTTCGCGCAACAGTTCATTTTAAAATTAATTTCATTCAATTTTTCTTTTGCTTCCGTAAGTTCAGATTTCGTTAAAACGCCGTTACGTCACGTTTTTCATCTTAATAAATAGCTGTTATAATTCGTATTTTATGAAATGATTATTAATGATCCTTAAATTCCAAGTTAGTGTACTTAATGAATTTGTGTCCCGTTACCCCACCCCTGGGAGTTTTTGAGTCTCATCACGTATTTTTATTTATTATTATTATTATTATTATTATTATTATTATTATTATTATTATTATTATTATTATTATTATTATTATTCAACTTTTGTTTTCAAGCCTTAAGCTTGAAGACTAGCGCCCATGGGATACTGTTTATGGAAAAACAATGAGATATCTTTCATTTATTTTAATATTAAAGTGACCCGCCACGTTATAATTTTGTCTAACATCTGTGGGCCAAGTGGGTACGTCACATGGAGCCGCAATGTGACGAACACCGTAGGTCTGTGTTACATGTCCGCATTGCATTATCTGTGAGTTGTACCATAATGTGTAGAATACCGCTAGTCTACGCTACTTTCGATTAATACCGCAACGTGAAAAATGCCATGGTTCTACTTTCCTAGGGATAAGTACCATTATGAGGGGCCGATGACCTGGTTTTCGACCCCTTAAGACTACAAGCATATACGATTGAGGACTGTGCTTTAGAAGCAGTCCTTTGGTCAGTAATGCTATTGTTTAACGCTAGTTTCTGGGAATGTGGGGCTTTACGGGTCGGATCCACTGATTGTTTTAAATTCATATCCATCCATTCATTCTTCGTCATCACGTTTTGAATTCTGGTCAGTGGATGATTTTGGACTTTGAAATTGTCATTATATTTCGTCTCATTTCGCACCATTCGGGGCCGATGACCTAGATATAAGTCCCCTTTAAACAACAAGCATCATCATCATCACCATTATCACTGAAAGGCTTCAAAGGATACTAATGACTAACTCATTGCTTTTAGAAATAAGACCACTTTTCTATTTCATTTTATCAAAGTGGCCTTTTCTGGAATCCTGATTCACATGAAGTATTCGTGCACAATTGTGGGTAAGGGGCTTGCTGCGTGAAAAACTTCACTGCTTCCTAGGCTGGTAGTTGACATATCTTCTTTCCTTCTGTGCAGCGGATACTGGAACTGCCTATTAGAACTGGTGAATCAACCTCTCTATTTCTTCGGATTCATGCAACCTAGAGTTTAAAAATTTAAAAACATCGTCCTTGCCATCTGATAAAAAGTTCCTATGTTCATGGCTTAAAACACATGTGTTGCAAGGATTTAGTAATAAGTGAATGCATAGAACGTTACTATACATATAAAAGGAGAGCTCCGTGTTTACCAGAAACTGGGTTCGCACTGAAATGTTTTAGTATAAGGACAACTGCAGCACAATACACCGCTGATCGTTAACCACCACTAAACCAATACCAAACCCTATGGCATAACAGCCCCGAAGAGCCTGGCCTACCATGCGACCGCTGCTCAGCCCGTAGGCCTGCTGATTATGAGCTGTCGTGTGGTCAGCGCGACTAATCCTTTCGGCCGTTATTCTTGGCTTCTTACACCGGGGTCGTCATATCACCGTCAGATAGCACCTCAACTGTAATCACTTAGGTTGGTTAGACCTCGAACCATCCTTCAGATCCAGGTAATAGTCCCTGACCTGGCCGAGCATGGAACCCGGGGCCTCCGGAGAAGAGGAAGGTACCCTACACCTACACCGTGGGGCCAGCCGTTAACCACCACTGCTCGGAGAAATCGCTGTTCTAAGGTTCAAAATTTTTGCTTCCTTTATTTCAATACCATGAGATTTTTAATTACGACGACCTTTATTATGATCATTTATCACACATTCCACGTTCTCTTACTATTTTTTTCATCATAGATTGCTTATATTAGAACGACCTGTTACAGCTGGAGGCGTGATGAGATAGTGGATGAAAATGCGATTCCTTGACTTTAAGAAGATTAATTAATAATGCTCAAAAGGGCCTCTTCCTGCATTAATAAAAATGTGTGTACTTTGACGAAGAGATATTCACAAACGTTTCAATAAACAGGGTTTCCCATGCGCGATTGATTCATTGATGAGCATCTGTACATAGCTTTGTCGCTAAGGCTCCTGGACATAGCCCCTTTCTTTTAAATAAGCGTAATAACATAAAAAAAATATGTGCAGCACTTTCCTCTCTTTTCCGTCGAGGAAATCCCACCCGTGATTGAATATTGTGTCCGTGCAGTTCACGGGTTAGTAGCGCATGCTAAGGGTGGATTTTATTGCGATGCAATGTGTGCAGTATAAGCGCCTGGTTATTCAGTTAACGTGCAATGGCCCATGAGCTGGGATGTAGGTGGTTTTAAATTGTATTATTCATATCTTCTTCGTTATCACCAAACGTCGCCTGAACAGGTGGCACCCCCATCCAATGGGTAACGTTTCATGCTGGCGTCTTTCAACCTTTCAAAATGCATCCGCAAGCAGTAGTCTTCGTCCCTGGTATCGTTCTTTTATAAGCATCGTCCTATTTTATTTAAGGGCTTGCATCTCTGTTGAAGAATTTACCGTAATGCATAGTGGTTCTGTGTGCATGAGCTATGACTCGAATGTGTAGAGAGGTATGCTTTGCTGCAAAAGCAACATAGTACGTTATTTTTGGAAAACACAAGGAGGTACACCATCTGTTCACCAGTGACCTTTTCTTTCTAAGTTGTTCGCCGGGTTTCTAACTCTGTCTTATTCAGGCATCTCACTGCGACCTCGAGTTTCTGGTAAAAAGCGCGATCTAGCGTAACAACACGGGATTCATAAATGGGGTCGAATGGGCCTCAGCGATCTTCCGGTTCGAGAACCACCACGAATCTGAGCCAACACATCTGCTTACGTCTCTCGATTCTCGAAAACGTCTTATCCAACGCGTCGCCGTATTCTGTGGGATGCCGTAGCGTTGTCCAGCCTCTGTTGCGGTTAGATTTACGTGTTCAACGAGAGCAACTACCCTCTCATGGATTTGAGATGTGCGGTCCTCAGAGTGCCACAGTCGCTATAGAAAAAATATACATAGTAGTTCTACTTTCCCAGGAAAGTGATAAGGAGAGTCTGGGGTAATATAAAGCGAATATTAATGTAAAAATCATTCTAAGACAGCAGTGCACTTTGTGTCAAAGTGTTGATAAAACCTCTTACTAAGCAGCCAAATCGTATCAATGATTATGACTTTCCTCTTTCCGGTCGCACTTGTGTTCAGAGACTTGGAAATTCTCAGCCGAACACCTTTTGTCTCAGGAAGTGTACATATCTGCTTTGGGACTCAAACCCTCAACCCTAGCGCGAGAGAACCGCATTCTCGTTGATGTGGGAGTATAGACTATGGTTAGTCCAACGTGACCGGGCTAGCGCACGCAGCCAATCGTACACAATAGCGCCTTGGACCCTAATTACATGCATGTGTCCCTTGCGGCATCGCTTGAAAAGAAAAATAATGTCATTTACAATCATCCATCATTTGAAATAACAGGTAAGAAATGTTCCCTCCGAACGGAGCAAGAGAGATGGCGAAGTCCAAGTTGATTGTGTTTAAAGGTGAACATGTCGTAAGTAACACCTGTTATAATGACCCTCAAGAGACTGTCAGAGACACGTCAATAAGAACACGAACATTCTCAACTCGCTATTTGGTATTGTTTGGGGTCAAGAACATTACGTCATAAGGAGGCGATTGCTTGTATTATATTACGAGAATGTCAATGATAAGTAATTACAAGGAATCTTTGGGCAAAGCCCATCCCTTTCCCGAGTTTTATTTTCGTGCATTCTTACAGAACTATTTGGCACTCACAGACCATTGAAATTACAAGTATTAAGCAGTAGAATAACAGTTAAACCAATCATAGTACGAATGTTTTACAGTGAATTGCATTTAAGTACATGGGAATGTTAGACGTAACTCTATGTGTATCTCAATTTGGTATTTTATAATACTGCAGACCAAGAAAAACCAAGGTCCATTGGTTCTTAGATATAGTCCTGGTTACTCAGAAGGTCAGTCCCGATCCTCAGGGTGTATTTTTTTCAGCTATTGCTGGCTGTTCCCGTGGTCTGTCTGTTAGGTTATCAGCGCGGAAGCTGGTTGTATCCTCAAATGGCACCACCATAGATTACATGGTTATGGAGAAATCACAAAAATCGATTATGGCACCAAAATGAGCTATACTAAGCAGCATGAAGGGGTAGGTAGCTTACCATAGAAAGTGCTACTGTGGCACGACTGTCCCTATGAGAGACATCTTTCATAAAACACAGACACACTGATCGCGTTTTACTCGTCACCACCCATACACACTGTTGTCCGGAGTTACCATATTTTTGAACTTTACTGGCGCTGTCTCAAGGTACTGGTTTCTATGTTGATTGAAATCAATGGCATTCGAGCGTTTTTAACGTTGAAGATCAGTTGCACTGAGAACTGACGATAACTCAAATCATGTTGCCCTAGATGCAAATAATAATAATTGTTACGGCGGTCCCCATGTAGTGAGGAAAGGGACGGCAGGGCCGTATGGCTAGAAGCATACAATTGCCGCGTGAAGGAAAACTTCAGTATATTTTGTTACGGAGTTATCCGTGGTAGTTAGAGGTGAAAGAAGGTGCTGGGATGAACAGGTCTCAACTTACGAAATTAAAGTTAATTTAAAATTTAACAAAGGTTATATTTTCTTTTCAAGGTCAAGAAATAACAAGTATAACAGGAACTCAGTTGTATATCAACAAGTTAAGAAAGTACAATTACAGTTTATTAATGGATTTTGGGCTTCGAGCCACAGATTCACAATTCTTGAGCAATTAGCCCAACTTTACTTATGCATAAGGTTCAACAAAGGGGCAGAAAACCCCAATCATACCAAGGAGCACTAGCTCCCAATTACCCAGTAAAGCCTCCTCGAGGCACACAGAACCCAAATTTAAGAAAGAGCAACCCGCTCTCAAAGTTCTATCCCATCAACGGCCACACCAAACTCCACATTCAAGCTGTCCTCCGGACACATAAAAACAGGGGTAAAAATACCCAACCTACTGAGGCCTATTCAGTAAAGAAACAGGACAATGACATGGCCCCAAAATACCAACTTGAATGGAGGCGTACTCAGCACTCCTAATACACTTTATTAAAACCTAATTTGGCCCTAGGCCGCTTATACAAGGGCTAATCCCATACTACGGAGGTGACACGAAATAATACTTTATTACATTACGAAGAGATGGGAAACTGTTATAAAAATGTAGTCACCACAAAACAATATGAGTGGGAGCTCGAGAGGGTAGGGCACTCTCTATCCCAATTTGTAGTTAAAGAGACAGAACTTTATACCAAGTGTCTTTTACATTTTAAAGGAAGGTTACATGATAAAAGTTTCGAACCTGCCCCGAGGGTTAAACTGCTGAGCTAGCAAACAAAGAAGTTATTAAAAGGCCATTACCTGATGGATGAACTGCCGCCTGAAGAAAGGGGCGCTTCCCGCCCCCTGCTATATAATCACACTAGGAAAGATGTTACTGAAATGGCCAGGAGACAAGAAAATCAGCAGTTTAAATATCCTCGCGGAAAATTCGAGACGTTTCATGAATGAGAACCCACACCCTCCTCAACTTTTTTGGCTAGGATTAAGCAACATATCCATATCGGAGAAGACATACGTTATTGGTTAAAAATTAATTAGAAAAATTTGGGATTGGCTAAATTCAAAATAAGCGGAAAGAGAAGGGTTATACTGCCAACCCAAAAAATGACTGAAAGAAATTTAACAAAGAACAAACTTATGAACACAAAATTTCTCAAAAAACAGTTCCTTCACTTCACACCAGGGTGCACAATTGTAGTTCTTCAGTAGTGCCATCTAGAAGAGAATGTTCACACTTCTCACTACAGACAAAACAAATATAAATCGAAAAAGACACAGTTCAGAACTCTTCAAAATTTACAATAGCGACATCTTCTGAGAAACTTTAGAATTAGCATGGTTGTTAAAGTTCAGGCTTCCTCCAGTAGAGGAGTTTCAACTGGCGCAATGTTTGAATTAGCGGCGTGGAGGTGTACCGACCGGTACGTATTTAATCATCCTTTCTTATGTTGTTTCCCTTCTCTTCGGCAAAGTCATCAAAATTAAATAACAGTGGTGATCTATCACTACTAAAAAGAACAATAACAATTGGTAATAAGAGTTGTAACTTTCCAACAAGCCGAATGCTCTCAGAGATTCATAAATAACGCGGGAGCAGGGAACTTGCCAATTACCAGTATAAAATCCATTAAACACTCGCTGCTCTTTCGTTTGCAAGGGAAGCCAGTAATGCAAAAATGTTAAATTCCGAGAAGAAAACACAAAATGAAATTTGGAAAATAGGCCAACGCAAAGGAGAAAGAGGGTGGTGAAAACAACCAAACGACCAGATGACCATGAGTATATATAACAGTGAAACAGAGGAACACCCAATACTACATTGTGTCTAGGACGAAACAAAGCCGGAGCCTCCTGATATACCACGAACCTACTACGCTGGCGTAACAGGGGGAGAGGTGATACTCCCACGTGGCGCGTCCCAGGTGGCGGATAGGGGGTACTAACCGGCTTGCCGGCGTACTTGAGGGAAATAAAATACATCTCGCGACCAAACACACTACACCCTGCGGGTGGGGGACGCACATGTAGAATACACACGCGGTATCACCTACCTGTCGTAAGAGGCGACTAACAGGAGCCCAAGGTGCTCTCAACTTGGGAGTGTGGATTGGCGACCACGTGGCCCTTAGCTGAGTCTTGGCATTGCTTCCACTTACTTGTGCCAGGCTCCTCACTTTCGTCTATCCTGTCCGACCTCCCTTGGTCAACTCTTGTTCTTTTCTGAAACCGACGGTATTAGAGCATTCGAGGCCTAGGGAGTATTTCATTTTCGCACCATTCGGGGCCCTTGCTTTTCTTCATCCGTTACTTCATTCATCGAAGTGACGGATCCCTTCTTTCTTCATTTTTATCTCTCTATACCCCCTGAAGGTGGGGGACGCAGACGAAAAATACACCCTCGGTATCCCCTGCCCCTCGTGAAAGGCGACTGAAAGGGGCGACCAAGGGATGTTTGTCTTAGACCGATGAAACTACTCTTGATTTGTACCATCACTCAGAGTACACCATGGGTCGCCTTTACTTGCGAGTAGTATCACCATATTAGGTACGTAATAGGGCTGTGATTAGTATAAGCAGTGAGTTGTTTCGCCCGTGCGTCTCCAGTACCCGTGAGTCGTACCCACGTGAGCAACACCGCGGGTCTGGGCGCTGCCTGTGAGTTGTACCACTATATGAGCGACACCGTGGGTCTGCGGTGCCTGTACGATGTACAATACTTGTGAGTAGTACCATTATGTGTGGAACACCTTGAGTCTTCGCTACTTTTGATTAGTACCCCAACATGACAAATACCATGGTTCTACTTTACTAGCGAAAAGTATTATACTGAAGGGCCTTAGACCTGGATTTTGGACCCCTTTAGACATCAAGCATCCTCGATTCAGGATTGTGCTTTATAAGTGGTCCCTTGGTCAGTAATACTCTCATTTATGCTCTTTTTTTAGAGTCTGATCCACTGCATGTGTGTGTTTTTTTGTTTCTCACTTTCGTCTATCCTGTCGACCTCGCTTGGTCAACTCTTGTTCTTTTCCGACCCCGACGGTATTAGAGCATTCGAGGCCTAGGGAGTCCTTCATTTTCGCGCCCTTCGTGGGCCTTGCCTTTCTTCATCCGTTACTTCATTTTTCGAAGTGACGGATCCCTTCTTTTTCTTCTTCTCTCCGTCTACCCGCTTTGGGTGGGGGATGCAAACAAAATATACACCCACGGTATCCCCTGCCTGTCGTGAGAGGCGACTAAAAGGGGCAACCAAGGGATGATTATATTAGTACCATGAAACCCTTTGTGATTAATTCCACCATGCGGGGAACACTATGGGTTGCTTTATCTTGCGCGTAGTACCACTATGTTGGGTACCGAATAGGTTTGTGATTAGTAGCAACCGAGAGCGCCACGAACCTACTACGCTGGCGTAGCAGGGGGAGAGGTGATACTCCCACGTGGCGCGCCCAGGGGTCCTAACCGTCTTGCCGGCAGACTTCATGGAAATAAAATAACTCTCGCGGACCAAACACATGTAGAATACACCCGCGGTATCCCCTGCCTGTCGAAAGAGGCGACTAAAAGGGGCGACCAAGGGATGCTGGTATTAGAACCATGAAAATACTATTGATTAGTACCATCACGCGAGGAACACCATGAGTCGCCTTTACTTACGAGTAGTACCACTATATTTGGTACACAATATGTTTGTGATTAGTAGCATCAGAGAGTGGTTCCCCTGTGGGTTTCCAGTACCCGTGATAGGTACCACTGTGAGAAACACCACGGGTCTGGGCGTTGCCTGTTAGCTGTACGACTATATGAGCGACACCGTGGGTCTGCGTTGCCTGCGATTAGTACCCACTATGTGAGGAACACCACGGGGCCCGTGGGACCGGCACCCGTGACTAGTACACCTAGGTGAGGAAACTTATCGGTTTGCATTGACTATGAGTGGCGCCATTGTGTGAGAAACACCATAGGTCTGCGTTACCTGTACGAAGTACAACACTTGTGATTAGTTCCATCTTGTGTGGAACACTGTGAGTTTTCACTACTTTTGATTAGTACCCCCACATGACAAATACCATGGTTCTACTTTACTCGCGACATGTACCATTCTGTGGGGCCTTAGACGTGGATTTTACACCCCTTTAGACATCAAGCATCCTCGATTCGGGATTCTGCTTTGTGAGTGGTCCCTTGGTCATTAATAATTTATATCTGACATTTTTTTAGTTGAATCCACTGCTTTTTTTGTTTGCTCGTTTGTTGTTGTTGTTGTTTTTGCTTCATGTCCATCCATTCCTTCTTCATGACGATTTTTTTCTTTTAGTCAGTGGATGATTTTGAATTTCTTGTTGTCATTTCATTTCGTAAGGGGCTGCCTGGCCGTGGCGGTAAAGGCGTGCTCGGTTCGCCCGGAAGGACGTGGGTTCGAATCCCCGTCAGGAAGTCGTAAAATTTAAGAAACGAGATTTCCACTTCCGGAGGTGCATATGGCCCTGAGGTTCACTCAGCCTACACAAAAATGAGTACCAGGTTAATTCCTGGGGGCAAAGGCGGCCCGGCGCAGAGCTAACCACTCTACCCCATCACGTGTTGAGGTTAACAATGGTGGAAGCCTTTACCTCCCACTCCTCCAAGGGCCTTTATGGCCTATACGGAGGACACTTTGCTTTTTTTTTTTGTTTTTTTCATTTCGTACCATTAGGGGCCGATGACCTCGATGTTAGGCCCCTTTGAACTACAAGCATCATCATCATCAAACGAGAGCGCGACGGCTTTTACAGTACCTGTGATTAGTACCTCTATATGAGCGACACTGTGGGATTAGCGACACCATGGTTCTGCCTTACCTATGCTCAGTTCCCACTATGTGAGGAATTTCACAGGATAGTACGGGTCCCAGTGGTTAGTCCACTTATGTGAGGAACGCCATAGGTTTGCGTTGCCTGCAAATAGCGCCGCAATATGCGAAACACCATAGGTCTGTGTTACATGTGCGCATTACACTACATGTGAATAGTACCATAATGTGTGGAATACCGCGACTCTCCGCTACTTTTGATTAGTATCGCAACATTACACATAGCATGGTTCTTCTTTCCTAGCTATAAATACCATTATGAGAGGCTCATGACCTAGATTTTCGACCCGTTTCGACTATACGCACAATCGATTCAGCATCGTACTATAGAAGCAGTCCCTTGGTCGGTAATACGATAGTTTTGTGCCAGCTTCTGCACATGTGAGGCACTGTGGGTCGGATCCACTGATCGTTTTAAATTCATATCTGTCCATTCATTCTTCGCCCTCGTGCTTTGAATTCTGCTCAGTGCAGGACTTTGGAATTTTAAGTTGTCATTTCATTTCGCCTCATTTCATACCATTAGGGGCCAATGACCTCGATGTTAGGCATCTTTAAACAAGAAACATCAATCAATCATCAGAAAAATCCACGAACCTGCTACGCAGGCGTAGCAGGGGGAGAGGTGATACTCCCACGTGGCGCGTCCCAGGTGGCGGATAGGGGGGTCCTAACCGGATTGCCGGCGGACTTGAGGGAAATAAAATACCTCTCGCGGACCAAACACACACCCCCTGTGGGTGGGGGAGGCAGACGAATAATACACCCACGGTATCCCCTGCCTGTCGTGAGAGCCGACTAAAAGGGGCGACCAAGGGATGGTTGTATTCGAACCATGCAACTACATGTGATTAGTACCACCACGCGGAGAACACCAAGGGTCGCTTTTACTTGTGCGTAGTACCACTATATTAGGTACGAAATAGGTTTGTGATTAGTAGCACACAGGAGCACCGCGCGGTCGGCTTTTGCAGTACCTGTGATTAGTACCACCATATGAGCGGGACTATGGGATGATAGCTACCATGGACCTGCCTTACCTGTGATTAGTACCCACTATATGAGGAACACCACGGGATAGAGAGAGGTCCCTGTGGTTAGTACTCTTTTGTGATGAACATCATAGGTTTGCGTTGCCTGTGAATGGCGCCGCAGAGTGTGATAAACATAGGTCTGTATTAATGTCGAATTTCATAAGCTTTGAGTAGTACAATAATGTGTGGAATACCGCAAGTCTCTGCTACCATTGATTAGTACCGCAACAGGACAGATACCATGGTTCTACATTACTAGCGATAAGTACCATTCTGAGGGGCCTTTGACTTGTATTTTGGACCCATTTAGACACCAAGCATCCTCGATTTGCCTTGGAAGTGGTCCCTTGGTCAGTAATACTATTAACTATGACAGTTTTATGAGTCGGATCCACTGATTGTTTTAAATTCATGTTCATTCATTCATTCATTCGTTCATTCATTCTTCATGACATTTTTTATTTTGGTCAGTGGATAATTTTGAACTTTTACTTTGTCGTTTCATTTCGTACCATTAGGGGCCGATGACCTCGATGTTAGGCCCCTTCAAACAACAAGCATCATCATCATCATCATCAGAAAAATCATAGGTCTGCGTTACCTGTGCGACGTACAATACATGTGAGTTGTACCATCTTGTGTGGAACACCATGAGTCTACGCTACTTTTGATTAGTACCCCGACATGACGAATACCATGGTTCTACTTTACTCGCGACATGTACTATTCTGAGGGCCTTAGACCTGGATTTTGGGCCCATTTAGAGAACAAGCATCATCATCAAGCAAGCATCATCGATTCAAGATTGTGCTTTGGAAATGGTCCTTTGGTCAGTAATACTATTTTTATGACAGTTTTGGGGTAGGATTCGCTGATTGTTCAAAATTCATATTGATCCATTCATTTTTTATGACAATTTTTATTTTTGTCCGTGGATGATTTTCAACATTTATTTGTTATTTCATTCGTAACATCAGGGTCCGATGACCTAGATGTTAGGCCCCTATAAACCGCAAACGTCGTCATCATCATCATCATTATCGACCTACTTGGTTGTGCAGGCACGAGTTAAAAAAAATTTCTTAAGCCACTCAATCTTCCACCATTGAAGTGAAAACATCCTTTAAAATGTTGCTTATATTGATGCAGTAGCGCTTTGATGGTCTCCGAGTGTCTGTGATTATGTTGAGAAACAAAGCAATGTTGTGAAAAGTAAACTATATCCTCCACAAACCTACTACCCTGGCGTAGCAGGGGGAGAGGTGATACTCCCATGTGGCGCGTCCCAGGTGGCGATTAGGGGGGTCCTAATCGGCTTGCCGGCGGACTTGAGGGAAATAAAATACCTCTCGCGGAGCGGGTTGCATGTACTTGCGAGTAGTATCACTAAATAGGTACGAAATAGGTTTGTGATTAGTTGCAGTAAAAAGCCTGGCCTGGTGGATTCCAGTACCCGTGCGTTGTACCCATGTGAGCAACACCGCGGGTCTGGGCGTAGCCTGTGAGTTGTACCACTATATGAGCAGCACCGTGGGTTAGCGTTACCTGTGATTGGTACCCACTATGTGAGGAACACCACGGGAATACCTAGAACTAGAACACCTAGGTGAGGAACGTTACCGGTTTGCGTTGGCTATGAGTGGCGCCATTGTGAGAGAAACACCATAGGTCTGCGTTCCCTGTACGAATTGCAATACTTGTGAGTAGTACCATCTTGTATGGACCACCGTGAGTCTTCGCTACTTTTGATCAGTACCCCAAAATGACAAATACCATGGTTCTACTTTACTCGTGACATGGACCATTCTGTGGGGCCTTACACGTGAATTTAGCATCCCTTCAGACATCAAGCATCATTGTGCTTTATAAATGGTCCCTTGGTCAGTAATACTCTAATTAACTACCTTCTTTTTGAGTCTGATCCACTGTTCTTGTTTGTTTTTGTTTTTTTGTAGGGTTCATGTCCATCCATTCATTCGTTATGACATTTTTTATTTGATTTTAGTCAGTGGATGACTTTGAATTTTTTGTTATTTCATTTCTTACCATTAGGGGCCGATTACCTCGATGTTAGGCCCCTTTAAACAACAAGTATCACCATAATCATCATCATCATCAAACTATGTCCTCCTTATTTCTCCTTTCCTAGGTAGGTGTTTCTATTGACGTAGAATATGTCTATAGTTTTGGAACCATTCTTTGGCTGCTGAACGTTACAGAAACATGAAGGATTTTGGAATCATATAACTTCGAGGCGACACTGAAGATGACATAGTCATCCCGTTACACTGAGTCAAGGATGCACTGATGTATCCATTGAGTATTGCGTATATATGTATGTATGTATGTATGTATGTATGTATGTATGTATGTATGTATCAATGCAAAGTGAGGGCATTTTGAACATTCCGTATAAGAAAGTGTTTCGTGTAATATTGCGGTACATTCTGATTCTGTGTGTTTCCCATCATTAACGTACTATGTAGTGTTGCAGAAAGGGAATTCTAAAGGAAATAAGCGTCTGCGGACCCATTTCAAAATTGCATATTTTCTTCTTTTACGTGTGAGAAATATGCCTTGAAATGCTTACCTACCTTATTAATACATCCTGTATAATTATCCTTGAAGTTAAGTTACGTCTGCATTTTTTTAAAACTACGTTTTTAATCTATATCCTGGTAACTTCATTTTATCTTGCGATATTTATGTTTGTACTTTTAGGTACATGCTTCATTAATTTTTATCACATTTTAAACATATGTTTTAATCTTTTTTCACAAAAAATAAAGCATTGTGAATCAGACTCCCTGCTTATTTTAACTTGTATACATATTTAGAGCGTGAACGTCTGATAATGTTGTCATATCCCGCCGTCAGGGACCGATGAACTACCCATACGTATTATACACCATAAATAAAAATCATCGATATGTTTCCTTTTAAACACAACAATGGTGGAACGATGAAATAGCAGCAGCCATCACAGAACGCCGTCGCGCTCATAAACGTTACCGTAGACAGCCTACTGTGGCCAACTTGATAACATTTAAGAAACTCCGCGCTAAGGCGCGAGTTCTTATTCGACAAAGTAAGAAGGCTTCATGGGAGAGATATGTGTCGTCCATGACGTCACATACTCCATCATCCCAAGTGTGGACGAAGCTTCGACGGATTTCGGGTATTCACGAATCATCTGCTGTACCGGAAATCTCCATTGCAGGCAGTGTCGCCACTGACCCTCTTGCGATTGCTAACCATCTCGCTGGTCATTTCGCGGATGTCTCCGGCTCCGGGAATTACCATCCTGATTTCCTACCTCTGAAGCGGGAGGCAGAACGTCATCACCTTAGTTTTGCCACCCAAGCTTCAGAGGACTACAACGTGCCCTTTACGGAGTGGGAACACCGTAGCGCCTTAGAGCTTTGCAAGGACACGTCTCCTGGACCGGACAACATCCATAACCAGATGTTGAAACACCGTAGTGATGATAGTCTCCTATATCTCCTTTGTGTGTTCAACCGAATCTGGCTAGAGGGTGATTTTCCGCCTCAGTGGCGAGAGGGCATAGTCATTCCTGTCCTCAAGCCTAACAAGGATCCTAAGTATGCAGGAAGTTAAAGACCAATTTGTCTTACAAACTGCCTGTGTAAGCTATTTGAGAGGATGTTAAATCGCCGACTGGTGTGGTGTCTGGAGAAACAGAGACTCTTGTCCGAGTACCAATGTGGTTTTCGAGCCGCTCGCTCGACTACTGACCACTTGGTACGCCTGGAGAGTTCTATCCAGGATGCGTTTCTCCGCCAACAGCAGTTGGTAGCTGTTTTCTTTGACTGGGAGAAGGCCTACGACACCACCTGGCGATATGGCATCCTTTCAGTCCTGCATCAATGGAGATTCCGAGGTAACTTGCCGGTATTTATTGCGAATTTTTTGTCCCTCCGTCTATTCCGTGTCCGAGTAGGGAGGAACTTTTCGCAATACCACGTTCAAGAAAATGGAGTCCCACAGGGATCGGTTCTTAGTGTCAATCTGTGCGCGATTGCCATAAACGGTATTGTTGCTGCTGCTGGTCCAGCAGTAATACCGTCCCTATATGTGGACGATTTTGCTCTGCACTATAGCTCGTGCAGTATGGCAGTCGCAGAGCGACAGTTACAGCAAGCTATTAGGAGGGTGGAGCAGTGGAGCTTAGAACATGGCTTTCGGTTTTCTGCCGCAAAGACCTCTGTTGTCCACTTTTGTCGTCAACGTACTCTTCACCCCCATCCTGAGCTTTATTTAGGCAATGTCGTTCTTCCAGTTGTTGACACTTACCGATTTCTTGGGCTCCTTTTTGCAGCAAATTATCGTGGGAGCCATACGTGCGGCAGTTAAAAGTACAATGCACTAGGAAGCTTAATATCCTGAAGTTTCTTAGCAGCACTTCTTGGGGGGCTGACCGCATGGTGCTCCTACGATTCTATAGTGCACATATTTTATCTCGACTATACTACGGCAGTGCTGCATATGGCTCAGCAAGACCAAGCGTTCTTGCGACGCTCAACAGCATCCACCACAGCCGGGTTAGTTTGGCGACGGGAGCTATTCGTACAAGCCCCATATCTAGCCTGCTCGCTGAGTCTGGTGTGCCGCCTTTACACCTGCGGCGCCAACAACTGCTTCTTTTGTATGCTGCTAATTTGCGACAGATGCCACTTCATCCCAGCTATCCTTGCGTATTCAACCATGGCAACCGTTTTCTATACGCTGCTTGTCCTCGGGCAACGCGGCCGGTTGGCATACGCTTGGAGAGCTGTTACAGGTTGTTTAACGTACCTTCGGTTCCTTGCCTTGTCAGACAACCAAGTGGGGTACCTCCGTGGGTTGTACGACGACCTGAAATCGTCCTGGATTTGCACACTTGCCCGAAAGGAGACACGGACCCTTCGATTTATCGGAGGCTCTACCTGTCCGTTGTTGGCCGCTATCCAGGTTCAGTCGTCGTTTACACGGATAGTTCAAGGACAGATACGAAGGTGGGCTGTGCGTTTCGGTTTCTTTTTGCTCTCCCGGAAACCTGTAGTGTGTACACAGCGGAGCTTTATGCTATCTGTGGAGCTCTGCGGTACGCACTGTACAATGAACGCCGACACTTTCTCGTGTGTACCGACTCCTAGAGCTCGCTCCATTCTATTGATACCTGTTTCCCTCTGCACCCTCTGGTGCAGCGGATCCAGGACCTGCTGGCCGGGTGTTCGGATGCCGGCACCAGAATTACGTTTGTGTGGCTCCCCAGCAACATGGGCATAAAGGGAAACGAGTTAGCAGATCAGGCTGCCGAGGAGGCAGTTACACTGCCCCAATTGCCTTTCAAGGTTCCAGCAAGTGATATTCGCTCTCAGCTGAGACATCTGGTTATGTCTCATTGGGAGATGGAGTGGCAGGCCATCCCACTTCCCAATAAGCTGAGAGCGATAAAAGGAACAACGAAGGTGTGGAGGACTTCCTTTCGGGCTTCGCGGAGGGAAGCCGTGGTATTATGTCGCCTTCGGATCGGCCACGGTATCTTGACGCACTCCCATCTACTGGAAGGTGAACCCCCTTCTGTGTACCTGCGGCGACCATCCTACCGTGGTACACATCCTTACGGAGTGCGTGGACCTGGTCGATCTGTGCCGTTGTCTTAACCTTCCGAGTACAATCTCCCTTATCTTGCGAGTTGACGAGCAGTCAGCAGACCTCGTCATCCGCTTTATGAGGGATAGTGGTCTGTTTTATTGTGTGTGATGATGTCCTTTGTCCTAGTGTTGTTGATGTCAGTTACGCTTTTATCTCATTGACTTCATTTTAGTTTGTGTTGCGCATTTTAATGTGTTATTTTAACGTCTAACGTAAATTATGTGTTAATATCTGTACTACTGGGCAATGTCTTATTCCTTCGTTTTCCTGTATTTTCTCTTATTTTTATAGAACATAAGGCATTGCGTACTAGATCCACTGAATGTTTTAATCTCACCCTCATTTTTCTTCATCACCATTCTTTTTTAACTCTAGTCAGTGGATACTTTTAAAAGTTTTAACTTCATGTCTCATGTCATTCATTTCGTTCCATTAGGGGCCGTTGACCTTCGATTTTAGGCCCCTTAAAACAACAAGCATCACCATCATCAAACACAACAATAATCTAGGAACTTTTATAAGTTGTAAATAAATAAATCAATTGATTATAAGTTTCTCTCATGATAAAAATAGATTTCTCACTGCTCGCTGTCAGGAAGTGATGCCTCGTAATCCGTCATACTGCTCTTCATTCGTTGGGGTCGAAGACCCCTCTGTTAGGCGTCTCAGATTAAAAATATCATTATCATCATCACATATCAATTGCATATGCTTGTCTCGCGTGTGACTTGCCGACTTCGTTATTAGCAAAACTTATATGAGTTATTGTTATCTCGTCTAAGATTAAACAAAGAGGTTATGAGTATGGGTTAGACGGCTTGTATGAACTCCTTAACGTGTTCTAACCGTTCTACTCAGACATGCTGGCGTTTATAGCTGTCTGCCAGTGAAGGCCAAGCAGAACAAAGGCGATCCCTTTTAATTATTCTATTCAACAATGATCATATGATTACTCATCGAAATATGACGTAATTCCTCAATGGTACGGAGAAACGATAGATATCACATATAGTAGAACAGAATTAGAAGACAGAGTGATGTAGTTTACAGGTCACAGGGAAAAAGATAATTGCTAGCATAAGAACTGACGAAAAGTAAACGGCTATATTTATTATAATCATCTAGTAACTAAAAGAGCCACCGTGGCTCAAGCGGCAGCGCGCCAGCCTCTCACCGCTGGGTTCCATTGTTCAAATCTCGGTCACTCCATGTGAGATTTGTTCTGGACAAAGCGGAGGTGGGACAGGTTTTTCTGGGTAATCCAGTTTTCCCTGTCATATTTCATTCCAGCAACACTCTCCAGTATCATTTCACCTAGCATTCATTAATCATTGCCCCCAGAGGAGGAGGGCGACCGGCTTCGGCAGCCGGCACAATTCCTATCCTCGCCCCATTCCTATCCTCATTCCATTCCTGACCCCGTCGAAAGACTGGAAACAGGCTATGGATTTTCGTCTAGTGACTAAATCAAAAGAAAGTGAAAATTAGACCGTTGGCAGTCCTCAATATGGTTTTCCGTGTTCCCAATTTACACACTGGGCAAGTCATGGAGCTGTACCGTAATTAACGCCACGGCCAGTACATTCCCATCCTTGGGTCGCCGTTAACCTCCGTGTTAGTGCAACGTTAAACCACTAGTAAAAGAAATAGTACATCATATTATAAATAAAGTTGTAGGTGGTCCGCTGTCTGTAATTTCGTTTGTTTTGCCAATTTCTCAGATATTTAACCGTTTTAGGTCAACTCCAGACCGAATCGGTGGTTTTTACTTTTCGTGTCTGTCTGTTCGTTTGTTTGTTCCACCATCACGGCAAAACGGCTGGATAGATTTCAACCAAACTTCATATTTGGAGTATACTCACCCCGAGGAAGGTTTCTATAAGTTATGCATTTCATTTTAAAATCTTTGATTAGACGGGGATTTATAGGAAAACCAGAAAGGTTTCGCTCCATTTTCTCTTATACTATTGATTTCCTGTAAACTCCGTGGACCGTATGTGAAACGTCTCTTCATTATAAACAACTTTCGTTATGTTCATTGTTACGGAGATTTGGTGGACCGGAAGAGGTGAAAGAAGGTGCTGGGTGGAATAGGTCTCAACTTACGAAATTAAAGTTAATTTAAAACTTTAACAAAGGTTATATTTTCTTTTCAAGATCAAGAAATAACAAGTACAACAGGCACCCAGTAGCATATCAACAAATTAAGAAAGTACAATTACAGTTTGTTACAGGATTTGGGCTTCGAGCCCCAGACTCACAACCCTTTGAGCAAAGAGCCCAACTTTACCTATATACAAGGTTCAACAAAGAAGCAGAAAACTCCAATCATGCCAAGGAGCACTTGCTCCCAATTACCCAGTAAAGCCTCCTCAAGGCACACAGAAAATCCACTTTTAAGAAAGAGCAAACCCGCTCTCAAAATTCAAGCCTATTCAAAGGCCACACCAAACTCTACCTTCAATCTGCCCTCCAGGCACACAAGAACAGGGGTAAAAATACCCAACCTACTGAGGCCTATTCAGTAAAGAAACAGGTCAATAACATGGCCCCAAATTCTGAGTTGAATGGAGGCGTAACTTGCACTCCTAATACATTTTTAAAACCTATTTTGCACTAGGCCGCATATGCAAGGGCTAATCCCATACTACGGAGGTGACACGATAAGCAGACTTATTTACATTATGAAGGAAGGAAAAATGGAAATGAAAACGTAGTCACCTCAGAACAATACGAGTGGAAGCTCGAGAGGGTGAGGCACTCCCTATCCCAATTTCTAGTTAAAAGGCCAAAATTTACCAAATGTCTATTACATTTTAAAGATAGGTTACATTAGAAGGGTTTCGAACCTGCCCCGCGGGTTAAACTGCTGAGCTAGCAAGAAATGAAGTTATAAAATGGCCATTACCTTATAGATGAACTGCTGCCCGAAGAAAGAGGCGCTTCCCGCCCCCTGCTACATAATCACACAAGGAAAGATGTTACTGAAGTGGCCAGGAGACCAGAAAATCAGCAGTTTATATATCCTCGCGGAAAATTCGAGACCTTTCATGAATGATAGGACACGCCCACAGCAGTTTATTGGTTACAGAACACAGTTACAGAGCAGGTTGGGAAAGAAAGCCCCGATTGGCCGAAAATTAATTAAAGAAATTCGGGATTGGTTAATTTCAAAACTGGCGGAAAGCAAGTATTATACTGCCAACTCTCAAACCACAGAACAAAATTTAGCACAAACAAAACTTATGAATGTTAAATTTCTTCTGGACAGTTCATTCCTTTACACCAGAGTGCGTTATTATAGTTTTTGTAGAGACATCTGTTAGAGAACGTCCAAATTTCTTGATCCGGCGGAAACAAACACAAGTCGAAATAGACACCGTTCAGACACTGCAAAATTACCAAATTTACTGTGGTGACATCTTTCGAGAAACCATTGGATTAATGTAGTTTGTTAAAGTTCATGCGTTCTCCTGTAGAGGAGTGTCAACTGGCGCAATGTTTGAATTAGCGGCGTGGAGGTGTATCGCCCGGTACATTCATAATTTACCTCACTATTCAAATGACGGAGAAATTTACTATTTTCTGTTGGTATCATGGTCTGCGTGTGTGACCGACAGACCGACAACGAACGTGCAGGTTGCCATGGCAACGTCTCTGACTGCTTGCCAGCAGGGAAGTAACGTATTGCCATTTTCCTCATCATACCTTTAAATTCATGGTTGTTCCTTGGGTAGAAGGCCATTCTGCGGGATATTGGCGGAATATCGTTGGAGTTTATAACCGTCCTCGAATAGCTTAAGTAATAACACCATTAGTCATCTTATCTGTTGACCTAAGAATGCCTGCGCCTAAATTTCTCCTCAGTTACCCCTTTCTTATATCCATAACTCATACCAGCATATTTTATTGAGGGGCATTTGATTTTCCAATACATTCACTTGGTATTTACATACTTGTCGTCATCCGGCTCTCCTCAGTTTTAATCCATTTTCTATTAATTTCAGCTTTCTTTACTGAATTATTTTCTACCTTAATTACACCGTATGTATGCGAGTGCTAATCCCGAAAGCTTGACACTCTTTCCATTCAGGAAATATTCTAAGCTATGCAAATGTGTACCTTTCGGCCCCGGAAAATATCGAAATATGGATGCAATTTTAACGACGGTGCACACCTTCGTTTCGGGATAATTGGTGGCTAATCTGTAAGTCTTATCACAAATCAGAAAGCACAATCGCGTTTCATTTTGGAGAAATCTATAACTTTGGTCCTATGACTTTTTATCGTATTTCTATTCCTTATACGTTAAATAGAGCTGTATTTCTCGATTTCAAGTTAATTTTGTACTTTCACACGTATAAATGTTAACATTAATTTGGCACACTTATAGGAAATATAGAATCATGACATTCGGCACGCACATTGGCATGACCAGTGGCAATGTGATAGCCAAATTTTATGATTCTATTTGTCACATGAGTATCACAAATATAAAGCAGTATGCGAAAACTGTACAAAATTTCACACCCAATGATTCTAACTCAATCTAACCCATAAATATAGGAGATACGAGCAGATGTCATGGGACCAACCATGTAGAACACTGAAAGAGGCGTCTAATGGTGAGGTCAGTTTGCGGATATGTCGCAGAGTTTCAAAGCAGTAACTGTCGAAATAAAGGTCTGCACTTCTAGAGTGTGTCTGTACATTGACTATTTTGGCGACATTTCTGTACAGTTATCCGTTTCAGGTGTAATAATGACCATCTGCATACTTTTAGCTTTGGTGTCTGTTTTTCTGTTTGTCTGTTTGTCTATAACTTGGAAACTACTGGATATATTTCCATCAAAATTCATATTTAGAATCCACCTGTCCTTGGGTAGATTTCAGAGCAAATACTGTTTCTAAATCCATGAAATTACCGAAACCGTGATTTTGCACTCCCACAAAATGTACACAACCAAACTTAATATAAATCTACCTGCCTTAATGGAAATTAATTTTTAAACCTTTTTTTCTCATGTGCATCATTTCGGTAAGAGGATTTATAAGGGAGATATCATTAACCGGACTTAAGAACGGGCGCGTGTTGAGCGTATTTCTTACAACTTGAAAACTACTGAAGATATTTGAACCAAACTTTATATTTAGCATTCACCTTTCTAAAGGTAGATTTTAAAGGTCAATAACATTTCCTGTTCCTGGAATGGACTGGTGGTTTATAGGGAACCGAAATGGTGAATTTACTCTTCCACAATATATACAGTACGTGACCAACCTGACTGGAAATCGACCAAATTTGTTGGAAATCCATTTCTAAAACTTCTTTTTCATGTGTATTTTCTCGACAGAAATATTAATAAGGGAGATATCACGAATGGTCGGTTTTGCAGGTTAAGTCCAGCAGACATAGACCAAAAGGTGTTGTACGTGCAGCAGATTCCTTATTTATCTATACAAGTAAAATCCTAACGACTGTGTGCCTGTACATTGACTATTTTGGCGAAATGTTCGCACAGCTACGCGTTTAAGGGGTAATATTGACCATCTGCATATTTTTTTTTTGGTTTAGTTTCCTGAAAGTCCTACTTTTAACCCTCCTCGCCCAAAATCCACATTGCGGCATAATCTGCCAGACGAACAAGGAAACAGAAATTTGGCAAAATTATACGTTTTAGCCTGTAACGGACAGAACATTTCCAAGAGCTTTAAATTTTTCACTTTTTTCCCCGAAGAATATCGAAATATGGAGGCAATTTTAAGATGGTGCAGATCTTCACGAAGTCCCATCGCATAAGGGAAGCCACAATCTCCGTTCAATTTGGAGTGATCTACAACCTTGGTCTTATGACTTTTTGTTGTATCTGTATGCCTTTTACGTTTGATTTTTGTCTATTTCTCGACGTTAAGTAAATTTGGACTTTTCACATGCATAATTCATACTTTCAATCACTTATAAGAAAGATAGAATCATCAAACCCTACACGAAAATTGGCCCACCCAGTAGCCATGTGTGAGCCAAATGCTATGTATGTAGCTGTCACGTAATTATCTGAAAACTAATGCAATGCGAGATAATCTTACAAACATTTTACCCTATTCAACGTTTCTAATTCAATCTGACCCATGAATAGATCAGATATCATACGACCAGCCATTTAGGCCGCTAAATCTGACGTCTTATGGTACAATCCTTTGTCGATATGACGTACCGTTTTGCAGCAGTCAATCTGTAAATGAAGGTCTGCAATATTTTGAGCATGCATATACTTTCGTATGTCGACCTATATATATTCACTGATGTCGTGTTGTAGCGATCGAGAAAGGGTGTGTCTGCTATTGTAATCAGTACACCCCACACCGACTTTGACTGGCAGTAGGAATGGGGTCCTTCTCCAACACCTGCGTAACTGGCATTTGTAAAGAAGGCCTACCATTGTAGTGAAAAATTCACTTCTCGATTTGACTTGCAGAAAGCAAGGGAGCAAGCATTGTTGTTTAAAAGTCCCCTACTCGATTGTGTTTGGCTGTAGGCAAGGGTACCCGCCCTTATAAACAAATGTATCCATCTAAAATGTGACTGGTATTAGGCATAGTGGCCTGCTATTTTGAAGGAAACTCACCAACTTGGTGTGACTGGTAGTAAGCTGGCTAGCTGTAGGAAAAGGGGCCTGTCATTATAATTATAACTGCACAACTCAATTTCGACTGGTAGTAGGGAAGTTGCCAAACATTCTAATGAAAATTGTAATCTGTCTGGAAGTATGAAAGGGGGCCTGCCATTTTAACGAAAACTCCCAAGTCGATTGTGACAGCGCAGTAGGCGATGGGGCCTGCAATTATAATGAAAACTTCCACACTCGATTGTGAATGGCTGTAGGCAAGTAAGCCTGCCGTTATCATCACAAATCCGTAACAAGCACTTAACATTGGAAACACCGTATTAGGAACCTCCCTATGCTGTTTCTCGGATAACGCTAAGAGACATGCCATTTTAAAACAATCTTATTTACTGTATGTACAGTATTTACTTCGATATTCAAATACAATGTAGAATACCGTAGCCAAGCACGGGTACATTTGCTAGTCTAAATTAAACGATGAGCCAAAGTGAACTAAGGAAATACCCTTGTGAAAAGAATTCAGTCAGTGCTAGCGTTGAAAGTCGGATACTTTATCGAAATTACGTATAAATTACGTCAAACCAGCAGCCTTTGGGCTGATGACTAAACACACAAACAACAGCCCTAATGATTCCGTTCAAATAACTTTAAGAAAGACAAGGTCATTCTCGCAGAAGAAATCTAAGAAAAATTTGCAATCAAGACCTCGTAATAATTCCGAATTTTCTAGAAATGTATTTCGTCTGGACTATTACTTGTACCACACACTTACGTAAAGTATTAAATCTGGAGAGGACTAATTCAGGAATTTCAGGAATTGTTTCACGAACCTGCTACGCTGGCGTAGCAGGCGGAGAGGTGATGCTCCCACGTGGCGCATCCCAAGTGGCTGATAGGGGTGTCCTAAACGGCTTGCCGGCGGACTTGAGGGTAATAAAATACATCTCGTGGACCAAACACACAACCCTGCCTGTCGTGAGAGGCGACTGAAAGGGGCGACCAAGGGATGATTTTATTAGAACTATGAAACTTCTTGTGATCAGTACCACCACGCGGAGAACACCAAGGGTCACTCTTACTTGCGCGTAGTACCACTATATTAGGTACGAAATAGGTTTGTTATAGTAGCACACAGGAGCACCGTGCGTTCGGCTTTTGCAGTACGTGTGATTAGTACCACCGTATGAGCAGGACCCACTGTATGAGGAACACCACGGGATAGTGCAGGTCCCTGTGGTTAGTACTCATATGTGATGAACACCAAAGGTTTGCGTTGCTGTAAATGGCGCCGCAATGTGAGAAACACCACAGGTCTCTGTTATATGTCGAATATCATAACCTGTGAGTAGTACCATAATGTGTGGAATACGGTGAGTCTCTGCTACTTTTGATTAGTACCGCAACGTGACAAATACCATGGTTCTACTTTCCTAGCGATAGGGGCCGTTAACTTAGATTTTGGACCCCCTTTAGACTGCAAGCATCCACGAACCTACTACGCTGGCGCAGCAGGGGGAGAGGTGATACTCCCACGTGGCGAATCCCAGGTGGCGGATAGGGGGGTCCTACCCGGCTTGCCGGCGGACTTGAGGGATATAAAATACCTCTCGCGGACCGAACACACTACCCCATGCTTTTGGGGGACGCACATGTAGAATACACTCGCGGTATCCCCTGCCTGTCGTAAGAGGCGACTAAGAGGGACTCAAGGGGCTCTCAAATTGGGAGTGTGGATTGGCGACCACGGGGCCCTTTGCTGAGTCTTGGGTTTGCTTCCATTTACTTGTGCCAGGCTTCTCACTTTCGTCTATCCTGTCCGACCTCCCTTGGTGAATCTTGTTCTTCTCCGACCCCGATGGTATTAGAGCATTCGCGGTTTACGGAGTCTTTCATTTTCACGCCCTTCGTGGCCCTTGTCTCTCATAGTCCGTTACTTCATTTTTCTCTCTCTCTAGCCGCTGTGGGGGCGGGGACGCAGACGAAGAATACACCAACGGTATACCCTGCCTGTCCTGGTAGGCGACTAAAAGGGGCGACCAAGGGATGATAGTATTAGAACCATGAAACTATTTGTGTTTAGTATCATAATGCGGGAAACACCATGGTTCGCTTTAATTGCGAGTAGTACCACTCTGTTACGTATTCAATAGTTTTGTGATTCGTAGCAGTCCAGTGGGGTTCACTGTGGGTTTCCAGTACCCGTGATCAGTACCACTAAATTCGGAACAGCACGGGTTTGGGCGTTGCCTGTGATTAGTACCATTATGTGAGACACACCACGGGTCTGGGCGTTGAGTCTGGTTACTAATACAATATGAGCGACTCCGTGGGTCTTCGTTGCCTATGTTTAGTACCCACTATGCGAGGAACACCACGGGAATACCGGCGCCCGTGATTAGTACACCTAGGTGGAGAACACATGGGTGTGCGTTGCCTATGGGTGGCGACAGTCTGTGAGAAACACCAGAGGTCTGCGTTACCTGTACGACTACAATACTTGTGAGTAGTGCCATAATGTTTGGAACACCGTGAGTTTACGCTACCTTTGATTAGTACAGCAACTTGTGAAATACTATGGTTCTGCTTTACTAACGATAAGTGCCATTATGAGGGGCCGTTGACATGATTATTGAACCCCTTTAGACAATCATCACCGATCCAGGATTGTGCTTTGGAATCAGCCCCTTGGTCAGTAATATTGTTTCTGGGATTGTGAGGCATTGCGGGTCAGATCCACTGATTGTTTTAAATTCATATTCCACGAACCTACTACGCTGGCGTAGCAAGGAGAGAGCTGATACTCCCACGTGGCGCGTCCCAAGTGGCGGATAGGGGGGTTCTAACCGGCCTGCCGGTGGACTTGAAGGAAACAAAATACATCTCACGGACCAAACATACAACCCCCCCCCCACGAACCTGCTACGCAGGCGCAGCAGGGGGAGAGGTGATACTCCCACGTGGCGCGTCCCAGGTGGCGGATAGGGGGGTCCTAACCGGCTTGCCGGCGGACTTGAGGGAAATAAAATACCTCTCGCGGACCAAACACACACCCCCTGTGGGTGGGGGAGGCTGACGAATAATACACCCACGGTATCCCCTGCCTGTCGTGCGAGGCGACTAAAAGGGGGGACCAAGGGATGAATGAATTAGAACCATGAAACGACTCTTGATTCGTACCATCATGCGGGAAACACCATGGGTTGCATGTACTTGCGAGTAGTATCACCAACATGATACGAAGGATGTTTGTGATTCGTTGCAGTAAAAAGCCTGGCCTGGTGGATTCCAGTACCCGTGCGTTGTACCCATGTGGGCAACACCGCGGGTCTGGGCGTAGCCTGTGAGTTGTACCACTATATGAGCGACATCGTGGGTCTGCGTTCCCTGTGATTAGTACTCACTATGTGCGGAACACCACGGGGCCCTTGGGACCGGCACCCGTGACTAGTACCCTAGGTGAGGAAACTCATCGGTTTGCGTTGGCTGTGGGTGGCGCCATTGTGTGCTAAACACCATAGGTCTGCGTTACCTGTACGAAGTACAATACTTGTGAGTAGTACCATCTTTTGTGGAACACCGTGAGTCCTCGCTACTTCTGATTAATACCCCAAAGTGACACATACCATGGTTCTATTTTACTCGCGACATGTACCATTCTGTGGGGCCTTAGACGTGGATTTTGCACCCCCTTTAGACACCAAGCATCATTGTGCTTTATGAGTGGTTCCTTGGTCGGTAATAATGTTATTTTCGTTCTCTGTTGAATCCGATCCACTGGTTTTTGTTTTTGTTTGTTTGTTTTGTGTTTTGTTGGGTTCCTGTCCATCCATTCATTCTTCATGACATTTTTAATTTTTATTTTGGTCAGTGGATGCCTTTGTAATTTTTGTTCTTTCATTTCGTACCATTAGGGGCCGATGACCTTCGATGTTAGGCCCCTTAAAACAACAAGCATCATCATCATCATCATCATACAACCCCCTGTGTGTGGGGGACGCAGGCGAAGAATACACCCACGGTATCCTCTGCCTGTCGTAACAGGCGACTAAAAGGGGCGACCAAGTGTTGATTGGATTAGAACCATGAAACTACTTGTGATTAGTACCACCACGCGGGGAACACCATCGGTCGCTATTACTTGCGCGTAGTACCACTATGTTAGGTACCAAATAGGTTTGTGATTAGTAGTACGCAGGAGCGTAACGCGGTCAGGTTTTTACGGTACCTGTGATTAGTAGCACTCTATGAACGACATCAGGGTTCTGGCTTGCCTATGATTAGTACCCGCTATATAAGCAACACCACGGGATAGTTCGAGTCCCTGTGGTTAATACACTTATGTGATGAAAACCGTAGGTTTGCGTTGTCTGTAAATGGCGTCGCTAGGTGCGGAATACCATAGGTCTGTATTACATGTGCGAATTTCTGAACTTGTCAGTAGTACCATAATGTGTGGAATACCGCGAGTCTACGATACTTTTGGTTAGTTCCGCACCATGACAAATACCATGGTTCTACTTTCCAAGCGATAAGAACCATTATGAGAGGCCGATAACCTATATTTTGGACCCCTTCAGCTTGCAAGCATCACCGATTCAGTCCTGAGCTATAGAAGCAGTCCCTTGGACGGTATTACTATTGTTTTCCGTCAGTTTCTGAGACTGAGTCATTGCGGGTCGCACCCACTGATTGTTTTAAATTCATATGCATCCATTCGTCCTTCGTCCTCACGTTTTGAATTCTGGTTAGTGGAGGAATTTGGACTTACAATTTGTCATTCCATTTCGCCCCATTTCGTATCAGAGGCCGATGACCTCGATGTTAGGTCCCTTTAAACAACAAGTATCATCATCATCAGGAATTGTTTTTAGAATACCCCTTTTGTTTGGATTCTCGTGGGATTTTTCGGCCACCGATTATTCTTGCACTTTTCAAATCAGAGGATACCTGTATGAAAACTTGCAGGTTCCTAGGACTTCTCATTCTTGAGAATATTTTTACTCAGTTTTGAAAAAAACCTGCCCCGGCCATGCCCCTTTACTTCAAACTGACCAAACCGGTTTTGTTGAAAGGAAGCCAATGAATACAAAAGGTTGACATTCTAGGCCTTCTAGCCTTGAGCTAATTTGTTTGGACAGAGTAGGGCTAGGTCAATTTTTGTTACTTTCATCGACCTATCTCAATCTTATCTTTAGTTTTGAATGTATGAAAGTGACTGAGGCAATTAATTGAACTCCCTGTATGGAGGGTGGGGAAGAAAGTGAGGAGAAGTGTAGAGGGAAAAAAGAATAAAATGAATGGATGGTTTGATGAAGACTGTAGGAGAAAACGTGAGGTTGTAATGAGAGCCCTAGCGGAGTTTAGGAAGGAGGGTACGCAAGAAAAAAGGAAGGAATATTGTAAATTGAGAAGGGAATATAAAGAGGTATTGAATGAGAAGAAGAGAGGATGGAAGGAGGCGGAAGCTGAAAAAATAAATATATATTGCAGAGAGAAGAAATTTGAGAGGATTTGGGAGTCAATAAACAAGATCAGAAGAACGAAACCGGAGGGGAAGGGAGATAAAATAGGAGAAAACGAGTGGGTTAGGCATTTTAAAAGGCTTTTAGAAGGGGAGAGGAAATTGGGTAGAGAAATAGACAAGTCACAAATTGGAAGGGAACTGGAAGTAGGCATTACAATATTGGATGGGGAGATAACAAGGCAGGAGGTAATTACAGTATTAAAAAATGCTAGACCCAAGGCTGCAGGAGGTGTGAATGGTATTTCCAATAGTGTATGGAAAGAGGTAGGGGCAAATGAACCGATGTTGAGAGGGATTGTGAAATTCTTTAATAGGTTGCTGGAAACGGGGAAATTTCCTAGAGAATGGAGGATGGGGGTATTATGCCCTATTTATAAAAATAAAGGAGCTAGTAGTGATCCAAACAACTATAGAGGAATTACACTCCTAGACTCGCTGTCAAAGGTGTACACAGGGGTTTTGGCGAATAGGATAACAAATTGGGCGGAACAGTACGGTAGGATATCTCAGTTCCAAAATGGATTTAGGAAAGGATGTAATACAGTTGATAATGTTTGGATTCTGGACACTTTGATTACAAAGTATGTGAGGATAGCAGGGCGTAAATTATTTATAGCAGCGATTGACTTAGAAAAAGCCTTTGATACGGTCAGTAGGGAGGCGCTATTTTTGAGATTAGGGGAGGTTGGAATGTCGAAAAAAGTGAGGGTGGCAATTGAAACTATTTATGAGGAAGTGTTTGTGATGATTAAATTGCAGGATGGAAGGTTGAGTAAGTGTTTTGAATCGAAAAGCGGGGTGAGACAGGGATGTAAGCTATCCCCGATATTATTTATATTATTTATAAATAATATTTTAGAGGGTCATGGTGGAGATGCATGGCATTGCCCTTGGGTAGGGAAAATGGAGGTTCCGGGGTTGCTATTCGCGGATGACCTATTGATTTTGGCTTTGACGGCGAATGGTTTGCAAAAAGGGTTGGACAAGGTAGTTGAATATACTAGGAAATGGTCTCTCAGAGTAAATGTAAGAAAGACTCAGATATTGGTGTGTAGGAAAAGGGGTGGGAGAAAGAATAAGGAAGTCTGGAGGCTGGAGCAGGAAGAAATTAAACCAGGGGGAAAAATTGAGTACCTAGGTGTAATAATTAGTAAGAATGCTTCTTGGAAAAATCAGTGTAAGAAGGCAAAACTTAAAGGAAGAGGAGCGCTTGCGGTAGTAGGGGCATTAGAAAAGAAATTTCCAGACGTTAAATACAAAATTCAGAAAACGGTGTTTAAATCACTGGTAATGGGCAAAATGCTATTTGGGGTTGAAGTATGGGGAATGGAGGAAGATAGGAGTGAACTAAACCAGGTGGTGGCGAAATTTAGCAAGATCATGATGGACCTACCGAATTGTACAGCCAATGCCGGGGCCAGATTAGTCTGTAAAGAATCGATAGAGGTTGAAATAGCTAAGAGGGTGTTCAAGTACTGGATTAGATTGGAGGAAGGGAAGGGTGGGGCGTTAGTACAAGAAACGTTTAATTTTCAGAAAAGTATGACGAATGAAGGTTACTGGGTGAATAAGTGCAAAAAATGGTTACAAAAGATTGGATTTGGGGTATATGGAGAGGTCTGGGGGGATGGTAGGAATAAATGGGTATGGGAAAGGATAAAGGGAAGACTACTAGATATGGAAAGACAGAGCTTAATAGGGGAATGTAGAGAGAGAGTCTATTTATCAGTTTTAAATAAATTGGTGGAAGTAATAAACCCGAAAACGGAGTTTGAGGGTAGAAGGGATAAGAGAGGTTTGTATTGGTGGTTATTGGGTGTTCCGAGGAATAGGGGTTGGGTAGGTAGTGAGAATAGGGATAGATGTGTGTTATGTGGAGAGAAGTGGGAGGACCTGCATATTTTTAATCAATGCCGACCTTTGGCGGAGATAAAGATCAAACTACTAAGTAAGAAGGAGCTGCATATGGTAGGGGAAAGCTATAAGATAACATCTTGGTTATGTAGAGAGTGGGAGAAAGGAACGAATATAACGAAATTCTTAAATGTGGCCAGAGCTATATTTATAAAGAAATTGAGGGAGTAACAGGGGTTGTGCAGATAATGTGGTTTGTGCTGAGGGAGAAAGGGGGAAGGCATTCTGCTCAGAGGAATGGATATCCGCCCTGAGCAAATGCGGGAAGGGTATCATGGTAATCATGATATCAGAAGAGGGGGCTTTAGTGTTAGGGGAAAGGGGGAGAGCACCTTGCCCTGTGGAAAGGTGATCCGCCCGGGGCAAAGGGAAAGCCTGAGAAAATTAGGTAAGCGTTGAGAAAAGGGGAGGTTGAGTAGGTTTGAGGGTAGTGTAAAGCTTAGTAAAAAAAAAAAAAAAAAGCGAGTTGACTGAGTGAACTAATGGACTTGGAATGGAGTACTGTCTGTTGGTGTGTAAATGAGGAGTGAAAAAAAAAAGGGATTGTTTGTGAGGAAGAAGTATAAAGAAGGTATATGTGATAGAATTGAGATAGATTAAGTGGGAATGTAGTTAAGGAGAAAATGTTGGCAGTATGGAAATTATGAAAGTAGGTAAAAAAATAAATAAAAATTAAATGGTGTAGATGCCTTGATGAAGGGTGTCAAATTGAGGGATTCTTGATGTTTATGTATTAAGTTTAATGTGTAATAGTAATTTAGATAGATTAAGGGGGACTGTAGTTAAGGAGAAAATGTTGGAAGTATAAAAATTAAGTCCAACGGTTTGAGGCAAGTGTGGTGTTGTAGATTGTGAAGACTGAGTGAACTGATGGACTTGGAATGGAAACTGTCTGTTTGTGTGTAAGTGAAAAAAAAAATGTTGATGTTTAAGTCTTAAGTTCAAGAAGGTGAGATGTAGTGGGCGGGAATAGTGCGAGAGAGGAGAAGGTGGCGTATCAAGGGAAGAGGGACGGGTTGGGTCTTGACCCAACCCAAAGAAGCTAGGCTTTAGCATGTCTGCACGGCAAGAAAAGAAAAAGAAGAGGGAAGGTAGTGAGCTGACAATGAACAGAGAAGGTGTGACGTATATAGCGGAAGTGTGTGACAAGCCATGTGATGGGTCCGGTTTCCGCCAAGCTGGCTTGGCACACATGGTAGGTAAGGAATACATTGTCAGCAGGTGTAGGTGAGAAATAAGATCAGTTCTCACGTGGCGAGGCTGGTCCCTGCGATCAACGGGTTGGTGGGCATGTATTCCATACCAGGGCTGACGCAGAGACCGGTCTACTATATATATATATTTTTTTTCTAGGTGGTTGGTAGGAATAGGGGAATAGGGAAATAGGGTAATTTGTAGTGCGGTGCTTCCTGCACGTTTGCCGGCTATCCGCGTGCGTGTGGGAGGACACTGAGTAGATTTAGAGGTAAATAATTTTGCTAAGTAGTTTTAGGAGAGATGTAGTGCCTAGTGTTTGTTTGTTTGTTCTTTTTGTTTCTGGGTTTCGCTCTGTCTGTCTTTATTACCTGTAAAGCCGATGGTGTATTCTAGGGTGGGTAATAAAGATATGTATGTATGTATGTATGAAAGTGACTGAGGCAAGTTCGGCTTTTTGCCTGAATGGTTCTAGTAGTGGCATTGACTTCACAGGATCGTGGGTTATATTGCTCGCCGGGATGGTGATTTTAGGCATGTCTGAATAAATCTAGATTGAACGTAACCATTTAAACAAACCATTGAGGCCCTGACCTTCTGATTCCAACTTGGCAGGTTCGCTCCTGGCTCCGTCCCGTTATATTTGAAGGTGCTCAAATACGTGAGCCTTACGTCGGTACCACGAACCTGCTACGCAGGCGTAGCAGGGGGAGAGGTGATACTCCCACGTGGCGCGTCCCAGGTGGCGGATAGGGGGGTCCTAACCGGCTTGCTGGCGGACTTGAGGGAAATAAAATACCTCTCGCGGACCAAACACTAACCCCCTGTGGGTGGGGGAGGCAGACGAATAATACACCCACGGTATCCCCTGCCTGTCGTGAGAGGCGACTAAAAAGGGCGACCAAGGGATGTTTAAATTGGAACCATGAAACTGCTTTTGATTCGTGCCATCACGCGGGGAACACCAAGGGTTGCTTTTACTTGTGCGTAGTACCACTACATTAGGTACGAAATTGGTTTGTGATTAGTAGCACACAGGAGCACCGCGCGGTCGGCTTTTGCAGTACCTGTGAATAGTACCACCATATGAGCAGGACCATGGGATGATAGCTACCATGGTTCTGCCTTGCCTATGATTAGTACCCACTATATGAGGAACACCACGGGATAGGGAGAGGTCCCTGTGGTTAGTACTCTTCTGTGATGAACACCATAGGTTTGCGTTGCCTGTAAATGGCGTCGCAAAGTGGGAAAACATAGGTCTGTTTTAAATGTCGAATTTCATAAGCTCTGAGTAGTACAATCATGTGTGGAATGCCGCAAGTCTCTGCTACTTTTGATTAGTACCGTAACAGGACAGCTACCATGGTTCTATTTTGATAGCGATCAGTACCGTTCTGAGGGGCCGATAACTTCGATTTAGGACCCCCTTTTGACTGCACGCATAATCGATTCAGTGTTATGCTATAGCAGTAGTCCCTTGGTCAGTAATACGATATTGTCACGTCCGTTTATGTGCCTGTGCGACATTGCGGGTCGCAACCACTGATTGTTTTAAATTCATGCCCATCCATTCATTCTTCGTTGTCACATTTTTGAATTCTGGTCAGTGGAGAATTTTAGACTTTTAATATGTCATTTCATTTCGTCTCATTTCGTACCCCACGAACCTGCTATGCAGGCGTAGCAGGGGGAGAGGTGATACTCCCACGTGGCGCGTCCCAGGTGGCGGATAGGGGGGTCCTAACCGGCTTGCCGGCGGACTTGAGGGAAATAAAATACCTCTCGCGGACCAAACACACACCCCCTGTGGGTGGGGGAGGCTGACGAATAATACACCCACGGTATCCCCTGCCTGTCGTGAGAGGCGACTAAAAGGGGCGACCAAGGGATGATTGCATTCCAACCATGAAACTACATGTGCTTAGTACCACCACGCGGAGAACACCAAGGGTCGCTTTTACTTGTGCGTAGTACCACTATATTAGGTACGAAATAGGTTTATGATTAGTAGCACACAGGAGCACCGCGCGGTCGGCTTTTGCAGTACCTGTGATTAGTACCACCATATGAGCAGAACCATGCGATGATAGCTACCATGGTTCTGCCTTGCCTATGATTAGTACCCACTATATGAGGAACACCACGGGATAGGGAGAGGTCCCTGCGGTTAGTACTCTCATGTGATGAACACCATAGGTTTGCGTTGCCTGTAAATGGCGCCGCAAAGTGAGAAAAACATAGGTCTGTATTATACGTCGAATTTCATAACCTCTGAGTAGTACAATAATGTGTGGAATACCGCAAGTCTCTGCTACTTTTGATTAGTACCGCAACAGGACGTATACCATGGTTCTACATTACAAGCGATAAGTATCATTCTGAGGGGCCTTTGATCTGTATTTTGGACCCATTTAGACACCAAGCATTCTCGATTCAGGATTGTGCTTTGGAAGTGGTCCCTTGGTCTGTACTACTATTAACTATGATAGTTTTTTGAGACAGATCCACTGATTGTTTTCAATTCATGTTCATTCATTCATTCATTCATTCTTCATGACATTTTTTATTTTTGTCAGTGGATGATTTTGAACTTTTACTTTGTCGTTTCATTTCGTACCATTAGGGGCCGATGACCTCGATGTTAGGCCCCTTTAAACAACAAGCATCATCATCATCATCATCATCATTTCGTACCATTAGTGGCCGATGACCTAGATGTTAGGCCCCTTTAAACAACAATCATCAATCACCTTACGTCGGTAGATTTACTGGCACGTAAAAGAACTCCTGCGGGACTACGTTCCGGCACCTTGGCGTCCCCGAATACCGCAAAAGTAGTTAGTGGGACGTAAAGCAATTATTATTATTATTATTATTATTATTATTATTATTATTTGAAAACAATATGGGCCTACAACGCAATCACAATACTGAATACTATCCTCCACATAGCGTTGGCATCAGGAAAGCATCTGGCCATAAAATTGGGCTTAATCGACATTATTGACCCCAAGCAATTTGAATTCGCCTAAGGGGAATCAGTTGTTACAGACCATTATGTGAGATAATTATTAAAAAAGTATATTATAGTCATCCATAGCTTAGATAATACATGAAAAACTTTCACTCAGAAAAGAACGTGGGTTCGTAGCCCAGACAGAAAGTTAGACATTGATATCACAAAAGGGACTGCCAATGATGATAATCCTTGGCTGAATGGTTAACACAGTGTCTTCGCGTTCAGAATAGTCCGGGGTTCGATTCCCGGCCAGGCCGTGGATTCTAACCGCGTCTGGTTGTTTCACTTGGCTCCGGGACTGGGCATTGTATTTGTATTACGGCTAACATAAACACATCAACTGACCAACCAGCACAGAAACATGCAATAGTGAATGCATCATTTGGCATCGGGAAAGGCTTTCGGGCGTAAAACTGAGCCTAATCTCCATATTGTACCATCCCCAGGATGAAAATGATGATGATGATGATTGTGTTGGAGGTACACCCGCCCCTTTCATGTAAATTAAGCGCCTTGGGGAATGACATCTAAAATGTAAAAATTACGACGACTAGTGCAAGAAGTATGGACATTTCACTACAGGTGCCACTACTATAAACTTATGTCTGTGCCCCCTGGTGTGAAGGTGAACTATTAAAAGAGCGTAATTTTGTATATTAAGGTTTACTAAAATGAATTGATTATTCTTTGAGCGTAATTTTGTATATTAGGTTTACTACAATGAATTGTATATGCTTTGTTTCGGTGTGTTAAAGTTTAGAACACTTCTGTCTCTTCCCGCCAACTTAAGATGTTGGCCAATAAAAAATTATGTACATTTATTTTTCTACCAATCAAAATTTTCTGGTATTTATTTAATTATCCAATAAGAATTGGGAGTGTGTCAGGCCCTCAGCCCAGAGTTTTCTGGAACTTCCCCTCGGCTAAAAAATCCGGCACATTTTCGGACCAGGTTGTCTTAGTGATCTCTCCAGTCCAGAGTGTGTTTATACAGGAGGCGGTGACGCCTCGTCCATGTTCGGGATGTCTAACAGCTCACCACGAACCTACTACGCTGGCGTATCAGGGGGAGAGGTGATACTCCCACGTGGCGCGTCCCAGGTGACGGATAGAGGGGTCCTAACCGGCTTGCCGGCGGACTTGGAGGAAATAAAATACCTCTCGCGGACCAAACACACAACTCCCTGCGGGTGGGGGGACGCTCATGCAGAATACACCCGCGGTATCCCCTGCCTGTCGTAAGAGGCGACTAAAAGGGGCGATCAAGGGATGATTGAATTAGAACCATTAAACCCCTTTTGATTCGTACCATCACGCGGGGAACACCATGGGTTGCCTGTACTTGTGAGTTGTACCACTATATTCGGTACGAAATGGGTTTGTGATTAGTAGCAGCCTAGCCGGGGGGTTTCCAATACCCGCGCGTCGTACCCATGTGAGCAACACCGCGGGTGTGGGCGTTGCCTGTGGGTTGTACCACTATATGAGCGACACCGTGGGTCTGCGTTGCCTGTGATTAGTATCCACTATGTGAGGAAAAGCATGGGGCCCGTGGGACCGGCACCCGTGACTAGTACACCTACGTGAGAAAACTTATCGGTTTGCGTTGGCTCTGAGTGGCACCATTGTGTGAGAACACCATAGGTCTGCGTTACCTGTACGAAGTACAATACTTGAGAGTAGTACCATCTTGTGTGGAACACCGTGAGTTTTCGCTACCTTTGATTAGTACACCAACATGACAGCTACCATGGTTCTACTTTACTCACGACATGTACCATTCTGTGGGGCCTTAGACCTGGGTTTTGGACCCCTTTAGACATGAAGCATCATTGTGCTTTATGAGTGGTCCCTTGGTCAGTAAATCGATTATCTACGATCCTTTTTTTTTGAGCCCGATCCACTGTTTTTTGCTTTTTCAGTTTTTTTGTTGGGTACATGTCCATCCATTCATTCCTAATGACATTTTTTATTTTATTTTGGTCAGTGGATGAATTTTCTTTTGTTATTTCATTTCTTACCATTAGGGGCCGATGACCTCGATGTTAGGCCCCTTTAAACAACAAGCATCATCATCATCATCATCATCATCATCATCGTCATCATCATCTATCAGCTGAAGGCAATGGCATATTCAGTATAACCATTTGATAGCCATTGAAAGGTGGCTCGAGGGGAAGATTTCCAGTCTCAGTAATGTAACTTTTTTTTCCTCCAGTGTAAATTTCAAACCTTAAATGTAAATTTCATACTAGTTGAAAGAACTTAACCAATATCAACTAGGATTTTATGCATTTAATGTAAATTTTTAGGAGTGCAAGAGATCGCTTCCTTTCCATTTTTGGTTTTTGGGCCAGTAAGTTAACCTTTTATTTTTACCAAAGGCTTTGTAGAATGGGTACGTGCTACCCCTGTTGCAATAAATGTCATTCTTTTTCATGTTAAAAATACCAGACTGTTGAGCAATTATGACGGTGGAATTTTGTGAAATGTAGGTTGTGCCTTTGATAGGCCTGAAAAGTTTGAATTTTCGGAAATAGATTCCTAAGTGTAAAACTGTAGAGAAAAGTTGCTCTTCCTATTAATGTAAAGGTTGAATGGTGCCTTTGGAAGGATGGAATAGTATAATGTTTGGAGATTAGTCTCCTAGATCATTTTGTGGAGCAAAGGTGCTCTTGTGAGAGATATTATTGAATGGAGCAGTGGTCGCTCTTGTCATATTGGCAAGGTAGGAGCTTCAAGTTCGTATTATTAATGAATGTGGTTTAATTGTTCTACGCCACGAACCTGCTACACACGCGTAGCAGTGGGAGAGGTGATACTCCGACGTGGCGAATCCCAGGTGGCGGATAGGGGGGTCCTAACCGGCTTGCCGGCGGACTTGAGGGAAATAAAATACCTCTCGCGGACCAAATACACACCCACTGCGGGTGGGGGAGGCTGACGAATAATACACCCACGGTATTCCCTGCCTGTCGTAAGAGGCGTCTAAAAGGGGCGACCAAGGAATGATTGTATTAGAACCATGAAACTACTTTTGATTAACACCATCACGCGCGGAACATCATCGATCGCTTTTACTTGCGAGTAGTACCACTCTGTTAGGTACTCTATAGTTTTGTGATTCGTAGTACTCGAGTGGGGTTCAGTGTGGATTTCCAGTACCCGTGAGTCGTGCCCATGTGTGCAACACCACAGGTCTGGCGTTGCCTGTGATTTGTACCCGTGTGAGCGACACCACGCGTCTGGGCGTAGCGTAACCACTATACGAGCGACACCGTAGGTCTGCGTTGCCAGTGATTAGTACCCACTCTGTAGGAACACCACGGGAATACCGGCGCCCGTGATTAGTACACCTAGGTGAGGAACCTCATCGGTTTGCGTTGGCTATGAGTGGCGTCACTGTGTGCGAAACACCATAGGTCTGCGTTACCTTTATGACGTACAATACTTGTGAGTAGTAACTTAATGTTTGGAACACCGTGAGTTTACGCTACCTTTGATTAGTACCGCAGCTTGAGAAATATCATGGTTCTCCTTTACTACCGATAAATGCCATTAGCATCATTGTGCTTTATAAGTGGTCCGTTGGTCACTATTACTATTATTTACAATCTTTTTTGAGTCTGATCCACTGTTTTTTTTGTTGGTTTCATGTCCATCCATTCATTCTTCATGACGTTTGTTTTGGTCAGTGGATGCTTTTCATTTTTTATTATGTCATTTCGTACCATTAGGGGCCGTCGACCTCGATGTTAGGCCCCTCTAAACAACAAGCATCATCATCAATTGTTCTATGAATTCATAATATTACTTTTCGAGATCATTGTTGTACCTGAAATTATTTATTCGTTTAGCGAATTGTTTTTGTTAAAATTTAACATTTGAAAAGAGAAAAGCAAAAGCGGGAAAGAAATAAAACTGCCAAAATTAAAGTTTAAAATCAGTCTTTAAATTTTCGTATATCCATCCATTCATGCCCGCATCTTCGTTCAACTCTGTAAACCACGGTATCCCCGTAACAATGATGATGATTAAACTGACACTGTGGAGAGTCACACGACTGTAATGTCCACTCTCAATAGTTCTGAATTCAGATTAAGAACCACGTCAATTCTTACAAGGCAGAAACGGCTGGACCTAGAGCTTCTGGATCAAGGTCGCGGAATTATGGAAGTCCTTACTTTTATGTTTACTGCCGTCTTCATGGCTTGACATTAGGCAGATTAGCTTCAATTGAAAATAAATAACGCATACAGTATTTGCATCAATTTAAGAACAATACAACTAAGCAAATCGCACGAAATGTAACTCTAAACTGGATTTTTTTCTTTTTACAATTGGATTTACGTCGCACCGACACGGACTGGTCTTATGGCGACGATCAGATATGAAAGGGCTAGGAGTGGGAATGAAGCGACCGTGCCCCTTAATTAAGACAGAGCCCCAGCATTTGTATGGCGTGAAAATGGGAGACCTCAGAAAACCATATTCAGGACTGCCGACAGTGGGGTGTTCAAAGCCATTGTCTCCCGAATGCAAAACTGGATGTTAAAACGGCCCTGCCGATTTATGAAGTTAATCAGCGACAAATTTTGCCTCAAGGTTGCGGAAGAGAGTCCTATTATTATTATTATTCTCAAGTCGAAGACATACAAATTTAATGTTAATGTACAAGTCAGTTTGAAGTAAACAAAACATAACTTGTGATATCTTCATATTACGCATGTCTAGTATTTTGCAATGTCCAATGCAGGAGATCATCCTCTGTACAAGACGGTGAGCACAGAGGGCAATGAAGCATGTGACTCGTGGATTGTTCCTGTCCGCATTCACCCCTTGCATCACGTGTACTGAAATCCCCATTTCTTCAAGTTACCCCTGGATCTCCCCACTCCTGATCGTGGCTTGTGCATACACTGTTTTATGCCTAATAATTACTTAATATACAGTCACATCATGAACATTTAATTAACACACAGGAACAAGAACGCGTGCGTACGTTCCTAGAGTTAAACTCGTACTGAACCCTCCACTTACCCCACTCAAATCCGGCTCCCGGCCGACTTTCAAACGTGGAAAGGAGCTCCAACGATTGCGCGTGGAGTGGTCGTGCGGAGGATAAATCACTCTGTTATAATAATAAAATTGATAAATTTAGTATTCTGTGAGCACAAACTAGGGCACTGACGAGTTCCTGTTCAGACTCCATTTTGACGTTCTGTGGACATTTTCAGCAAAAAGAAAATTATATTATTTCATTTTGTGTGTGTTCTGTTTAGTATAGAGACATTAAAAGGCTATCAACATTGTGTGAGACAAAGCATGACAATTTGCGGCTTTCAAAATTGTTTTTCCCAAACCTTTATTTTAGGTGGTGAATTCTTTGCATCTCAGATATTTTTCTATTTACTTCACCAAATAATTGGTTCTTAAAATTCCCATCGCTAAACCTCGACCTTTGGGGTAAAGTAAATCTTTGCATTTACTGAAAAATGTAACTTAAAATATTTCCAGTCTGTCAAACACACAATTTCAATAAAAATTATAACAATATAACATAGCTTACCTGCAAAAAAATTGCACAATATTAAACAAAAATGACATATTTCGTTCTACAAGAACATCTTCAAGATCCTCTCCATGACCTCAGTCCGGAAACATTGTTTGAAAACAACGAACTACTTTTGGGCAGATTAGGGAAGTACAGAAGTATTTCATTAACGTCATACGGTGACGATTGAACATTAATCCAATCATTATTTGTTAATACTTGTACATATCTCCAAACTCGCTATCACTGAAAAGATTGCGTAACATAAACAATACCCTGCATATCTACGCATGCCACGGACCTACTACGCTGGCGTAGCAGGGGGAGAGATGATACTCCCACGTGGCACGTCCCAGGTGGCGGATATGGGGGTCCTATCCGGCTTGCCGGCGGACTTGAGGGAAATAAAATACCTCTCGCGGACCAAACACACTACACTACCCTCTGCGGGTGGGTGACGCACATGTAGAATACACCCGCGGTATCCCCTGCCTGTCGTGAAAGGCGACTAAAAGGGGCGACCAAGGGATGATTGAATTAGGACCATGAAACTGCTTTTGATACGTACCATCACGTGGGGAACACCATGGGTTGCCTGTACCTGCGAGTAGTATCACTAAATTAGGTACGAAATAGGTTTGTGATTAGTAGCAGTATAGAGCCTGGCCTGGTGGTTTCCAGTACCCGTGCGTCGTACCCATGTGAGCAACACCGCGGGTCTGGGCGTAGCCTGTGAGCTGTACCGCTATATGAGCGGCACCGTGGGTCAGCGTTGCCTGTGATTGGTACCCACTATGTGAGGAACACCACGGGAATACCGGCACCCGTGACTAGTACTCCTAGGTGAGGAACCTTACCGGTTTGCGTTGGCTATGAGTGGCGCAATTGTGTGACAAACACCATAAGTCTGCGTTTCCTGTACGAAGTGCAATACTTGTGAGTAGTACCATCTTGTGTGGATCACCGTGGGTCTTCGCTACTTTTGATTAGTACCCCAACATGACAAATACCATGGTTCTACTTTACTCGCGACATGTACCATTCTGTGGGGCCTTAGACGTGGATTTAGCACCCCTTGAGCCATCAAGCATCATTGTGCTTTATAAGTGGTCCCTTGGTCAGTAATACTCTAATTAACTATCTTCTTTTTGAGTCTATCCACTGTTTTTTGTTTGTTCGTTTAATTGTTTCGTTTGATTTGTTGGGTTCATGTCCATCCATTCATTCTTCATGACATTTTTTATTTTATTTTGGTCAGTGGATGAATTTGAACTTTTTGTTATTTCATTTCGTACCATTAGTGGCCGAGGTCCTCGATGTTAGGCCCCTTTAAACAACAAGCATCATCATAATCATATCTACGCATGATTTACGTGATTTGATAAAATCTGAGGATATTCCTATTGAACGAACATGTCATTGCTTAATTGTGTGTATTTTTACAGGTATGTTACAGTGTTATAATTGATATAGAATTTGTGTGTTTGACAGATTGGAAAGCGTTTAACTTACATTTAGCTAAGACGACACCGGAAAATATGGCTTCCTTCTCAACAAATTTACTGAAAAGACGCTCAACAGGGGCACTTGAAGGAATTCCTGTCTTTAATTTTAAAAACATCCCCAACATTGATGGATTTTGTTGGATGAGTTTGATGTTTTCGGAAGTACTGGAGAGTTATGAAAGATGATATAGATGTTGATTCCCATAGGGAACCTGAAATATTTGTCCCGAATGAGTAAATTTATAGTACAAATATAAATGGTCCGTAATGGGACATTGTAAGTTTTCCAGCTAACTCATTCCTGGTTGCCAGTGTTTCGTCCCCGTGTGCCAAATTGGGCTCATCAGTTAGTACATAGCACACCCACCGCCTCCACGGTATGCACTAACCATTCGTCTTGGTGGGTGTGCTATGTACCAACTAATGAGCGCAACTTGGCACACGGGGTCGAAACGCTGGCAACCACGAATGAGTTAGCTGCAAAATTTATTATCTCCAATAACGAATTATTTATAGAGGTGTGAAAGTACCTCACTCAGCAATAGAGAAGCCACGGTTCTGCTGTAGTAGAAATGGAAAATTATATTCATCCCGTTTCTACTTCCATGCGATGTGCAGTATATCGATTACAATTTTATTTTCAAAAAGTAAATTATGAATAAAAATTATTTTGTGAACAGTGACGATGTCCGTCTCCGTGGTGTAGTGGCTAGTGTGATTAGCTGCCACCTATGGAGGCCCGAGTTCGATTCCAAGCTCTGTCACGAAATTTGAAAACTAGGAGGGCTCGAACGGGGTCCACTCAGCCTCGGGAGGTCAACTGAGCAGAGGGGGGTTCGATTCCCACCTCAGCCATCCTTGAACTGGTTTAACGTGGTTTCAAACTTCTCCTCCAGGCAAATGCCGGGATGGTACCTAACTTACGGCCACGGCCGCTTCCTTCCCTCTTCCTAGCTTATCCCTTCCATTCTTCCCATCCCCTACAAGGCCCCTGTTCAGCGTGGCAGGTGTGGCCACTTTGGCGAGGTACTGGTCATTCTCCCCAGTTCTATCCCCGACCAAAAATGTCACGTTCGAGGACACTGCCCTTGATGTGATATAGGTGGGATCGTTCGCTGAGACTGAGGGGAAACCCAACCCCGGAGGGTAAACGAATTAGAAAAGAAAGAAAGGAAAAGAAAAGAAAGCAAAGTGTCGATTACAAACAAAATTAAATACCAAAAACTAATTCGCTACAAGTAATTTATTCAATTACTTCGCCACTCTGCTTTAGGCATGTTAACGAAATCAGAAACACCCAGTCCTCATGCCATAGGAATGAACGGTTTACAATCAAAATTCCACGACCCAGTCGAGAAACGAACTTGGAGCACCTAGGCTCGAGGGCCATTATTAAGTAATCCCAGCCATAAAGCCGGTCAGAATTGCTGTATCGTATCACGGGCTCTCCAATTCCTCTCTCATTTTACCACTGGTTCTAATATGATGCCAAGTACTTAGTATGCTGATTTAGACAAGTTTACAGGTGCCCTGTACCGTTCATTCCTTGCAACATCGCTCCTTTCGCAAACGACAAGAGGCAGCGTAATCTGTATTTTGGAGGCAGCAATGTGCGTGACACCAGGTGCACTGGATGGCTGTGTCGATTATGATGTAACGTGTAATAAAATGTTTTATTTAAGATAGAATGCCGCTTGATTCCATCGCTGGCGGTTTCGACAGAAGAACGTGACAAACATTACTCAGCTGGTTCTGTTTGCACCTAGGGATGTCGCGCACATTCTACCGGGCCGGCTTGTTTGCTTGCCTTAGATCTTCAGATTCTCTGAAATGGCGTGCCACATGAACGGCATCCAGTTACAGCGAACCGCTTTCCTGTCGCTTTCTAACTCATGTCATGCCTGCCTTCACAGCCGTGGCTAGGCTGAGTGGTCCACGGGGTAGAGACTTTGATTTCTGAGTGTATGTTTGCGGGTTCGATCAAAGCCCATTCTGGTGGTAATTAAATTTGTCCTAACATGCCACCTTCGTATAGCTGGAAGTACAGTACCTGCACGTAAGCAAATTCCCGAGGGACAATATTCCAGCACATTGGTATTTCCATAAATCGTAAAAGTAGTCGATGGAATGTAAATCTTTTGGCATTTTTCTTCTTCTTCATCATCATCATCATCTCCTTTTTCTTTTTATGTTTCTTCTTATTTTTATTTAACTGCCTCTTTGACTCGTCGGTCAGCGTAGTTGCCTTCGATTCAGAGAGTCCCGTGTTTGATTCCCGGATGGGTCAGGAAATTCAACTACGTATGGATAGACCTAATTCTTCTGACATGGGGATTGGATGCTTGTGTGTACCTTTGGTGAGAGTACTCTTCATCTACATACAACATATCACAATACCAACCGCCATAGGGACACGTAATAGTGAATAAATTCATCTACATAAGTTTGGCGTCAGGAAGGGCATCCGGTTGTAAAAAGTGGGCCTAATTCCCCATCTCTTGCCGGCTCGATTAATTGGGGAGAAGGTCTGGACGAAAATTATTATTATTATTATTATTATTATTACTATTATTATTATTGTACCGGGCGGTACACCTCCACGCCGCTAATTTAAAATGTGCGCCAGTTGAAACTCCTCTGCTGGAGGAAGTCTGAACTTTATTGACGGTATTAATTTTCAAGTTTCTCAGAAGATGTCACTACCTGGAAATTTTAGAGTTTTTGAACTGTGTCATTTTCGACATATTTTTGTTTTGCTTGTAGAAAGAAGTGTGAACTTTCTCTTCTAGAGGACACTACTGAAGATCAACAATAGTGCACCCTAGTGCGGAGTGAAAGAACTATTTTTTTGGAGAAATTTTTATTTCAAAAGTTTGTTTCTTGTTAAATTTCTTTCTGTTATTGTTTAAGTTGGCTGTATACCCCTCTCTTTCCCCTTGTTTTGTATTTAGCCAATCCCGAATTTCTTTTATTAATTTCTGACCAATCAGAGGTATCTTCCCCCAACTTGAATATGTTGCTGTATCCTACCCAATAAAGAGTTTGTGGGAGGGTGTTTTCATTCCCCTAACGCCTCGAACCTTCCGCGAGAGGATATAAACTGCTGATTTTAGGGTCTCCGGGCCACTTCTCTTCCATCTTTCAGTGTGTAAAGTACATAGCAGGGGGCGGGAAGCGCCTCTTTCTTCGGCAGCGGTCAACAACAAGGTAATGGCCAATTAATAACTTCTTTCTTTGCTAGCTCAGCAGTTTAACTCTCGGGGCGGGTCCGAAGTTTTTCCATTATGTAACCTTCCTTAAAAAGGTAAAGAAACTTGTATCTATTCTATCTTTTAAACTACGTATTGGGATAGAGAGTGCGTAACCCTCTCGAGCTCCCACTCATATTGTTTTGAGGTGAACTTATTTTCTCAACCTATTCTTCCTTAACATTATGTAAATTTGTTTCTTTTCTAAAGTCACCTCCGTAGTATGGGATTAGCCCTTGCATCAGCGGCCTAGAGCCAAATTAGGTTTTGAAACAAATACATTAGGAGTGCAGATCGCCTCCTCTCAAATTGTTTCTTTAGAGGTCATTGTAATTACCCTTTTTCATTTAATTGACCTCAGTAGGTTGGGTATATTACCCCTGTGTCTATGTCCTGAGAGGACAACTTGAAGGTGGAGTTTGGTGTGGCCTTTGAGAGGCTTAAAGTTGAGAGCGAGTGGCTCTTTTTCGAAAATTGAGTGTTGTATGCCTCGTGGAGGCTTTTCAGTGTAATTTGGAGCAAATGCTCCTGAACATGAATGGGGTTTTCTGCCCCTCTGGTAAAACTTATTTTGAAGTAAGGTTGGGCTGATTGCCCACGAATTATGAAGTAAGGGCGCTGAGCCCAAATCCAGTAAACATTGTACCTACATTTTGTTGACTTGCTACTCTGTACCTGCAATGCTTGTTATTTCTTCATTTTAAAAAGAAAATATAACCTTGTTAAATTTTACATTAACTTTGATTCCGTAGTTTGAGACCCGTTCACGCCCGCACCTTCTTTCACCTCTACCTACCACTAAAACACGGTAACAATTATTATTATTATTATTATTATTACGAGGTTTTTGTGGACCAGAGAGATGTAAGAAAGTGCTGGGGTGAATGGGTGGACAGTGAAAAGATCAGAGGATAACTTAAAGCACTAACCTTTATAATTTTATTCCTTTCCCTTTCTTAGTTTAAAAATTCATAGACATTTAGAATATCTGAAATAACAATACTAATATAAAGGTGAGATCGTTAGCTCCCACAATAGTAATGACTTAAATTCAGAAGTCAGGTACAGTAGAGAAGATTTTCGACACAATAGTTTACAAGGAATGAGCGTAATAGCTCTAAGGGTGCATTATGTTACATGAGTGTATTTGCTTCACTCACATTCAAGGAGAATGAGCTCAAAAATTTACTATAGTCCAGCCTCTCAGAGGCACAAGATTCTTGCCAAATTTACACTAGATAAACTTCAAATACCACGAACCTACTACGCTGGCGTAGCAGGGGGAGAGCTGATACTCCCACGTGGCGCATCCCAGGTGGCGGACAGGGGCGTCCTAACAAGCTTGCCGGCGGACTTGACGGAAATAAAATACCCCTCGCGGACCAAACACACTATCACCTGTGGGTGGCGGACTCAGATGAAGAATACACCCACGGTATGCCCTGCCTGTCGTAAGAGGCGACTAAAAGGGGCCCAAGGGGCTCCTAACATGGGAGTGTGGATTGGCGACCACGGGGCCCTTAGCCGAGTCTTGGCATTGCTTCCACTTACTTGTGCCAGGATCCTCACATTCGTCTATTCTGTCCGACCTCCATTGGTCAACTCTTGTTCTTTTCCGACCCCGATGGTATTACAGCATTCGAGGCCTAGGGAGACTTTCATTTTCACGCCCTTCGTGGACCTTGCCTTTCTTCGTCCGTTACTTCATCTTTTCCTTTTTCTCTCTCTCTACCCCCTGTGGGTGGGGGACGCAGACGTAAAATACACCCACGGTATTCCCTGTCTGTCGTGAGAGGCGACTAAAAGAGGCGACCAAGGGATGATTGTCTTAGAACATTGAAACTACTTTTGATTCGTACCATCACGCGGGGAACACCATGGGTTGCCTGTACTTGTGAGTAGTACCACTATATTAGGTACGAAACAGGTTTGTGATTAATAGCAACAGTGAGTTGGTTCGCCTGTGGGTTTCCAGTACGCGTGTGTCGTACCCATGTGAGCAACACCGCGGGTCGGGGTCCAGCCTGTGGGTTCTACTGCTATGTGAGAGGCACCGTGGATCTGGGTTGCCTGTGTTTAGTACCCACTACGTGAGGAACACCACGGGAATATCGGCGCCCGTGATTAGTACACCTAGGTGGGGAAACTTATCGGTTTGCGTTGGCTCTGAGTGGCGCCATTGTGTGAGAAACACCATAGGTCTGCGTTCCATGTACGAAGTACAATATTTGTGATTAGTACCATCTTCTGTGGAACATCGTGAGTCTTCGCTACTTTTCACTAGTACCCCAACATGACAAATGCCATGGTTCTACTTTACTTGCGACATGTACCATTCTGTGGGGCCTTAGACGTGGATTTTGCACCCCTTTAGACATCAAGCATCATTGTGCTCTATAAGTCGTCCCTTGGTCAGTAAGAATATTTTTTACAATCTTTTTTTGATTCTGATCCGCTGGTTTGTTTGTTTGCTTGTTTTTGTTTTTTGTTGAATTCATCTCGATCCATTCATTCTTCATGACATATTTATTTTATTTTGGTCTGTGGATTAATTTGAACTTTTTGTTATTTCATTTCGTACCATTAGGGGCCGGTGACCTCGATGTTAGGCCCCTTTAAACAACAAGCATCATCATCATAAGCAGCATCATCTGTTCTTAAGGATATGTTTACTACAATATATTCAAAATCCAGCAGAAGGCTGTTAAGTCTGGATGCAGCAGTGAGGCACATCTTTCTCCTTTTGATTTCGGCCATCTTTAGACCACTTAAAATTTCTTGTGTTTTTGTCTCCTTTCTTGATTTTTCTTCTGTACCGTATTTCTTAATCCCTTCAATGTGTTCTTATCTCATCCATCCAGACACTTGAAGGCTTTCTATAATTTTCCTGTAAACCACCGAACTTTCTAATCCTATTGCAAAAGGTGGTCTCTCTAGAATTCCTGCTTTCGCAATTTTCATTTCAGCTAAATCCTTTCTCACATCGATGAAACACTTATTTTGGGGGGGATTTTTGTCGAAATTGTTAAATATTTTAGACAATGTATCCGGATTCATTCGGACCAAGTGACCATAAAAATAAATTATTCCTTTCCTCAGGGCATCTGCTAATTTTTCACTTTGGTTATATAGCATATTTATTTATTTATTTATTTATTTATTTATTCCAATATGTAACTAACAGCCGGGATGAGTAGAAAAGACACCGGGCGAGTTGGTCGTGCGGTTAGGGGCGCGCAGCTGTGAGCTTGCATTCGGGAGATAGTGGTTTCGAACCCCGCTGTCCGCAGCCCTGAATATGCTATTCCGCGGATTCTCATTTTCACACCAGGCTGTACCTTAATTATGGCTGTACGGGGTACTCGTAGAGCAGAAAGAGGTTAAAGAAGGTGCCGGGGTGAATGGGTCTATCTACAGTATCAAAAAGTGAATTAAAATTGTAAAAGATTATATTTTTCTTTTAGAATTTTAAACTTAACAATCCTTCACTGAGTGAACACAATAATGTATCAGGTACAATGACAAACTAGAAACAAGACAAGACATATCCACATTTTAGTGATTTTGACAAATCCTGGGCTTCAGGCCCCTCGCATCACAATTTCTGAGCTCCCAGCTCAAATTTACAAAGAGCATAAATTTATTCAAGGGCAGATATCCCCTAATGGAGCACTTGCTCCCGAAATAGAATTTTTACCCTTCTAGAGTCACTGTTTTCACAAAACTTGAAGAAGAGCTAACAGGCTCTGTTTTCCAAGCCTACTCGAGGCAACATTACATCAATCTCGGGTCTCTCAAACCACCATTTACAAATGGAACTTATTTCTACGGGATTATTAAATACCCAACCTACTGGGCCTTCGTGGAATAAGAATCACAGGTTAAATTAATGGCCCGAACAAAAATGAATGGAGGAGTATACTTGCACTCCAGGATATGAACACCAAAAAGAAACCTAAGGGGCTCTAGGCTGATGAAACAGGGGCTATTCCCAACCTACTGAGGTGACTCGTATAGAAATTACCTTAACACATTACAGGCAGAAAACCGTTACAAAATGAAGTCACCTCAAACCAAGATGAAGGGGAGCTCGAGAAGGTAATTCACTCTCTATCCCCGATTATCAGTTAAAGATTTTATGAAGGTTTTATATTAGCCGGAAGAAAATTACATTTTTTTAAAAGCTTGTTACATAACTAAAGTGTCGGACCTTTGCCTCGGGTTAAACTGCGGAGGTAGCAAGAAAGAATAATGTTATGTGGCCATTATCTTGTAGATGTTCTAGGCCGCCCGCCTCCTGCTTAACACACACACACACTGATAGACGTCGATCAATTGGCCAAGAAACGTGAAAAGCCGCAGTTTATAAACCCTCAGGGAAGGTTCGAGATCATTCAAGACTAAACTAGCCACTCCCTCTCAATTTTATTGGTAGATTTTAATGTTACACTCAGAATCTAACAAGAAGCCTGTGATAGGTTGAAAATTAAATACAGAAATTAGAGATTGGCTAGATTCCAAAACTGGCGGAAAGAAAAAAAGAAATATTGCCAACCCAAAAATAAATGAACATCAATCAGTTACAAAAACCTAGAAGTACAAAATTTCTTTAAATTATAAATTCTTTCACTTGGCACCAGGGTGGATGATAATAGTTTTTTAGTGGTGTCATCTGTGGGAGAATGTCCAACCTTCTTGATGAATGGCAAACAAAACAAGGAGAAATTCACTCAGTTTAGGAAACTGTACAATAACAAAATTACATCATATTTCTGTGGTGACATCTTCTAAGTAAATTTCTAAGTTGGTGTAGTTTCAATTTCACTGTTTTACCAATAGAGGAGTTCATTTAGGCGCTGAATTTGAATGCTCAGCTTTGGGGTTTACCTCCCGGTACAATGGCCACAACCACTCCCTTCCCATTCCTAGGCCTTTCCTATCCGTTCGTCGTCATAAGACTTATCTGTGTCAGTGTGACGTAAAGCAAATAGCAAAAAGAATTAGCAATAGCGAGTAGCTAAGACGGTTAAGACTCTAGCTTTCTGAGCCCAAGTGGGCAGGTTCGTGCCTGGCTCAGTCCGGTGGTATTTGAAGGTGCTCAAATACGTCTGACCCGTGTCGGTAAATTTGCCAGCACGTAAAAGAAATTCCGCGAGGCAAAATTCTACCATCTTGGTGTCTCCGGAAACCGTAAAAGTAGTTATTGGGACCTAAAACCAATAACATTAAAAATATTTAACTAAAAAAGAGCAGCAATTCAATAAAGGACGTACAATACTTCGGAACTGTGTTGTATATTCATAGACCAACAAAGGTGTCCTAAGTGACAGTAGAAACACCCCAAAACACTTTGTAAACGTTATAGGTGAGTACAAAAAAAAACACAAGTACGTTAGTATATTTTCACATACAGTAGTAATGAGTGAGCTATGTAGGTTAAGGGAGTGAATGTGTTACAAACATCTTAATAATCTCAATGAAATGGACACCTTCACAATCCTCGCAATGCAACTAGCGCTGTGGTCCCGTTTAGTTCTACATCTCTAACCTAAAAAATAATGAAAATCTGAGAATTTCCATACTCATCTTGGTTATTTGTTTGTTTGTCTGTTTGTTTGTTTGTTTGTTTGTTTGTTTGTTTGTTTGTTTCTTTCTTTCTTTCTTTCTTTCTTTCTTTCTTTCTTTCTTTCTTTTGTCATTTCTTCTTGCCGAGCGAGTTGGCCATGCACTTAGGGTTTGCGCAGCTGTGAGCTTCTATTCTCCACGAACCTGCTACGCAGGCGTAGCTGGGGGAGAGGTGATACTCCCACGTGGCGCGTCCTATGTGGCCGATAGGGAGGTCCTAACCGGCTTGCCGGCTGACTTGAGGGAAATAAAATACCTCTCGCGGACCAAACACACACCCTCTGTGGGTGGAGGAGGCTGACTAATAATATCCCCTGCCTGTCGTGAGAGGCGACTAAAAGGGGCGAACCATGAAACTACTTTTGATTAGTACCATCACGCGCGGAACACCATCGGTCGCTTTTACTTGCGAGTAGTACCACTCTGTAAGGTAATCCATAGTTTTGTGATTCGTAGCACTCTAGTGGGTTTCAGTGTGGGTTTCCAGTACCCGTGAGTCGTGCCCATGTGTGCAACACCATAGGTCTGGGCGTTGCCTGTGAGTTGTACCCGTGTGAGCGACACCACGCGTCTGGGCGTAGCCTGTGAGTTGTACCACTATACGAGCGACACCGTAGGTCTGCATTGCCAGTGATTAGTACCCACTCTGTAGGAACACCACGGGAATACCAGCGCCCGTGATTAGTACACCTAGGTGAGGAACCTCGTCGGTTTGCGTTGGCTAAGAGTGACGCCATTGTGTGAGAAACTCCATAGGTCTGCGTTACCTTTACGACGTACAATACTTGTGAGTAGTACCTTAATGTTTGGAACACTGTGAGTTTACGCTACCTTTGATTAGTACAGCAGCTTGAGAAATATCATGGTTCTCCTTTACTATCGATAAGTGCCATTAGCATCATTGTGCTTTATAAGTGGTCCCTTGGTCACTAATACTATTATTTTCAATCTTTTTTGAGTCTGATCCACTGTTTTGTTTGTTATGTTTTTTTGTTGTGTTCATGTCCATCCATCAATTCTTCATGACATTTTAATTTATTTATTTATTTTGGTCAGTGGATGCTTTTAAATTTTTTGTTGTTATCTCATTTCGTACCATTAGGGGCCGATGACTTCGATGTTAGGCCCCTTTAAACAACTATCATCATCATCAGCTTCTATTCTGGGTTCTAACCTCAATGTCGGCAGGCCTGAAGATGTTTTTTCCGTGGTTTCTTATTTTCACATCTTAATAAAGGCCACGTCTACTTCCCACTCCTCTCCCTTTCCTATCCGATCGTTGTCATAAGACCTATCTGTGTCGGTGAAACGTAAAGCAGGAGGAACGCAGGCGAAGATTACACCCTTTGTATCCCTTGCCTGTCTTAAGAGGCGGCTAAAAGGGGCGACCAAGTGATGATGAAATCAGAACCATGAGACTACATGTGATTTGTACCATTACGTGAGGAACACCATGGATTGACGTTACCTGCGATTAGTACCACTATGTGGGGAACACCATGGGTTTGAACACCATGAGTCTGCATTATCTGTGAGTATTACCATTATGTAAGGAACACAAGGAGTCTACTTTACACGTGATTAATACTGCTATATGAGGAACACCACGTGTCTCCATTGCCAGTGATTCGTACCACTATGACGGGCCAGTGACCTAGATTTTGGACCCTTTTTACAACAAGCATCTCCAATATATTATGTTGTTTTGGAAACAGTCCCTTGTTCCATTTGTACCGTTGTGTTAAGTTATTTTATGGGAAGGAGGGACATTGCGGGTCGGATCAACTGATTGTTTCAAGTTCATAATAAGTTTTCATCGTCGTCTCTTTGAAATGTAGTCAGTACATGGATTTTGGAATTTTGATAAACATAATCATGTCCCATTAGGAGCCGATGACCTAGGTGTTAAGCCCCTTTAAACAACAAACATCATCACTGTTTGCAAGATACAAACATTTTTAGAAATGAAGTCATTAATTACAAGGGGAGGAGAATAGAGTCTATGTATAAATAAGACGGTCGACCTTTTCTACAACAATACATTTCCACAATTACACTATATAAGTTTACGCGGTACAGTATATTGTACTCAAAGTTTAATTTCAAATGTATTGGTTCCTTGGATTCCTAATTTTTCATTGTGTGTATGTCTTATGGCGACGATGGGATAGGAAAGGCCTAGGAAGTGGAAGGAAGCAGCCGTGGCCTTAATTAAGGTACAGCCCCGGCATTTGCCTGGTGTGAAAATGGGAAACCATGGAAAACCATCTTCAGGGCTGCCGACAGTGGGGCTCGAACCCACTATCTCCCGATTACTGGATACTGGCCAGACTTGAACCACCGAGCTCGATAGCTGCAGCCGTTTATCAGTTTTATTGATTTGGATAGTTCATTATTGTTGCTCCATCGTGAAGGAAAATAAATGATAGTTTATATATTTCTCTAACGACTTGTATAGATTTGCGAAAATTTGACATCTGTTTGTCAAATAACTGAGGTGACTGAAACAATCGGAGATGGCATTATAACACAGAATAGAGCACAGGACTACTTTCAACATCATAAACTGTTGTCACGATCACGATTGCAATTGACCAGGGAAACAACGGATTTACGTTGGCTAAGCTAAAATTTATGGGTTGATTTTCTTTGTTTTCTTAGACATTGTTTCTGAATTGTCATGAAATAACAAGTGCGAAATGTTGGTTATATGGTTTCGACTGGTGCAACATACCACTTTGCATACTTATTCCGCAAAGTTGCTACAGATCAAATTACGTCATGAATGTTCGCGCAATGCAGTTACTGCCTTTGTCCAGATTACTGGTTTCTATTCAAAACGCTTCAAGCGACTGAACTCTATAACACGCCGATGATATTTGTTATCAGTTCTATGAAGTGCGTACCCATGGATGTTCAAGTATTTTCTTGTAAGTGTATCTGGGGAAGTGTGTGCTTTTATTTCGTTTGAATTATGGCCACACAGTCATCAGAAAGAAAATACACCTCCTGCTCCTTTCCAGGCATTTTCTCAATTACTTGAAGAGGAAACTAATAATTCCAGATTTACGCCCGGATACCCTTCCAGACACAATCCTATGTTGAGAGATGGAGACAATATCCGGTGATGGCTGATAGTTAAGTGTGCTATGCGTCAGTGAAGAGATTTTTGTATCTATTTAGTAAAACAAAAACACTCTTTTCCCGAGCCAGAGTAAAAAATTAGGCGTGAATAAAATCCTCAATTCAACCGGGAATCGACCTTTGAGTCAAATGAACCGGAGCCCGCTACGCTGACCATTCAGTCTAGGAGACGGACAGATAAAGAGACAGCTTAATAATAATAATAATAATAATAATAATAATAATAATAATAATAATAATTTATTTATTAATACATCCATAACAGGGTATATCCCCAATTACAATGGATGGCACAAAATACATTCAATATATAAATGATACCTATATGTACAAAATAATATATAACAATTAAAAAACCTAGATTGCCTTGACTAAATTAAGAATAATTTAAACACATTTTCGAACAAACATATAAAGTATTAAAGTTAAGGAAGATAAAACAAATAAACAGAGAAAAAAGAAAAATATTCAAAAGATCAGCAAATACACGAACACATATACATTTGAAAAATAATAGTGGCATTACATACATCATATTTCAGTGCTGAATTTTCTCCAATAAATTATTCATTATAATGTAAATATTGTTTTAACATTTTTGAAAATAAAGGAAGTGATAAAGCAAAATCTATTTGTCTGCTGTCTGAAGATATTATGTTATATACTTCACACATTTTTACAACAGGTGAATTTTTATGATGTGATTTGCTTGAGAAGGGGCAGTAAAATGTTTGTCTCAAACGAAGAGTTACCCCCTTGGTATTGAAGTTGATTCTTTTAAGAAACTCTTGGTTAACTAATATTCCATTAACTGTCTTGTAAAGAAATATCTGTTGAGCTAATATTCTACGTGTACTGAGCTGCATTAAACCAAATTCATTTAATATAGTTCTATAAGAAACTCTTCGATGATATGATGATCGGTTAAATTTTTTAAAATATATATATCGCAAAAATTTGTTTTGTATTTTTTTATTTCGTTAATTGTACACATATACTGAGCAGACCACACTACACATGCATATTCAAGTTTACTTCTAACAAGATGACTGAATAAGATTTTTAAAGTATATTCATCGCTAAGTTCCCGAGTATTTCTAATAATAAACCCTAATTGTCTAAATCCATCATTTGTAATTTTGTGAATGTGACTGTTGAATGAAAGTTTTGAATCAAGCGTAACACCCAGATCATTTACTAAATTACACCTCTGCAAGATCTCACCATTTATACTGTAGTTATTCACAGTCACATTCTTATTACGAGAAAATGTGATCACAAAACACTTTTTTAATATTGGAAAAAAGCCTGTTTGCAACACACCATTTGTAACAGTTGTTCAGATCGGCTTGCAATTCCATAGCATTATCATACCCGGTAATTTGCTTATAAATCTTTAAGTCGTCAGCAAAGAGTAAGCATTTTGAATATTTTATTACATTCGGTAAGTCATTTATAAATAATAAAAAGAACAATGGACCAAGATTTGAGCCCTGAGGGACTCCAGAATTAACTTTGAACTTGAATGAAGTATTTTGTGCGTAAGATACAAACTGTTTTCTGTCTAATAGATATGAAGAAATTAATTTCAGAAATTCAGAAGATAAACCAAATAATGATAATTTTCTCAAAAGAATACCATGATCAATTTTATCAAAAGCTTTTGCAAAATCAGTATAAACTGCATCGACAGGAAGCCCTTCATTCAATGAATCAGAAATATCCTGAATAAAGTTCATTAGATTAGCCGTAGTAGAACGCTTGGGATAAAACCCATGCTGAAATTCTGATACGTATGGTTTGATATGATTAAATATTCTAACATAGAGTATTTGTTCAAAGAGCTTCGCTGGAGCACATATTACTGAAATAGCTCTGTAGTTCTCAATTTTCGAACCATCACCAGATTTAAGGATCGGATTTATTTTACTTATTTTCCAAATTTCAGGAAATATTTGCGTCTTTAAAATTAAGTTATATATGGTACATAGTGGAACCATTAGCACCTCTGCACATCCTTTAATAATGTAAGGAGGTATGTGATCAATTCCCGCCGATTTAGAAGCCTTAAGTTTTGTTACTGCATCTTTATACTCGTCTTCGCGTATAGGACCCATCTGCAAACTATGAGCAGTAATCATTGACACTGACTCGGAGGCTATATATAAAGAAGGCTGGGGTGCATAAACAGTTTGAAAATAACATGCAAACGCATTGGCTATTCCTTGCGCAGTTACAAAATGGTTTCCACCATATGTCATACACTGTTTCAACAAACTATTATTTCGTTTACTTTTTATGAAACCCCAAAACGTTTTCGGATCATTTTTTATATTATCCTGTGACTGTAATATATACAATTTATATGCCCTTGCAATAAGTGTCTTAGACTGTTTTCTTAATTGTTTGTACATGTGAGCACTGTATTCAGAATGCTTTATGTGCTTCCTATGAATCTCCTTTAATTTCAACATTTTAATTATATCTAATGTAAACCAACAAGGGTACATTATTTTCTTATTCACTTTTTTTTTTTTAGGAACATATTTTGTGAAAAGGTTATTAAGGACTTCATAAAAATAGCTTACTGCATTGTTGGGGTCTTTACTCAATAGTAACTGATTCCAGTCATACCTTTGTAACGATGCATACAACTCATAAAAATCGGCCTTCTTGAAACTGTAGATGCTGACAGGTAATATTTTGACTCTCTCAATGTTAGCAACCAGTTCAAAATATAAAGCAGGATGATTAGAATCTTCAGGCACAAGGGGGTAATCTCTTCTGAATACATTAATATTTCCTACATAGTTGGACAGAACTTAATCAAGTGTTTTACCATTGGCACTGTTTACGTTATTAAACGAATTCAGATTGAGTAAAGCAATAAAATTAGCCAGAGCAAGACATTTTGGTCCACAGTTAAGTAAATTACAGTTACTATCATTGATCATAGGTAAGTTAAAATCCCCCGTTATAATAACATTATAATGTTGTATGAATTCGATGTTTTGAAGTACAGCAAAAAAATTATTATAAGTTTCTAAATCAGAGTTTGGTGGAAAGTAAACAGTTACCACTAGATATACCTTTTAACCTAAAATAAATTTAACACAGACACATTCGATGTTCTCTACATCAATTTCTACAAGAACAGATTTAAAAGTATTGGCAACAGCTATCAAAACACTACCACCCTTTTTATGAACACGATCCCGCCGAAAAACATATCTTGTGTCAAATATTTCTCCATTATATACGTTCTTCGTCAACCATGACTCTGTAACCATAATCACGTCATAATTACTAGCAAGGACACTTGTGTATATGTCACTTATTTTGGTGTTCAACCCTCTAACATTCTGATAGTAAAATGATAACAATTTATCCCTTACAGCCATCTATATCATGCCAAATTCTTAACATCATCAATCGTTCTAAGAGTATATACATAAGTGTCACTTGCTTTCTTCCTAAGTTTAATATTTCCTGCATTATCCACCTACAAATATGAAAAATATCTCTCCCTTTTCACCTTTCTCGCTTCACTGAAAATAATCCTTCTGTTTAAAGTGAGATTTTGGTTGACATAGATAGGCCCCCCAGAGGTAAGTCCAATGTAAGCACAGCTCAAGTTACGTTTAATCTTACGCCTCTGGAGAAATATATCCCTATCAAATCTTCTAACAAATTTCACGATAGCTCCTGCGTGAGGTTGATTACTGGCTTTTTTAACCTATGACATATGTCAATCATATTGTCAGTCACAGTAACATCTAATGCCCGACCTACATTTTTCACTAAGGAGATCACATCTTCATTTGGCGTTTCAGGAATTCCATGTATTTCCAGTGTATTCCGCCTTCCATATTGGTCTAGGTCATCTATTTGTTGCTGTAAGTAGCTGATCTTGTTCTTTAATGCACAGTTCTCTGATTTAAGGCTCTCAATAACTTCCTTACATGATTTCAGTTCTTCTCCACGACTCTTGAGTAAAATAAAGTTTTCCTCCAGTTTCTCATGAACCGAGTTCAGAGATTTACCGAGCTCTACCTCAAGATTCTTACACGATTCCTTAACTTCTTTACTAATTGAAAGCAGAAGTCGATATATCTCGCTTACAGTCGGTATATGTTCTGCAACTTTACTGCCCTCCTGATCACTCACATTACTACAGGGAGTTTTCTCACAATTACTGCATAACCACATCTCATCATTGGATCGCAAGTTTTTCACGTACTCTTCCGTAAGATTTACACATGCACTATGAAATAGATTACTGCATAACTTGCACTGAATTTTTCCATTTACATCCTGACGTGCCACAGCTTTAGAACATTTTCCGCACACACCCATTTTACAACAGGAAGTACTTGTGCTCTGTACAGATAAACTTTCGTAATGTTAGCTGTACTCGTTGCAATCGATTCAGTACAATACACTTTTACTCCTTGGAAACAGTGAACACTGAAGTTGGTAGCAGTTTGTAACAATCGATAGTTCACTTGACGCCACAGAAATTTCAACACTCTATGTTGGTAGCAACACTGTTATAGATTGCACTGAATCTCACTACAGTTTAAAAACTGATTTACAGCACTTAGTTGAGCTACAATTGAAATCTTTTTACGTCAGTTTAAACATGAGTACTTACAGTTTGAAATAATTGCATCCTTTTCAGCCAAACATCTCTATATCCACTATAAAATCTTGAAAGCCTAGAGCACAAGTCACTGCCTGCCTACCTCGCCATTACCAACATAGATAATAATAATAATAATAATAATAATAATAATAATAATAATAATAATAATAATAATAATAATAATAATAATAATAATAATAATAATAATTGTTCCGGGGTATCTGTGGAACGCAGAGGTGAAAGGAGGTGCCGGGATGAATGGGTCTAACTACAAAGTCAAAGTTAATTTAAAATTTCAACAAAGGTTACATTTTCTTTTCTTTTTCAAAATTAACAAATAACAAAGTAACAGGTACCAGTAGCAGAAAACAGGTCTAGTAAAGACAAGATTGGTGGTATAGACTGGTATTGGGCTTCAGGCTCTAATACACAATTCCTGAGCTACACGCTCAAAATTACAAAGGTCACCATTTATGCAAGGGCAGAACACCCCTCAATACCTGGAGCACTCGCTCCCAGTTTTTAAACTCTAGCCTCCCAGAGGCACTTTTACAACACTTGAAAAGAACTGACACGCTCTTAGTTTTTCAAGCCTATTCAAGGCAATATCAGACTTTACAATTACTTGCCATCAAGGCACAACTTACACAAATGAAACGCGGGTATCTCGTACCCAACCTACTGGGCCTTAGCAGAAAACGAACAGGTTAAGTAAATGGCCCGAAACACCAAGTTGAATGGAGGCATGTACTTGCACTCCTAAATATGCATTCTTAAAACCTAAAAGGCCCTAGGCCGATGAAACAGGGGCTATTCCCAAACTATGGAGGCGACTCGTATAAGAATAATTTAAGACATTATAGAAAGGAAGAAGACCAGTTACAAAACGTAGTCACCTCAAACCAATATGAAGGGGAGCTCGAGAGGGTAAATCACTCTCTATCCCCGAATTACAGTTGCAGATTTTATGAAATTTTCACATTAGCCGGCAGGACTTACATTTTAGAGAAGAAGGTTACATGTTAAAGTTTCGGACCTATCCCTCGGGCTAAACTGCGGAGCTAGCAAGAAATAAGGATGTTAAACGGCCATTGCCTTGCTGAAGAACTGCTGCCTGATGAAAGAGGCACCTCCCGCCTCCTGCTTGACATACACACACTTAGTTAGATGTTGATCAAATGGCCAAGAGCCGTGAAAACCCGCAGTTAATAAACCCTCGGGGAAAATTCGAGACCTTTAATGAATAATCAAGACACACCCTCTTACTTTCATTGGCTAGCGTACACAACAAATCGAAGAAGCCTGTGATAGGCCTAAAATTAATTACAGAAGTTAGGGATTGGCTGAATTCAAACCTGGCGGAAAGAAAAGATCAATATTGCCAACCCAAAAATGAATGAACATAATTTAGTAAAGAACAAACTTATGAATACAAAATTTCTTCAAATAAAGTTCCTTCACTTCGCACCAGGGTGCATGATCATAGTTTTTGTAGTGACAACTGTTGCAGAAAGTCCAAACTTCCTGATAAATGGTAAACAAAACACGTAGAATTTCATACAGTACTGGAAACTTCACAATTACAAAATTAAGGTGGTGACATCTTCTGAGTAAAAGTTTAAGTAGGTCTAGTTCCAAGTTCAGCGTTTCTCCAGTAGAGGAATTCTAATTGGCGCAAGATTTAAATGTGCGGTGTAGAGGTGTACCGCCCGGTACAATAATAATAATAATGGCCTAATTCTTGTTCCTATTGCTAGCTTAGGGTCCGATGACCTTCGATGTTAGGCCCCTTTAAACAACAAGCATCATCATCATCATCATCATCATCATCATCATCATCATCACCTATTGCTAGCTTGATACAGCTCTTGTAAGGCGTCCCGATGAGAATGAGTGGCGTCTGGCGTGTTTGACAAATGCGGTGGACGAATTGCAGAAAATTGAGGACAGCTTTACGCACGAGTCCCCATAGCCAGCTTGTTCGCTGAGTATGTTGTACATCCTTCACACCTGAGCAGCAAGCAAGTTCTGTTATCATATGCTGCTTATCTGAAATAGATGCCATTCCACCCAACCTATCTTTGCGTATTCCAAAATGTATGTTGCTTATCAACGAGCAGCACAGCCGGTTGGTATACTCTTGGATAGCACGTACTGACTGTTTGATATACCTTCAGTTCCTTTACTTGTTAGACGAGCAAGTAAGGTACCTCGATGGCTTATATAACTACCTGGTATCATCCTGGATCTGAACACCGGCCCTAAAGTGAACTCGGAACCCTCCATTTATCGGAGGCTCACCATGTCCGTTTTAAACCGGTATGCTGTGTCAGTAGATTTTTTACACGGATGGTTCTAGAAAGCGGAAGTAAGTTATGTGTTCGTTGTCGATAGTAAGAAGTTTCTTTCCTTTCTTGCTCTCCCAGAAACCTGTAGTGTGTACACAGCAGAGCTCTATTCTATCTGTGAAACACATTCTTCTGTGTACTGAGTCCTTGAGCTTGCTACAGTCTATTGATATCTGTTTCCCTCGGCACCCTCTGGTGCAGCGGATCCAGGACCTGCTGGCCGGGTGTTCGGATGCCGGCACCAGAATCACGTTTCTGTGGCTCCCAAGCCACATGGGTTAGAGGGAAACGAGTTAGCAGATAAAGCTGCCAAGGAGGCAGTTACACTGCCCCCGTTTACCTTACAAGGTTCCAACAAGTGATATTCGCACTCGGCTGAGACATCTGGTTATGTCCCATTGGGAGTTGGAGTGGCAGGCCACTCAACTTCCAAATAAGCTGAGAGCGATAAAGGTTATAACGAAGATATTGCGGACTTCCCTTCGGGAGAGCGATAAAGGGTGCAACGAAGGTATGGAGAACTTCCCTTCGGGCTTTTCGGAGGGAAGCAGTGGTATTATGTCGTCTTCCGATCCGCCACGGTATACTAACGTACCCCCTCCGGTGTGTACTAGTGGCGATCATCTTACCGTGGTACACATCCTTACGGAGTGCGTGGACCTGATCGGTCTGCGCCGTAGTCTAAAACTCCCGCGTACCATGTCCCTCATCCTGCGCGACGATGACGAGCAGTCCGCAGAACTTGCCATCCGTTTTATGAGGGATAGTGGTCCTTTTTCTCGTGTGTAATATTGTTCTTGTCTTAGTGTTTTTTTTTTCGATTGCGCTTTTATTCAGTTGACTCTATTTTAGTTCGTGTTGCGTATTTTAATGTGTTATTTTAACTCATAACTTGACCTCTATGTATGTATGTATATATATAAATATGAATGTCCAGTCAATGACTTATTCCATTATTCTCTCTCTTTTCTTTTATTTTATTAGAAAATGACGCATTGTGAATTAGATGTGTTACCATGGTTTGGTGGATCACCAGAGGTGAAAGAAGGTGCGGGCTGGAATGGTCTAACTACAAAGCCGAAAGATGAATTAAAATTTCAGCAAAGGTTATATTTTCATAAATTCCAAAACTTAACAAGATTTAACAAGGAGTTTTAGACTTTAACCAATAACAACAAGTCAACCAATAACCAACTATCAGGTCCAAGACCAGGAAAGCCAAGATAATTTAGCAAATTTCCACTAGGTGAAATAACAATGAAAATCAGGTACAAGTGTAATTTTACAAACGAGAGCACAAGTTCAGGGATTTTTACAAGTTCTGGGCTTCGAGCCCCGATTTCACAATCCTAGAGCTATTAACCCAATTCTACATATTGTTCAAAGGGCAGAAAACCCCTTCATACAAGGAGCATAAGCTCTAAAACCCATATCGGGCCTCCTAGAGGCACTTTTCAAACACAAAAGAGCTGACCCGCTCTCAAATTCTCACGCCTATCAAAGGCCACAACAACTTTCCAATTAACTGCCTCTCAAAGCACACATACAAATAAACAAAGGGTAACTTGTACCCAACCTACGGAGCTTTCGTCGAAAAAGAACAGATTAATGAAATGGCCAAGAATACCAAGATGAATGGAGGCGTGTAGTTGCACTCCTACATGAAGCTTGTTGAAACCTAAGTGGCGCTAGGCCGATAAGCAGGGGCTATTCCCATACTATGGAGGTGACTCGCACAAGCAAATTTATAAAGATATTACAGAAAGGAAGAGTAGAAAAGCAGTTACGAAAACGAAGTCACCTCAAATTCGAAAGGAAGGGGAGCACGAGAGGGTAAAGCACTCTCTGTCCCCGATTTACAGTTAAAGTTATATGAAACTTTTACACAGACCGGAAAGATTTTACATGTTTCCATGGATTGTTTACATATTAAAGGTTTCGGAGCTGAACGGAGGGTTAAACTGCTGAGCTAGCCAGGAATAAAGATGTTAAACGGCCATTACCTTGTTGAAGAACTGCTGCCTGAAGAAAGAGGCGCTTCCCGCCCCCTGCTACATATCCACACTAAGCTAGATGTTGTTCGAGTGGCCGGGGGACGAAAAAATCAACAGTTTTTATACCCTCGTGAAAAATTTGAGACCTTTCATGAATAATTAAGACACACCCACAGACGTTTATTGGTCATCTAAAGTTACAGATCAAAAATTGAGGAAGGAGGATACGATTGGTCCAAAATTAATTAAATCAATTCGGGATTGGCTAAGTTCAAAACTGGCGGAAGGAAAAATTAATATTGCCAACCCATAGATGAAAGAACGAAATTTAGCTATAGGAAAACTTATGAGTATAAAATATCTTCAAGAAAAGTTCCATCACTTCGCACCAGGGTGCATGATCATAGTTTTTGGTAGACACATCTGTGAGAGCCTGTCCACACTTCTTGATAATTAGTAAACACAAACAATTCAAAATTAACACAGTGACATCTTCAGATAAACGGTTGAATTAATTCAGTTTTAAACTTCAGAGTTTCAGCTGTAGAGGAGTAATTTAAGGCGGAAAATTCAAAAGTGCGGCGTATAGGTGTACCAACCGGTAAAAGATGCATGATTGTTTTAATCTCATAATCATTTTTCATCACCATGTATTTTAAATTCTAGTCAGTGGATATGTTTATTATTTTAATATTTTACTTATGATCTCATGTCGTCCATCTCGTACCATTAGGGGCCGATGACCTTAGATGTTAGTCCCCTTTAAACAACAAGCATCATCGTCAAGAAGTTTCTTTTTCCTCTACCTGAAATCCGTAGCATGTATAAAGCAGAGCTCTATGCTATCCAAGAGCTCTGCGGTACACGCTGTCCACTGAACGTCGGCACTTTCTTCTGTGCACTGACTCCTTGAGCCACGAACCTACTACGCTGGCGTAGGAGCGGGAGAGGTGATACTTCCACGTGGAGCGCCCCAGGTGGTGGATAGTGGGGTCCTAACCGGCTTGCCGGCGGACTTCAGGGAAATAAAATACCTCTCGCGGAACAAACACACTAACCCCTGCGGGTGGGGGACGCACATGTAGAACACACCCGCGGTATCCCCTGCCTGTCGTAAGAGGTGACTAAAAGGGGCGCAAGGGGCTGTCAACTTGGGAGTTCGGTTTGGCGACCACGGGGACCTTAGCTGAGTCTTGGCATTGCTTCCACTTACTTCTACCAGGCTCCTCACTTTCGTCTATCCTGTCCGACCTCTCTTGGTCAACTCTTGATCTTTTCCGACGCCGACAGTATTAGAGCATTCGAGGTCTAGGGAGTCTTTCATTTTCACGCCCTTCGTGGCCCTTGCCTTTCTTCGTCCGCTACTTCATCTTTCGAAGTGACGGCTCCTTTCTATCTTCTTTTTTTATCTCTCACTACCCCCTGTGGGCGGGGACGCAGACGAAAAATACACCCACGGTATTCCCTGTCTGTCGTGAGAGGCGACTAAAAGGGGCGACCAAGGGATGATTGAATTAGAACCATGAAACTACTTTTCACTCGTTTCATAACGCGGGGAACACCATGGTTTGCCTGTATTTGCGAGTAGTACCACTATATTAGGTACGAAACCGGTTTTGTGATTAGTAGCAGCCAAGAGTTGGTTCTCCTGTGGGTTTCGAGTACCCGTGAGTCGTACCCATGTGAGCAACACCGAAGGGCTGGGCGTTGCCTGTGAGTTGTACCACTATATGAGCGATACCGTGGGTCTGCGTTGCCTGTGATTAGTACCCACTATGTGAGGAACACCACGGGAATACCGGCACCCGTGATTAGTACACCTAGGTGAGAAACATCATCGGATTGCGTTGGCTATGAGTGGCGCCATTGTGTGAGAAACACCATAGGTCTGCGTTACCTGTACGATGTACAATACTTGTGAGTAGTACCTTACTGTTTGGAACACCGTGAGTCTTCGCTACTTTTGATTAGTACCCCGACATGACAAATACCATGGTTCTACTTTACTAGCGATAAGTACCATTCTGAGGGGCCTTTGACTTCGATTTTGGACCCCTTTAGACATCAAGCATTCTCGATTCAGGATTGTGCCTTATAATCGGTCCCTTGGTCGGGAATACTATTATTTATGGTCTTTTTTGAGTCGGATCCACAGGGTTTTTTGTTTTTGTTTTTTGTTTTTTGGGGGTCAGGTCCATCCACTCATTCTTCCTGACATTTTTTTATTTTGGTAGTGGATGATTTTGACCTTTTTGTTTGTTATTTCGCTTCATACCATTAGGGGCCGATGACCTCGATGTTAGGCCGCCTTTAAACAACAAGCATCCTCATCATCATCATCATCGACTCCTTGAGCTCGTTTCTCGCAGCACCTTCTGTTGAAGCGGATCCAGGGTCAGCTGGCCGGATTGTGCGCAAATAGCACCAAAATTACATTTGGGTGTTTTCCAAGCCACGTGGAACAGCGGGAAATACGTTAGCTGACCAGCCTGCTTATGATACAGTCACATTATCCCCCTTTCCTTACAAGGTTCCTTCAAAGGATATATGATATCAGCTGAAACAGCGGTTAATATCCCACTGGGAGGAGGAGTGGCAGGCCACTCGATTTTCCAACAAGCTAGGAGCGATCTAAAGATCAACGAAAGTTTGGAAGACTTCACTTCGGGTTTCCCGGATAGAAGCAGCGGTATTGTGTCGTCTTGCAGTAGGATCGGCCATGATGTAGCAACGTATTTCTGCTTAAGGAAGGGAGAAGCCCTCCCTCCCCGGTGTATACTTGTGGCGGCCGTCTGAAAGTAGTACTCATGTTTACGGAGTGTGCGGGCATGGCCGATCTTCTTCGTAATCTAAAATTTCCAAGCACCACCTCACTCATTGTACGATATGACGGAGAGTCGGTAGACGTTGTCATCCGTTTCGCGAGGGATAGCGACCTGTTTTATAGTTTTTAAAAGTGTTTTATTGTAACTATTTGTTTTTGACTCGTGTTATTGTAAACCGTAATTTTATTCTCATGACCACATGTGTTTTCGTAAGATTTAATGCTTTTGAACTGAATGGTAAAAATTATTTTAGTATTAACTAGCAAATGTACCCGTGCTTCGTTACGGTTTTCTATATTGTATACGGATATCTAAGTAAATTACTGTACATGCAGTGAATAAGATTTTTTTAAATTCCATGTCTCTGAGCGTTATCCGAGAAACAGCATAGGGAGGTCCACAAACTTTGCTTTTAATATAAAGGCCGAGTTGCGGAGTTGTGACGATAACGGCAGGTCCACTAACCTACTGCAAGTCGCAATCGGTTTGGGAATATTCATTATGACAGGCCACAGTTCCTACTTCCAGACAGATAACAATCGAGGAATTTTTATTATAATGGCAGGCACCTTACCTACAGCCATTCAAAATTGAGTTGTGCTGTTATCAATATAATGACAGGCCCCTTTTTCTAATGCTAGTCAGCTTACTGCCAGTCACACCGAGTTGGTGAGTTTCCATTATGATAGCAGCCACTATGCCTAACGTCAAACATATTTTAGATGGGTAAATTTGTTTATAATGGCGAGCACCGCAGCCTAATAACAAACGCAATCGGTTAAAGGAGTTTTGAAAAAATTGCATGTTCCCTAGCCTTCTGCCCGTCAAATCGAGAAGGAAAATATTCATTATAATGGTACACATGAGTTGGAGATAGACCCCATTCATACTGCCAGTTTAAGTCGATGTGGGGAGTACTGATTACTATAGCAGATGCCCTCCTGCTGAGTGTCATTATCGATTTGTAAAGTATTAATTACAAAGGCACGCAAACTCTTTCTGGATCGCTACAAATCGATTTCAATGGATAAATAGATATAGCCATACGAAAGTATGTGCATTTGTACCTTCATTTGAAGATTAACTGCTCTAAAAGGTACATCATGTCGACAAAAGAATTGTAGGCCTAATATAAAACGCCATATATAACGGTCTAAATGGCTGGTCATATGATATGTTCTCGTATCTCGTCTATTTACGGGTTAAGATTGAGTTAGAAGGTTGAATGGGATGAAATTTTGGTAAAGGTTCTCACATTGAATTACTCTTTGGACACATACCGGTATGTGACAACTACAAGCATAGAATTTGGTACACATATAGCTACTGCGTGGGCCAATGTTGGCACGTAGAAGTTGATGATCCTATCTTTCGGATAAGTGAATCAAACTACCAATTATACGTGTAGAAAGTGCAAAAAATTCGTACAATTCAGAAATACAGTCACAAATAACGTATAAGGGATAGAGATACGACAAAAAGCCATAGGACCAAAGTTGTAGATCACTCCAAATTGAACGACTTACCGTTAGACACCAAATACCTCGAAAGGAAGGTCTGCACCGTTTAAAAATTGCCTCAATATTTCGATATTTTTGGGGGGTAAAATAAAAAAAAAATTTACATCTAGTAATTTTTCCGTCGATTACAGGCTAAAAGCTATAATTTTGCTCAATTTCAGTTTTCTAGCTCGTCTGGCAGATTTTGCCGCCATCTTGATATGAGGGAGAGGATTAAAAATTAGGACTTTCAGGAGACTTTCAAGCCCATGAAACCTATAGGTTATAGTCTAGGATAAATATATCCGACTGCGTTCTTATGCTGAGCCCCAAATTTGAGACTCCCAGTGAGGCCCCTCAGGGTATTTTGAAAATTTTCTATTTTTCTGTGGTTCCTGAAGTCATCAGATTCTCTGGTACCAAGTTTTAAGTTTCTAGGATGCCTGGAATTGCCTCATTAATTCACGTCTATTTTAATTTTTATACCTTACTTATATATATAGTACAGTATACTACGTATATAGATAGTTCCAAACAGACTTCCATTTATTAATACCACGAACCTGCTACGCAGGCGTAGTAGGGAGAGAGGTGATACTCCCACGTGGCGCGTCCCAGGTGGAGGATAGGGGGGTCCTAACCGACTTACCGGCGGACTTGAGGGAAATAAAATAACTCTCGCGGACCAAACACACACCCCCTGTTGGTGGTGGACGCTGACGAATAATACATCCACGGTATACCCTGCCTGTCGTAAGAGGCGACTAAAAGGGGCGACCAAGGAATGATTGCATTAGAACCATGAAACTACTTTTGATTAGTACCATCACGCGCGGAACACCATCGGTCGAGTTTTGTGATGCGTAGCACTCGAGTGGGGTTCAGTGTGGGTTTCCAGTACCCGTGAGTCGTGCCCATGTGTGCAACACCGCAGGTCTGGGCGTTGGCTGTGAGTTGTACCCGTGTGAGCGACACCACGCGCCTGAGCGTAACCTGTGAGTTGTACCACTATACGAGCGACACCGTAGGTCTGCGTTGCCAGTGATTAGTACCCACTCTGTAGGAACACCACGGGAATATCGCCGCCCGTGATTAGTACTCCTAGGTGAGGAACCTCATCGGTTTGCGTTGGCTATGAGTGGCGCCATTGTGTGAGAAGCACAATAGGTCTGCGTTACCTTTACGACGTACAATACTTGTGAGTAGTACCTTAATGTTTGGAACACCGTGAGTTTACGCTACCTTTGATTAGTACCGCAGCTTGTGAAATATCATGGTTCTCCTTTACTACCGATGTGCTATTAGCATCGTTGTGCTTTATAAGTGGTCCCTTGGTAACTAATACTATTATTTACAATCCTTTTTGGGTCTGATCCACTGTTTTTTTGTTTTTGTTGTGTTCATGTCCATCCATTCATTCTTAATGACATTTTATATTATTTTTTAATTTTGGTCAGTGGATGCTTTTCATTTTTTGTTGTTATCTCATTTCGTACCATTAGGGGCCGATGACCTCGATGTTAGGCCCCTCTAAACAACAAGCATCATCATCATCATTGTACCGGGCGGTACACCTCTACACCGTTTATTTAAAAGTTGCGCCAGTTGAAACTCCTCTTCTGGAGGAAGGTTGAACTTTATCTATTCTATTAATTCTCTACTTTCTCAGAAGATGTCACCACGTGGAAAATTTTGAGTTTTTGAACTGTGTCACTTTTGATGTGTTTTTGTTTCGCTTGAAGTAAGAAGTGTGAACTTTCTCTTCTAGAGGACACTACTGAAGAATTACAATAGTGCAACCTAGTGCGAAATCAAAGAACTATTTTGTCGGAGAAATTTTTATTTCAAGAGTTTGTTCTTTGTTAAATTTCGTTCTGTCATGGTTTAAGTTGGCTGTATACCCCTCTTTTTCCCCTTATTTTGGATCTAGCCAATCCCGAATTTCTTTAATTAATTTTCCACCAATAATGTGTTTCTTCTTCCTCTATGTAGGGGTTTCTTTTCCCTAGCCAATAAAAACTTTGAGGGAGGGTGTTTTATTTCCCCTAACGCCTAGAATCTTCCGCGAGAGGATATAAACTGCTGATTTTGGGGTCTCCGGGCCACTTCTGTTCCATCTTTCAGTGTATTAAGTACATAGCAGGAGGCGGGAAGCGCCTCTTTCTTCTTCAGCCGTTCAACACCAGGTAATGGCCTATTAATAACTTCTTTTCTTGCTAGGTCGGCAGTTTAACACTCGCGGCGGGTTCGAAGCATTTCCATCATGTAACCTTTTCCTAAAATGTAATTACTCTTTTCATCTTTTTCTTGTAAAGCTACATATTGGGATAGAGAGTGCTAACCCTCTCGAGTTCCCACTCACATTTGTTTTGAGGTGAACTTATTTTCTCAAACTATTCTTCGTTTATGTAATGTAAACTGTTCTTCTCTAAGTCACCTCTGTAGTATGGGATTAGCCCTTGCGTTAGCGGCCCAGAGCCAGATTAGGTTTTAAAAAACAAAGTGTATTAGGAGTGCAAGATCGCCTCCTCTCAAATTGTTAGTTTAGAGGTCATGTAATCAACCTTCTTTTCATGTAATAGACCTCTGTAGGTTGGGTATTTTACCCCTGTGAATACGTCCTTAGAGGACAGCTTGAAGGTAGAGTTTGGTGTGGCCTTTGAGAGGCTTAAATTTTAAGAGCGGATCGCTCTTTTGAAAATGGAGTGTCATATGCCTCGTGGAGGCTTTTCTGTGTAATTCGGAGCCAGGGGCTCCTAGGGATGAATGGGGTTTTCTGCCCCTCTGTTAAAACTTGTGTTTGTGGTAAAACTGAGCTGATCGCTGAAGTCAGGGCGTGAAGCCCAAAACCTGTAAATATTGTATCTCCCCTTGTTTTGCTACATTGTACCTGCCATGTCTGTTAGTGCTTGGTTTTTGAAAAGAAAATATAACCTAGTTAAATTTTAAATTAATTTTACATTAACTTTGATTCCGTAGTTTGAAACCCATTCACGCCCGCACCTTCTTACGCCTCTACCTACCGCTAAAACACGGTAACAAGTGGTAGCAGAGCGTGGTTGAATGGGTCTCAATTTAGCCCCTTTTGACGGCTAAACATTGCTTTGATTCGAACTCTAACAATTGTCTCAGTTGCTGGAATTTTTTGAGTTTTTCAAAATTGTTCTGTCATCATGTCCGGCCCTCGCGATGTTCTCCTCCTTAACTATTTGCGCAAAGAGGAGTTGATATACGAGTTAACTATCAGAAATGTGCAATCTGGAGGCACGGTTGCAATCGACACCAACAAGCTTAGAGAGTCCCTTGATTTGCCCATTTCCATCCCCAATTTGGGAGAGAAAGAAATTGATGACTCTCTTTCCACGATCGTCGAGAATATTACTGGGCTAGCATCTGTAGTCAGCTTTTTTGATGAAAACGATCCGTCTCCTAATCAAATTAAGCGTGTGCAAGGAAGGCTGTATCACTTTGCAAATAGAGTTAATGATCTGTTGTCTCTAAAGGTGAATGACGTTCAGAGGAAGGACGCTAATACGCTCCTTGAAACTATTTCTGAATTGTCTAATAAGGTCACTCAATTGCTAACCGGCGAAGTTCCTCCCAAAACTGATCAACCCGCCACGGTGAATGTAGGTAACGAGGAAGAGCCTCCTCAGGGAGAAGTCAATAGGATAACCGTTGCTGCTCAAACTATCTCTGCCCCATCGAACAACGAATCTGAACGCCGTGCGTCATTGGGTAACATCCGCTCTGAATTAACTTCTTTGCCATTGAAACCTTTAACCACGAACCTGCTACGCAGGCGTAGCAGGGGGAGAGGTGATACTCCCACGTGGCGCGTCCCAGGTGGCGGATAGGGGGGTCCTAACCGGCTTGCCGGCGGACTTGAGGGAAATAAAATACCTCTCGCGGACCAAACACACACCCCCTGTGGGTGGGGGAGGCAGACGAATAATACACCCACGGTATCCCCTGCCTGTCGTGAGAGGCGACTAAAAGGGGCGACCAAGGGATGTTTAAATTGGAACCATGAAACTGCTTTTGATTCGTGCCATCACGCGGGGAACACCAAGGGTTGCTTTTACTTGTGCGTAGTACCACTACATTAGGTACGAAATTGGTTTGTGATTAGTAGCACACAGGAGCACCGCGCGGTCGGCTTTTGCAGTACCTTTGAATAGTACCACCATATGAGCAGGACCATGGGATGATAGCTACCATGGTTCTGCCTTGCCTATGATTAGTACCCACTATATGAGGAACACCACGGGATAGGGAGAGGTCCCTGTGGTTAGTACTCTTCTGTGATGAACACCATAGGTTTGCGTTGCCTGTAAATGGCGTCGCAAAGTGGGAAAACATAGGTCTGTATTAAATGTCGAATTTCATAAGCTCTGAGTAGCACAATAATGTGTGGAATGCCGCAAGTCTCTGCTACTTTTGATTAGTACCGTATCAGGACAGCTACCATGGTTCTATTTTGATAGCGATCAGTACCGTTATGAGGGGCCGATAACTTCGATTTAGGACCCCCTTTTGACTGCACGCATAATCGATTCAGGGTTATGCTATAGCAGTAGTCCCTTGGTCAGTAATACGATATTGTCACGCCTGTTTGTGTGCATATGAGACATTGCGGGTCGCAACCACTGATTGTTTTAAATTCATGTCCATCCATTCATTCTTCGTTGTCACATTTTTGAATTCTGGTCAGTGGAGAATTTTAGACTTTTAATATGTCATTCCATTTCGTCTCATTTCGTACCATTAGGGGCCGATGACCTAGATGTTAGGCCCCTTTAAACAACAATCATCAATCATCAATCATCGAAACCTTTAACGACTATGTCACCTGGGTTCAGTAGCTTGCCTCATCCATTGGCAATGTTGCTTAGAGGTATCTCTAAGTTTTCCGTCAACACCACCAGTGATGTAATTTCATTTTTAAGATTTCTAGTGGAATTTCAGGATCATGCTCTGGTTTTTTCTCTTTCGCCATGTCAAATTTTGCAAATTATCTATCCGTATGCTATTGGTATTCTCTCTGATAAAATCGTAAGAGCCATTGCCGAGCAATCATCTATTGAGGATTTCCATGCCCATTTGCTAGCTAACTTCATCCCGGCTAGGGCCAGGTCCTCCCTGATTCAGAAGTACTACTACCGTGTACAGCGCTTGGATGAAAACTTGGCTGATTTCATTCAAGATATCAAATTCTACACTAGGGTGTTTGCTCTGCACTTTCCTGAAGATCAGATTGTGCAGGCTATTGTAGAAGGTATTTCGCCATCCTACAGGTCATATTTGTGTTTCGCGGCGTGTCCGCAAACCTTCTCTGAACTTGAAGCATTGGCCGTCTCAGCGGAAGGAGTTAGATACGCCGATTCTTTGCGTGTCGCGAAAGAACCACCGCCTTCCTTTAGTAACACTCGGCCTCCACCCCGCCGACCAGTCAATCCCCGTAAATGTTATGCTTGCGGGTCGCCTGAACATCTGCGGAATAAGTGTCCTCTGATCAAGTCAAGTGGGACAAGGAATGGAGTAGGGTCATCACAAGGCTGTTTTAAGTGTGGGGCCTTCTCACATATCGCCAAGAATTGCCCAAACTCAAATAGCACCCCCTCCTGCTCAACTTCTGGTGCAAATTCCAGCTATTCCAATAATAAAAAGTGACTAGTGGCGTCGGCTGAGCCGACTAATCCATCTTCCCGAGACTTAGCCCCTAGTAAACAGGTTGTAAATGCAGAGAACGACCAGCCTTCAAATTCATCTTTTGAATGCCCTAAAGAGTGTCTTAGGATCGCGGCGGATACCCCCGCACCTGTTCCTTTTCTTAAGATTGAGTTAAATAACGAGCCTATAACAGCTCTCTTAGATTAAGCAGTGTTTGTTCCATTATTTCGGCTGATTGGTATTCTAAATTGAAATCTGTTTGTAAACTCCCTGACTATGACTCATCTCCTGTTAAATATGTTTCGGCTAATTCATCTCCATTAGAAATTCTAGGTTCCTTACATGTCAAAATTCGTGTTTTTAAATTTACATGGAAAATCAAATTGTTTGTGGCCAAGCATTTGTCTTGCCCCATCATACTGGGAGCGGACTTCATTTCTCACACTGGTCTTGTGCTCGATCTCCAGAGTAGGTCGTGCACATTCAAATTTGCCTCTAATTGTAAAATCCCTCTATTAAAGTGTAATTCTGCATCATGTTCATCTATTTCGCCTACCCAGGATGAGATGTTGTTAGACCTTAGACATCTACCTGAGGAGCAGGCTGATAGTATTCGCAAATTGTGTCAGTCGTTTCCCGAGGTGTTCTCTGATACTCTTGGTGTTACTGACCTTATTGAATACAAAATTGAGGTCACGGATTCGATTCCTGTTCGCTTTCCACCTTATAGGCTGTCTCCTCCTAAAATGAAAGCTCTGAAAGAAATCATCGATCAGATGTTGAAGGATGGTATTATTAGGCCCTCTAAGTCAGCGTATTCTTCGCCTATTTTTCTAGTCCCGAAACCCCAAGGAGGCTTCAGGCCTGTCATTGATTACAGGGCTCTCAATCGGAAGGTGGTGTTGCAATCTGTGCCCCTTCCCGACCTTCATTCTTGTTTTTCATGGTTTCGTAAGGCCAAGTTCTTCACCATCTTGGACTTAAATCAGGCCTATAATCAAATTCCCCTTGCCGAAAAGTCTAAACATCTTACAGCGTTTGCCACGGACTGGAATTTATACGAATACAACCGCGTGCCTTTCGGGCTCCCCACGGGGGCAGCTGTGCTCACTAGGCTACTAGATAGGGTCTTTTCCGACATCAAAATTGAGTACTTATATCACTACTTGGATGATGTCGTCGTATTTTCCGAAACCTTTGAAGAACATCTAGATCATTTGCGAGAAGTTCTCAATCGCCTTCGTAAGGCTGGGTTAACTGTTAAGTTGTCCAAGGTTGCCTTTGCTAAGCCCTCTATGTCATTCCTAGGGCATATTGTGTCACCTGATGGTGTAGCAGTCGATCATTCTAGAACACAGGCCATCCGTGATTTTAAACCTCCCAAGGACATTAAAGGCATCGCCAGGTTTATTGGTATGGTGAATTTCTTCAGAAAGTTCATTCCTAACTTTGCTAATAGAGCGGCGCCCTTAAACCTCCTTCGTAGGAAAGGCATCAAATTCGAGTGGGGACCTTCTCAACAAGCCGCTTTTGAAGATCTGAAATTAGCTCTCTGTAATGCCCCTGTACTTGCTATGCCTGATTTCTCGAAGAAATTCATCGTCCAAACCGACGCATCGTCGTCAGCAGTAGCAGCAGTTCTTCTTCAAGAGACTGAACTAGGGAGGCGACCCATCGCCTATGCGTCTAGGACATTGTCAGCTCAAGAAGCAAAGTACTCCATATATGAGCTTGAAGGTTTGGCAGTCTTATTCGCCTTAGAAAAGTTCCGTCTCTATCTGGAACACGTCAAATTCGATCTGGAGACAGATAATCAAGCCTTAAGCTGGGTCTTAGGTAGGCCGCGTCGTACAGGTCGTATAGCCCGTTGGGCCATCCGTATTTCTGCCTTCCAATTCGATGTACGGCATATCAGAGGTACTGAAAATGTTGTTGCCGATGGACTCAGCCGTATGTTTCATAACGACGTAGAGACCCACGAACCGGTCGACAGTTCATCACCTTCCGAGTCCATACTATCTGGTGTTAATGCCATCTTAACAGATGCTCCCATGCTTTTTAGGGATATTGAGAAATACCAACGTGAAGATCCGACGCTGGCTCCGATAATGGAAACCCTTTCTTCTGGGGAACATGCTGTCCCTTATGTTCTGAGGAATGGTGTTCTATGTTGCCCTTCGAGGCATGATAAGTTGATGAAAGTTGTTGTTCCAGCGGTTCTTGTACCTATGATCTTCAAATACTATCATGAGACCCCATTGGGGGGGCACCTGGGTACCTTTAAAACTCGTGAAAAGATTCGTGAAATGTTCATCTGGAAAGGTATGGACGGTGAAATCCGTGAACTTGTAAAAGCTTGTAAATCTTGTTTGCTTAGTAAACCCACCATGTCCACCAAGGTAGGCCTTTTGTCTTCGCATCAAGCGTCGCGCCCCATGGAACGCCTGTATATCGATTATGTAGGACCCTTCCCCCAGTCAAAGGGTAATGCTAATAAGTTCATCTTTGTATGTGTAGATGGTTTTACAAGATTTTCCTGGTTATTTCCGACTAAGCTGGCTACCGCTCAGTCAACTATTACTTGCCTAAATTCTATTTTCGCTTCTTTTGGTCCGTGCCAATACATTGTATCGGATAATGCTAAGGCTTTTACATCAAATTTATTTCGTAAATTCTGTTTTGACTTGTCCATCTCTCATGTAACTACTTCTGCTTATTACCCTCAACCATCTCTGGCTGAACGGGTTAACCGTAATCTCAGGTCCGCACTCATTGCCTATCATCATGAAGATCATTCTAGGTGGGACACGTCCCTGCATTGGTTAGCTTTTGCTTTGAATTCGGCGGTTCATGAATCTCACAAATTTACTCCAGCTTCTTTGATGTTTAAGTTCGTTCCCAACACGCCGCTCTCTAACCTCTGGTCTCTGAATGACATTCCGCCCGAGACAATAGATCCGGACAACATTAAAGATCTTTGGAAGAAGGCTAAAGCTAATCTTAAAGTATCTCATAAAAAGGTTAGGGAAAGGTATGATCGTGGACGGAGACCCACCACCTTGAAGGTAGGTGACCAGGTTATGGTCAAAAATTTTGTTCCCGCGGGCAAGCTTGCCCCCAGATTTCATGGGCCTTGTATCATTCTCGATTTTCTTACGCCGGTTACCTTATTGCTAAGTAATCCAGCCACCGAGAGGATATTTAGAGTTCACCTGTCCCAGGTGAAACCGGTGTAATTTCTGTGTTAACTTGCTTCATATTATTTTGAAAGGATATGAAGGTTATATTTTTTTTTTTTGAGTTTCACTTTAAGGCATTCTGCCCCTTCTGTAATATTTTGGTTTTAGATGTAAGCCTTGTGTAAAACCTGCCCCGACCCGTTAAACTGCCATCCTGTTCTTGCCACGGCCATTACCACGCTCCCGTCTCCTGCTCCACCTTACACTGTGGCTTCATAATAGTAAATGCCATGGATATCTACACGCCGCTGGCCCCTCAACCTCTCCACAAGCCTGTACCCTCAAAGAAAATGATTGTCCAACACAATTCTGCCGCCTAGCTTTAATGTTTCAGCGCCCCCGCAGCCGCGCAGCGCCGTGCAGCGACTGGGGAGGGGGATGGGCCCCCTCCTCTCCAGCGAGGACGACATGTGCACGGCGAGCCGGAGCTCACCTTCCGGCCAAGGCTGATGTGCGGCGCACGACCTGCTACATGCCCGCAGCCTGTATCTGTTCACCGCGGGCGCGGCGTACTTCAACACCTCTGCTCCCCTCATAGTGCGGGCGAGCGGTATCTCAGGGTACTTGAGGGGTCCGAGCGGCCTCCGTTGGACGCAAGCTGCAACGGCCGGTCCGGCCATTCGACTCAATCTACATCAACTACATGGACAGTCACCATAAGCAATAACTACACTTGGGAATTCAACTACAATATTTGGTGGACATTGCAAAATTTTTCTTCACCTTTAAGTATTAAAGGTTTATCTTCAGAAATTCAAATTCTACAAACATAAAGACTTTCATTCACCTGCAACAACAACATTTTGAAACTGAATTAAGAAATCTTGTAAATGCTTCTGCTATCTATCTTCGTATCAACATCATTACTTGGACTTTGTTTCAAACTGATTTCATGTGTCACCCCTGGAGGAACTTTTGGGGGGGGAGGTCTGTACCGGGCGGTACACCTCTACACCGTTTATTTAAAAGTTGCGCCAGTTGAAACTCCTCTTCTGGAGGAAGGTTGAACTTTATCTATTCTATTAATTCTCTACTTTCTCAGAAGATGTCACCACGTGGAAAATTTTGAGTTTTTGAACTGTGTCACTTTTGATGTGTTTTTGTTTCGCTTGAAGTAAGAAGTGTGAACTTTCTCTTCTAGAGGACACTACTGAAGAATTACAATAGTGCAACCTAGTGCGAAATCAAAGAACTATTTTGTCGGAGAAATTTTTATTTCAAGAGTTTGTTCTTTGTTAAATTTCGTTCTGTCATGGTTTAAGTTGGCTGTATACCCCTCTTTTTCCCCTTATTTTGGATCTAGCCAATCCCGAATTTCTTTAATTAATTTTCCACCAATAATGTGTTTCTTCTTCCTCTATGTAGGGGTTTCTTTTCCCTAGCCAATAAAAACTTTGAGGGAGGGTGTTTTATTTCCCCTAACGCCTAGAATCTTCCGCGAGAGGATATAAACTGCTGATTTTGGGGTCTCCGGGCCACTTCTGTTCCATCTTTCAGTGTATTAAGTACATAGCAGGAGGCGGGAAGCGCCTCTTTCTTCTTCAGCCGTTCAACACCAGGTAATGGCCTATTAATAACTTCTTTTCTTGCTAGGTCGGCAGTTTAACACTCGCGGCGGGTTCGAAGCATTTCCATCATGTAACCTTTTCCTAAAATGTAATTACTCTTTTCATCTTTTTCTTGTAAAGCTACATATTGGGATAGAGAGTGCTAACCCTCTCGAGCTCCCACTCACATTTGTTTTGAGGTGAACTTATTTTCTCAAACTATTCTTCGTTTATGTAATGTAAACTGTTCTTCTCTAAGTCACCTCTGTAGTATGGGATTAGCCCTTGCGTTAGCGGCCCAGAGCCAGATTAGGTTTTAAAAAACAAAGTGTATTAGGAGTGCAAGATCGCCTCCTCTCAAATTGTTAGTTTAGAGGTCATGTAATCAACCTTCTTTTCATGTAATAGACCTCTGTAGGTTGGGTATTTTACCCCTGTGAATACGTCCTTAGAGGACAGCTTGAAGGTAGAGTTTGGTGTGGCCTTTGAGAGGCTTAAATTTTAAGAGCGGATCGCTCTTTTGAAAATGGAGTGTCATATGCCTCGTGGAGGCTTTTCTGTGTAATTCGGAGCCAGGGGCTCCTAGGGATGAATGGGGTTTTCTGCCCCTCTGTTAAAACTTGTGTTTGTGGTAAAACTGAGCTGATCGCTGAAGTCAGGGCGTGAAGCCCAAAACCTGTAAATATTGTATCTCCCCTTGTTTTGCTACATTGTACCTGCCATGTCTGTTATTGCTTGGTTTTTGAAAAGAAAATATAACCTAGTTAAATTTTAAATTAATTTTACATTAACTTTGATTCCGTAGTTTGAAACCCATTCACGCCCGCACCTTCTTACGCCTCTACCTACCGCTAAAACACGGTAACAATCATCATCATCATCATCATCATCATCATCATTTATTAATATGGGTTATGTTTAACCCCGTTCCCTAGGGGTTCTAGGGGCGCCCTGCCCCCACAGTATATTTTCCAGATAGTAGGTAATATTTGTACGCCTCCCACCCCAAAGCGGGCCGAACATGTACTTTAAAAATATCCTTGAGTGACACTATCCATCTCAGCAACCCTGAAAAGTATGGATTCGACACTATTTTCGATTTTCATATTGTTACCGTGTTTTGGTGGATCAGTAGAGGTGAAAACAGGTGCGGGCTGGAATGGGTCTAACTACAAGTCCGAAAGATAAATTTAAAATTTAATAAAGGTTATATTTTCAACTGATAACAAGATGTAAAGCCTCCGTGGCTCAGACGGCAGCGCGTCGGCCTCTCACCGCTGGATACCGTGGTTCAAATCCCGGTAAATCCATGTGAAATTTGTGCTGGACAAAGCGGAGGCGGGACAGGTTTTTCTCCGGATACTCCGGTTTTCCCTGTCATCTTTCATTCCAGCAACAGTCTCCATTCTCATTTCATAGCATCTATCAGTCATTAATAAATCACTTTGGGAGTGGCGACCCCATCGTACTAACAGCCTATATCTGCTTCATTCATTACATCCCTGACCCGGTCAATGACTGGAAAACAGGTTGTAGGTTTTCATTTTCAACAAGATTTAACAATTTTCACTAGGTGAAATAACAAAGAAAAATCAGGTACAATGCAACTTTACAAACGAAAGCACAAGTTAAGGGGTCAATACAAATTCTGGGCTACGAGCCCCAAAGTTTAACAATTTCTGAGCTCTCGGCTCACAACCACAAATTACCAAAGGGCAGAAAACCCCTAATTACATGGAGCACTTGCTCCCACCTCGTAATGTCAGGTCTCCTAGAGGCACCTTTCAAATTACCAGAAAGAGCTGTCCCGCTCTCAATTGTCCAAGCCTATTAAAAGCAAAAACAGATATGTACCCTAAACTGCCATCAAGGGACAACTTATAATGGAACCAATCTACTGGGCCTTCGCAGGAAGGAAAACAAAAACGTGTTAAGTTAATGGCCCAAAATACAAAGCTGAATGGAGGCGAGTACTTGCACTCCTACATGAAAGCTTGTTAAAACCAAAGTGGCGCTAAGCCGATACACAGGGGCTATTCCCACACTATATAGGTGACTTGTATAAGAAAATGTTAACACATTAGGAAAGACTAGAAAATCAGTTACGAAAATATAGTCACCTCAAGTCAAAATGAAGGGGAGCTCGAGAGGGTAAGGCATTCTCTATCCCCGACTTACATTTAAAGTAATAAGAAAAGGTTTACATAAGCCGGCACTAAGTTACATTTTTGAACAGGTAGGATACTTTGAAAAGGTTTCGAACATTCCCCGGGGTTTAACTGCTGATCAAGAAAGAAATAAAGATGTTAAAAGGCCATTACCTTTGCTGAAGAGCTGCTGCTCGAAGACAGAGGCGCAACCCGCCCCCTGCTATATTTCCATACACAAAGCTAGATGTTGATCAAGTGGCGAAGAACCCAGAAAATCAGCAGTTTTTAAACCCTCGTGGAAGATTCGAGACCTTTCATGAATAATAAAGACACACGCACTCAACTTTATTGGGTAGCTAAGAGTTACACATGGAAATTCGAAGAAGAGACCTCTGATAGGTGAAAAATAAATTACAGAAATTACTGATTGGCTAAGTTCTAAACAGGCGGAAAGAAAGCTTAATATTGCCAACCCACAAATGAAAGAACAAAATTTAGTAAAGACCAAAACTTATAAATACAAAATTTCTTCAACAAAAGTTCCTTCACTTCGCACCAGGGTGCATGATCATAGTTTTTTGGGTAGAGACATCTGTTAGCGAATGTCCACACTTCTTGATCCATAGAAAACAAAACACGTTGAAATCCACACAGTATAGACAACTTTGTAATCCTAAAATTTATAGTAGTGACCTCTTCTGAGAAAACTCATGTATTAATACAGTTCTAAAAGTTCACAGTTTCTCCGGTAGAGGAGGATTTATTGGCGGAAGATTTAAATTTGCGGCGTAGAGGTGTACCGCCCGGTACACATATATCACTAACAAATCGCCCCCCACACCAAAGGGGGCTGAAGTTGAACGTAAACAATTTCCGGAATGTCACTATTCACTTTAGCGACCGCGAAATCTAAAGATTCGTCGCTATTTTGGATTATTTTTATATATCACTCCCCCTCGGAAGGGGGCTGACTTGGACTTTTAAAAAATCTGGCGTATCACTATTCATTTCAGCGAACCCGAAAACTATGTATTCGACATTAATTTGTATTAATTTTATATATAACCCCCCTGATCCCCCACCCCTAAGGGTGCTAGCGATGGCTTACCCTCACAATGCTCGTCTCCAGATGGTAAGTTATGAGTGTACCAAATTTCTTTGATTTTTCTCCAGTGGTTTAGGAGGAGACGTGTCATTTACATACATACATACATACATATATACATTTTTATATACAGGGTTATTCACCTAACGTGTTACACGCAAATAACTTCTTAACCATTAAAGATGTCAGCATTCTGTTTTCATATTCGTAAATGGTACGGAGGGTCCTGTAAGATAACGTGCTACTTAGTCTCATGGGATGATTAACAACCGAGATATTGATACTAAATCCACATTTTTAAATGGAACGGAACAAATTTATACAGATTATTTAAAAGTTCATCTGCATATAAGTTCAAATATGTAAGTATTTTCGAAATCGGACAATTACTGTTTGAGATATAAGTAAGAACAGCATGCGCGGTTTTGCATGCCGCATCTGACGGCGTGGAGTCGGGCAAGGACATATTGAGGCGCAAGGTGCTTCCTGGCCTTGATTCCAGCCACAGAACGGATAGGAGGCATGTACTGTAAGCATAATGTGATGTACCGTAACATACCTTGGGTGTGCAACGTTATTGTATGACTGGCGAACACACAACGGGGAAGGGAGATTAAAGTTGTATTGTTTTGTTTTGACATGTAATAGGCTGCGCTCAGTTTAGCGTTTTTTCTGACGGATGGGAATGCGAAAGAATTGGAAACAAAGTCGGCCGTGGCCTATCACAAAGGTACCCATCCGGTATTTGCCTGGTGTTGAAGATGGGACACCATGAAAATCAATGTCAAGTTGGGCGATGCAGGACTCGAATCTACGCTCTCCCTAATGCACGCTACTACAGACGCGCCGGAGCTCTGCGGAGATTAATGCGTGTAAAATAAGACATAAATAATAGTGTTGCTGCCATCACACTACGATCAGCTCTGAATATTTTCTTTTCTAGAATGAGCTCTTCCGGTGTTTTGTGTTACGTTTATTTCTCAACTCATAGAGTAGTATGAACTGTACACGAAAACCTGTGACAATTATGCTTTCGTTATGTTCCTTTCAAGGCATAGTACTTATTTTATCCGTTTTAAACACATCATTCCTTTCTGTCCTGTCATGTGTTCGCCTGTCATACACACTTTACAAACCCATCACATGTGTACGAGGTGCGTACATGTCTGGTACCCATTCTGTGGCTGAACTCAATCCCAGGAAACTGCTTGCGCCTCAATAAGTCCTTGCCCGACTTCACGCCGTCTGATGCGGCATGCAAAACAGCGCATGATGTTCTTACTTATATCTCAAAAAGTAATTGTCCGATTTTGAAATACTTACATATTTGAACTTGTACGTAGATGAACTTTTAAATCAGCTGTGTAAATTTGTGCCGTTCTATTTAAAAATATGGAGTTAGCATCAATATCTCGGTTGTTAATCACCCCGTGAAACTAAGTAGCACGTTATTTTACAAGAACCTACGTACCATTTACGAATATGAAAACAGAATGCTGATATCTTTAATGGTTTAGAAGTTATTTGCGTGTAACATGTTAGGTGAATAACCCTGAATATAGATAGATTCAATGCCTATTTTACTATATTTCAATTCGTTTTAATCCATATTTAGAAAGTAAGGCATTGCGAATTAAATTCATTGACCAATGTTTTTGAATTTATAATCATTATCGTTATCATTATCATTTAAAAAAATGTTAGTCAGTAGGTAAATTTTAAATTTTAGTTTTTCTTTACATTTCATATTTTACCACTACGGGTCAGCGATCGAAAGATTGTGGATTGGTGATGATGCGAACACATAAGGATACATTTATTGTTACTGTCCTTAACTGTCACCTTAGTAATGTACACAAATCTTTCTGTACTTATCTAGGCCGCTAATCGATCGCCCGTTACCTCCAGTAGTTTTCTACACGTACGTTATAGTGTAATATGTGTTATGATTTTATTTTTCCAGATCCTGGCTCAGTCCGGTGGTATTTGAAGGTGTTCAAATACGTCAGCCCCGCGTCGGTAGATTTACTGGCATGTGAAAGAAATTCTGCGGGACAAAATTGCAGCACCTTGGCGTCTCCGGAACCCGAAAAGTAGTTAGTGGGACGTAAAAATCGGTAACATTATTATTAATATTGGAGTCGTCATCTGGAAAGAAAGGGCTTAGGTTCATGTGGAGTATCACCCCTCTAACATAGATTTAAGTTTACACCACTATAATAATTCTGATGCTATAGCAACCTTTGTAACAGGAAGTTTCTTTGTGAAAATTTACTACAAGGAGAGCTGCCTGATCAATCGGGTGTGCACTTACGAGGCACCTTGTGTGACTACCTATTAACTACCTCGACGGGTGTGAATCTTCCCGGAGCGCAATTCGATCTTCTCTTACCTGCTTTATGAGAGACATCTCTCGGTGTCATAGGTTCAACACTTTCACCACCCGCTTCCTGGAACTTTGAGCGACATTAATGGCCATACGTGAACACGGGGTGGACGGATCACCTGTGCACCATTCCAGTTATCAGTTACAGAAATCTTAGTTTATCTCCTAGGTTAAATGATTTGGTTCGATCCCATAGCTCGGAGATAATACATGCGCACTAAACACATTCACACACTTAGATGTTTATTGCTATACTGTGACTATTTCCTCTTGGAGGACAAACTGAAGTTTTATGGGACTATTAATCCTGGGAACAGAAGCCATAGGACAAGCAGTTTTATGTAGAAACTAAATCCACAGCGATGTAACTTTCTATTTCAAAAACTCCACGTGCATTGGCCGGAATTCAAGCTAGGCTGTTGAAGCACGTTTAATTTCTATGTACAGTTCTTCCTATTTTTTATGTTGGATAATAATTGATATCTTTTTCAGCTCCTCCAATTTTAGAAATGTTTTTCCGTATAAATAGATCGTTTTTGTGTGTAGCAGTTAATAAATTCAAACTACCTCCTCCTTGCCCATAATTAAAATAGCTCTTTTGATTGCAAACAAGTTAACTCACTTGAATCTCTATAATAATTATAACAGTTGAGATTAACTATCAGCGAACTATTTTGTATTTAGTACAAATACCTTTCCTTAGGTCAAAATTTGGAGTGTATTTTCAAAAGGTGCTATTTCCACTTCAAAATAAAAATTAGTATTTCTTCCATATGCATGACAGTAGTTGACTACTATCGAATGTCATGAGCAATCCACCAAAGAAGATGTAATTCCTTATAATTTATACCATACCCGATCATGATACGTTCCATGTGACTTTTATTATACTTTTTATGCAACCCTCCCGCAACTTTCTTAGGGTGAAAATAGCGCCCTTTGAACAGACACTCCTCAAATATATTATTGTATTGATATTTACCATGGCAAAGTAAACCTGGCATGTACTAGGTTAGTATACATAGTAAATCTATTAACATGTTCATCGTAAATAATTCAAAACCTCTAAAGATACCGAGATCTCTTTGCGCTTTCAGTAATGTTATTAAGAAGCTAAAAATTGAACTTGCAATACTTGGGTGACAAATACACTAGAATTATACATTTTTCCACCACGAACCTGCTACGCAGGCGTAGCAGGGGGAGAGGTGATACTCCCACGTGGCGCGTCCCAGGTGGCGGATAGGGGTGTCGGCGGACTTGAGTGAAATAAAATACCTCTCACGGACCAAACACACACCCCCTGTGGGTGGGGGAGGCTGACGAATAATACACCCACGGTATCCCCTGCCTGTCATGCGAGGCGACTAAAAGAGGCGACCAAGGGATGATTCAATTAGAACCATGAAACTACTCTTGATTCGTACCATCATGCGGGGAACACCATGGATTGCATGTACTTGCGAGTAGTATCACTAACATGGTACGAAATATGTTTGTGATTCGTTGCAGTAAAAAGCCTGGCCGGGTGGATTCCAGTACCCATGCGTTGTACCCATGTGGGCAATACCGCGGGTCTGGGCGTAGCCTGTGAGTTCTACCACTATATGAGCGACACCGTGGGTCTGCGTTGCCTGTGATTAGTACTCACTATGTGCGGAACACCACGGGGCCCTTGGGACCGGCACCCGTGACTAGTACCCTAGGTGAGGAAACTCATCGGTTTGCGTTGGCTGTAAGTGGCGCTATTGTGTGCGAAACAGCATAGGTCTGCGTTACCTGTACGAAGTACAATACTTGTGAGTAGTACCATCTTTTGTGGAAGGAGAACCCCCTCCGGTGTGTACCTGCGGCGACCATCTTACCGTGGTACACATCCTTACGGAGTGTGTGGACCTGGTCGATCTGCGCCGTAGTCTAACCTTCCGAGTACAATCTCCCTTATCTTGCGAGATGACGAGCAGTCAGTAGACCTCGTCATCCGCTTTATGAGGGATAGCGGTCTGTTTTATCGTGTGTAATGTCCTTTGTCCTAGTGTTGTTTATGTCAGTTGCGCTTTTATCTCATTGACTTCATTTTAGTTTGTGTTGCGCATTTTAATGTGTTATAATTTACGTTAGACGTTAAAATGTGTTAATATCTGTACTACTGGGCAATGCCTTATTCCTTCGTTTTCCTGTATTTTCTCTTATTTTAATAGAACATAAGGCATTGCGTATTAGATCCACTGAATGTTTTAATCTCATCCTCATTTTTCTTCATCACCATTCTTTTTTAACTCTAGTCAGTGGATACTTTTTAAAATTTTAACTTCATGTTTCATGTCATTCATTTCGTTCCATTAGGGGCCGATGACCTTCGATGTTAGGCCCCTTAAAACAACAAACATCATCATCATCATCATCTTTTGTGGAACACCGTGAGTCATCGCTACTTCTGATTAATACCCTAACATGACACATACCATGGTTCTATTTTACTCGCGACATGTACCATTCTGTGGGGCCTTAGACGTAGATTTTGCACCCCCTTTAGACACCAAGCATCATTGTGCTTTATAAGTGGTTCCTTGGTCGGTAATAATGTTATTTTCGTTCTCTATTGAATCCGGTCCACTGGTTTTTGTTTGTTTGTTTTGTGTTTTGTTGGGTTCCTGTCCGTCCATTCATTCTTCATGACATTTTTTATTTTTATTTTGGTCAGTGGATGCCTTTGTAATTTTTGTTCTTTCATTTCGTACCATTAGGGGCCGATGACCTTCGATGTTAGGTTCCTTAAAACAACAAGCATCATCATCATCATCATCATCATCATCATCATCATTTTTCCACATCGTGCAGTAGAGACATTGCAAATATAACGGTGTGATTATTCAAAAACAGCCTTTCTTGCGAAAGCGTATCGTCCACAAACGTTCTTCGTCCGCCAGCCGTAGACTGCCCTATACGAATGAACGCGTATCCTTCTTGTTCCTGTTACGTTCGGTGATGTTAAAGTCCTAGAGTGTTGTTAGTATATTAACGGATACAGAACGTACAAACTGGTGGCGCTATCACTGTGCGCGGGGTTGAACTTATAAAGTGACCGAATTCAAATACCTACAGTCATGCATCACCTCGGACTGCAGCACGATTCCCGATGTCAATACAAGAGTCAGTGCTGCATGGATGAAATGGCGTCAAGTTACTGGAGTCCTGTACGATAAGAAAATTGCATTGCATCTAAAATCTACCACACAGTGGCCAGATCGGTGGCCTTTTAAGGAGTTAAATGCTGACCTACAAAATCAAACGATGATGATGATGATGCTTGTTGTTTAGATGGGCCTAACATCAAGGTAATCGGCCCCTATGGTACGAAATGAGACGAAATGCGATTACAATTTAAAAAGATTTTTTTTAAATCATCCACTGACCAGAATTCAAAACGTGATGATGAGGAATGAACTGATGAATATGAATTGAAAACAATCAGTGGATCAGACGCGCAATGCCTCACATTCCCAGAAACAATATTACTGACCAAGGGACTGCTTCCAAAGCCCAATCCTGAATCGATGATGCTTGTCTAAATGGGCCAATTTCTATGTCAACGATCCCGCATAATGGCACTTATCGCTAATAAAGGAGAACCGTGGTATATGTCAAGATGCGCTACTAATCAGAGTTAGCGTAAACTCACGGTGTTCCAAACATTATGGTACCACTCACAAGTATTGTACCTCATACAGGTAACGCAGAACTATAAAGTTTTTCACACAATGGCGCCATTCACAGTCAACGCAAACCGATGAGGTTCCTCACCTAGGTGTACTAACCACGGGCGCCGGTATTCCCGCCGTGTTCCTCACATAGTGGGTACCAATCACAGGCAACGCAGACCCACGGTGAAGCTCATATAGTGGTACAACTCACAGGCTACGCCCAGACTTATGGTGTTGCTCACATGGGGACGACTCACGGGTACTGGAAATCCACAGTCCACACACACTGCTGCTACGAATCCCAAACCTATTGTGAACCTAATATAATGGCACTACTCGCAAGTAAAGCCGACCCAGTGTTCCCCGCGTGATGGTACTAATCCAAAGTAGTTTGATGGTTCCAATTCAATCATTCTTTGGTCGCCCCTTTTAGTCGCCTCTCACGACAGGCAGGGGATACCGTGGGTGTATTTTTTTGTCTACGTCCCCCACCCACAGGGGTAGAGAGAGAAAATAAAGAAGAAAGGAGGGATCCGTCACTTCGAAAAATGAAGGAACGGACGAAGAAAGGCAAGGGCCACGAAGGGCGTGGAAATGAAAGACTCCCTAGGCCGCGAATGCTGTAATACCGTCGGGGTCGGAAAAGAACAAGAGTTGACCAAGGGAGGTCGGACAGGATAGACGAAAGTGAGGAGCCTGGCACAAGTAAGTGGAAGCAATGCTAGGACTCAGCTAAGGGCCTCGTGGTCGCCAATCCACAATCCCAAATAAAGAGCCCCTTGGGCCCCTTTTAGTCGCCTCTTACGACAGGCAGGGGATACCGCGGGTGTATTCTACATGTGTGTCCCCCACACGCAGGGTCCGCGAGAGGTAATTTATTTCCTTCAAGTCCACCGGCAAGCCGGTTAGGACCCCCCTATCCGCCACCTGGGACGCGCCACGTGGGAGTATCACCTCTCCCCCTGCTACGCCAACGCAGTAGGTTCGTGGACAAAATTAAACAAAAACAGGCATTTTATGTAATGGATATGAAGATAATGCAATGGTCCGGTGGCTTGACCTGACTAGACCATCTCAGGAACGGTGATATGCGGAAGTAATTCAAGGTTGCCCTGCCCCAATCTCAGAAAACAAATTGCGTTATTCACGTCGGCGATTGTATGGGCATTTACTACGTAGCAGTGAAACCTCAGCCGTTAAGACTACCCTTAAAATAAACTTTTCTTTTACAAGTTGCTATAAGTCGCACCGACACAGATAGCTCTTATGGCGACGTTGGGACAGGGAAGGGCTGGGAGTGGGAAGGAAGCGGCCGTGGGCTTAATTGAGGCACAGCCCCTGCATTTGCCTCGTGTGAAAATGGGAAACCACAGCAAACCATCTTTCACGACTGCTGACAGTGTGTGTATTTACCGAATACTGGATACTGGCCGTACTTACGGGACTGCAACTATCGAGCTCGGTCAACTGAATGTGGAGGGTCGGCGACTTCGAGGGCGACCTCAAACTCGCTGGCTGGAGCGGCTCACACAACTCAGCCCTCAGGACGTTATGTATCGATTGAAGTGGAGGAAGCATTACAAGAATGCGGGAAAATGCAAGAACGATGATGAGTAGATCGAATACGTAGCTGCCAGAAGGAGGTAAAAGGACTCTGAACGTAGTGCGTGCTTCGACCTCCTTGTTATTAAATCAGTGGAAGTGGCCGCAAGGCTGGAGAACCACACGTGTTTGATGACATTATATTTTCTTAAGAATTGCTTGTAGGATTTTGAAAATCACACCTTGAAATTCGGGAAGTCCGCGTCTCCAAAATGAGGGGTGGAAAACCGTGTAGTTCAATTAGAAAAACAAAGTTACTATGCACATATTAATACCCTGGAGAAGTGCTGCAAGTTCGATTGTAGGTCCCTTGGCACCATTGATGAAAGTAAAAATACATTTTTGATATCTTCAACGGTTTACGAACAATTTGAGGTAGACATTTTAGATTTGAGATGTGGGTCTCTCCATTTCACTTAATTTTAAAATGATTGACACCTGTATTGAGACAACACGCTACTTAAAGGAGCTCTTTGGCCTCCGCGGCAAATTGTAACCAATGAATTGAAAATCAATTTCTTAAATTCATGAAATTCATTAACTAAATTAAAACTGAGTAACGATCAACTCCTTTTTCCCTTCTTATCTTATTACGCTTCAGTTACTTGGTTTGAAAACGAATGTACTTAATACATCTTCAGCATAAATCTCACATTTCGAAGGAACAGATGTGCAGCTCAACAAGTCGTGAAAGAAATCCACTTATTTCTTCTAACATGTAATTGATTTTTGCAAGGTGAGGGAGAATTTCCCTGATGTCAGAGGCTCTGGCCACGTACGTGGTTCGTGCTATAGTGAGTATCATTGCGCGCGCAGGTTAACACTCAGTGTGATTGTCTTGGGGAAAGTTAATGACGGGTACACGTGTAAATGAAGGCAATGGCTATCTTTTCCACTCACGATCCGACTGGATCATACTCTTAAGGAGCAGAGTTGATCACTAGTTACGTCTATACATTAAACCTAAGCTCATGGCCGCTTTTGATCTTGATCGTTACAGTGTTGGAATCCACTCCCAAGACCTTAGCATAACCATCAGACGGGTAAAGATCTCTGAACACTCACAGGAACTCAATTGAAAGTTGTTGTTCCTGGACATGTGATTATTTAATTCCCTTGACAAGTCACAACAACAAAAACTGAATATCCTCAAATTTTTATTCAGGTATGTACTAATGTTACCCATATGTTTCGATGAGCTTTGTTTAGGGGCCGATGAACTAGCTGCTAGGACCCTAAACAACAAACATCATCATCATCATCATCATCATCATCATCAAAACATTTAGCACAGAGCGAGTTTGCCTTCCGCTTAAGGGCGCACTACTGCGAGCTTGCATGTCGGAGATAGTGGGTTCGAACACCACTCTCGACTGCCCTGAAGATGATTTTCCATGGTTTCCCTTTCTCATAACAGGCAAATGCTGAGGCTGTACCTTAAATTATGGCCAAGACCGCTTCCTTCCCACTCCTAGCCGTTTCCCATCGTTGCCATATGTGTCGGTACAACGTACAGCCGCTTTAAAAAGACATTTAGCCGAAATATTTTACTTTCAATTTTGTTGACGCTGTTCGACATTTGTCTTCACACGTCACTTCGCTTGGTGAATGCAGAACTGTCTCGCTTTTACTCCAAAGATACGTATGTAGAGTTCCACATTTCGTACTTTCTTATCAACTCTTGTTCCTCTTTGAAACCAATGGGTTTAGGCTCTTTTCGGTCCTGAGATGGCCCTTATTTTAGCCTTAATAGAGTCCGTCATCTATAACAATACTTTGATTTTCTGAAAGATCATAACAGTTTTTCATCCTGCTACTTGTAGTGCTAAGGAGTTTGAACGTGGCTGAGGTTGATGTCATTTGAGTGTGTTATGTGACGATTTTTCCTCCTTTTTTCTTCTTCTTCTTTCTCTCCGTATATGTAACAGTACAGTGACATAGTCACTATCTTCTCACTAGTGCGGCCATGGCTTGAATCCCAGCAAGTGAAAATTTTGAAATGAAAATGGCTTATACGCCCCCATGATTCCAACTTCACATAAAAATGGAAGGCCTGTGATTTTGACCTCGATATAAACAGTCTTGTAAAACTTCAATTTCACTACCTTTTCTCTCTTTCTCGCTCGCTCGTGTATGTGTGAGCCTTTGTACCGTTTCTTTCAATTTTAGCCACCCATGTGGGTGGGGGGCGCAGACGAAGAATACAACCGCAGTATCCCCTGTCTACCTACCTGTGTCGGTGCGACGTAAAGCCCCTAGCCGGTTCTGCTTTACCAGTGATTAGTACCATTATGAGAGGCCGGTAACCTGGATTTTTGACTCCTTTGGACAACAAGTATCATGTCAGAAAGTAAGGCATTGTGAATTGGATTCAGTGATTGTCATTGATGGTCATTTATCATCATCATTCGTTTTAACTTCTAGTCGGTTGATATATTTTATAGTTTTCATAATCGTTTTATTTCGTTGAACCTTATACAATTCGGGGCCGATGACCTAGGTGTTAGGCCCTTTAAACAACAAACACCGAGCTCGATAGCTGCAGTCGCTTAAGTGCGGCCAGTATCCAGTATTCGGGAGATAGTAGGTTTGAACCCCTCTGTCGGCAGCCCTGGAAATGGTTTTCCGTGGTTTCCCATTTTCACACCAGCCAAATGCTGGGGCTGTGCCTTATTTAAGGCCACGGCCGCTTCCTTCTTACTCCCAGCCCTTCCCTCTCCCATCGTCGCCATAAGACCTTTCTATGTCGGCGCGACGTAAACCAAGTAGGAAAAAAAGAAGCATCAGCAGCATCAAAATATATTACGCTTACCGTGTGTTGCTGACTCCTAAGTTCTTTTTCTTCCCCTTCCTCTTCTTCTTATTGTTTTAAACATAATGAGTCTTGTAAGCATGCAACCCTATCAAGGACTGATGTACCGAATCAGGCACTTGACATAACGGTAATCAACATAAAGTAGAACAGTTCTTAAACATAACTTTGCTAGATTTCATTAAACGAAGGTGGCTCTACCATCCTGTGGGTGCAATATCAGCAAATATCAATAATTGCTATGATCAGGCTTATCGGTTCATTAGAAACTCGTTTCGCTGAAATTGAATTCCCAGAGACGTTCCATTTATAAAGAAGAGAAAAATTGTTCTTGTCATTGGAAGGCAGGCCATTGTGTAGCGACTTACGTTAACTTGTCTGATGCTCTCATCCCAGAAGACTTCAGAGGAATATTAATGGTTGATGTATGGCGTTCCTTCACTAATGTTAGGAGTCCTACTACCAGTCCCAACACGTAACACTCGGGACTTTGATCAAGTGGAGCCGCTCTTTGATGAAGTGAGCAAACCTGACTTGGATATGTTCGGAATCACGCGATACTTGCTTTCCAATTCAGTCAGATAAACATAAATATGATGCGCAATCCTTATATTCCATCAAAAAACGAAGTCATTTTTAAGTTACTCATCTTTCCTCTGATTCTAGCTGTGCTTCTTTTCTTTCACATTGCTCATTGCACAGCAGGTCTCATTTACAACGACCACTACTGGTATTCCTGCGCCTGTCAGTCGTACTGAGACTCCACGAACCTGCTACGCTGGCGTAGCAGGGGGAGAGATGATACTCCCACGTGGCGCGTCCCAGGTGGCGGATAGGGGGGTCCTAACCGGCTTGTCGGCGGACTTGAGGGAAATAAAATACCTCTCGCGGACCAAACACACTACCCCCTACGGGTGGGCGACGCACATGTAGAATATACCCGTGGTATCCCCTGCCTGCCGTAAGAGGCGACTACAAGGGGCGACCAAGGGATGCTGGTATTAGAACCAAGAAACTACTATTGATTAGTACCATCACGCGGGGAACACCATGGGTCGCCTTTACTTACGAGTAGTACCACTATATTTGGTACACAATAGGTTTGTGATTAGTAGCAGCAGAGAGTGGTTCCCCTGTGGGTTTCCAGTACCCGTGCGTCGTACCTATGTGAGCAACACCGCGGGTCTGGGCGTAGCCTGTGAGTTGTACCACTATATGAGTGACACCGTGGGTCTGCGTTGCCTTTGATTAGTACCCCCTATGTGAGGAACACCACGGGGCCCATGGGACCGGCACCCGTGACTAGTACACCTAGGTGAGGAAACTCATCGGTTTGCTTTGGCTATGAGTGGCGCCATTGTGTGACGAACACCATAGGTCTGCGTTCCCTGTACGAAGTACAATGCTTGTGATTAGTACCATCTTGCGTGGAACACTGTGAGTCTTCGCTACTTTTGATTAGTACCCCAACATGACAAACAGCATGGTTCTACTTTACTCGCGACATGTACCATTCTGTGGGGCCTTAGACGTGGATTTTGCACCCCTTTCGACATGAAGCATCCTCGATTCAGGATTCTGCTTTATGAGTGATCCCTTGGTCAGTAATAAGTTATGTATGATCCTTTTTTTGAGTTGAATCCACTTCTTTGTTTGCTTTTTTTTTTTTTTTGCTACATGTCCATCCATTCCTTCTTCATGACGATTTTTTCTTTTTTTCTTTTGGTCAGTTTATGATTTTAAAGTTTTTGTTGTCATTTCGTACCATTAGGGGCCGATGACCTCGATGTTAGGCCCCTTTAAACAACAAGCATCATCATCGTTCTGAGACTGCTTGTGATATAAAAAGCGAGTTTAACGTGCTAGCTGAGTTTAACTGGAACGACATCCTCTGTCTGTTATATTAGACAGCTTCTCAGATAATCCTCGTGAGACCCCCTGTGGGTGGCGAACGCAGACGAAGAAAACACCCACGGTATCCCCTGCCTGTCGTTAGAGGCGACTAAGAGGGGCGACCAAGGGATGATTGAATTAGAACCATGAAACTACTTTTGATTCGTACTATCACGCGGGGAACAACATGGGTCCACTAAATTAGGTACTAAATAGGTGTGTGATTAGTAGCAGTAAAGAGGCTGGCCTGGGAGTTTCCAGTATCCGTGCGTCGTACCCATGTGAGCAACACAGAGGGTATTGACGTAGCCTGTGAGTTGTACCGCTGTATGAGCGGCACCGTGGGTCTGCGTTGCCTGTGATTAGTACCCATTATGTGAGGAACACCACGAGATAGTACAAGTCATTGTGGTTAGTACACCTAGGTGAGAAACCTTATCGGTTTGCGTTGGCTATGAGTGGCGCCATTGTGTGAGAAACACCATAGGTATGCATTCCCTGTACGAAGTTCAATACTTGTGAGTAGTACCATCTTGTGTGGAACACCGTGAGTCTTCGCTACTTTGATCAGTACCCCAACATGACAAATACCATGGTTCTACTTTACTCGCGACATGTACCATTCTGCGGGGCCTTAGACGTGGATTTTGCACCCCTTTAGACATCAAGCATCATTGTGATTTATAAGTGGTCCCTTGGTCAGTAATACTATTGTTTACGATCTTTTTTGAGTCTGATCCACTGTTTTTTTTCTATTCTTCATGAATGTTTTTATTTCGGTCAGTGGATGAATTTAAACTTTTTGTTATTTCATTTCGTACCATTAGGGGCCGATGACCTCGATGTTAGGCCCCTTTAAACAACAAGCATCATCGTCATCATCATCATCGTCGTCGTCGTCATCATCAGCGATCCTCGCGAGTGTAAGCGAACCCCATTTCATCTCTCAGTCAAGGATTACCATCCTTGGACGACCTGCCAGTATAACCGGTGATCCCTGGGAAGATATAGGCACGATGCCCCTACATCACGAGACTAGTCCGTAACTAGTGTACGTAATATGTGAAATTACTCGATTAGAAAAACACATTTGTTATTTATTTGCTTTGTTCTCAGTGTCACTCTATTCGCATAAATGGTACTATCACTGCGGTTGGTTCAGCAGTAATATCATCGCTATATGACGTGATATATGAAGGGAGAGGTTGAAACCCTGTGCGGGCACCAAGGGGTACGCTCAATGCTTAACTTCCCCATGCGACGGACGAATCACTATCAACAGCGTCATATGCCCTCACTCCATTTGAGCACTGCGGAGAGGTTTGGAATATAATCCAGGCTTTTGACACGCAATCTAGTGATTAGAAATTGTATGCCACCACCTCCCCTACCCTGCCGGCCAACATTCTGAGGGGGAATTTTTTTTCGACCAGCGGGACTCGAACCGGATAACTTCGGGGTCGGACCGTTTAGACTTCAACGCTTTAATGATCATGGCCACCAGGCGGGCAAAAGTTGTCTTTTTTTTTTCTAGGGGCTTTACGTCGCACCGACACAGATAGGTCTTATGGCGACGATGGGATAGGAAAGGCCTAGGAGTTGGAAGGAAGCGGCCGTGGCCTTAATTAAGGTACAGCCCCAGCATTTCCCTGGAGTGAAAATGGGAAACCACGGAAAACCATCTTCAGGGCTGCCGATAGTGGGATTCGAACCTACTATCTCCCGGATGCAAGCTCACAACCGCGCGCCTATACGCGCACGGCCAACTCGCCCGGTCAAAAGTTGTCTGTGCGTCCATTATTGATAACTATCTGTAGTACCCGGCGTTGTCCGGGTAGCTTTTGAATGTTTACCCTTAGTATTTGTATTGTTAGTTAAGTGTGAAGTGGATGCTTATTGATTTATTTTTGAGACATTGATTTTACGACCTATTATGTAGTTTTAGAGTTATTTAGATGTATCTGATTTCAAGTTTTAGATTATTTAATTTTAGTAAAACCTTGTCCTTATGGAAGCTAGAATAGACAGGGAGGTATTTGATTCTTACTAAAAAATAAAAGTAATAATACTATGTATTTACCAGTCACACCGTACATAATGATGTCCACGATTTCGGCAGTCATTGAGACTGTCACAATCAGCCTAGTGACACCAAAAGCAGTGTATTCAACACCAAACTCGGTCATTTTATACTGTATACTTTTAAGCCCTTCTCAGCTCCTGTGTCAATGGATACTGAACGTGGAATTGAACGGTATCAAGAGCGTCACAGTTCGTATAGGAGACACATTATGGATTTCGACATTAATATCGGTTACTTTCCATCATTTGTGTACGTCACTCCTCTCATTCCTCATCCCCAGCGGAGGCTGTGATTTTTCATCTCCGTAGTATTTTTTCGAAGATGGTAAGTCATATTTGTACAAAGTTTCGTTGAGAGCAATTCTGGAACATACCCACATACAGAACATCCATAATATCCATTATATTTACATTCATTTTCACCCCCTCTCAACTTCCAGACTGATTGCGGCTTAAGTATGGCTTAACCATCCAGAGTGTAACAGATAAAATCCGTGACCTCGTGAAGAACGTATTCGACATTAATATCAGTAAAACATCGTTTATTTCTATATTTCACCACCTCCCTTAGGTGTGCTAGGGGTGTTTTACCCCAACAGTATTTATTTTCAGATAGTCATACGTGTACCAATTTTATATGAGGGCTATACGGGATGAAAAATACATCCGTATTTTTGGTCATTTTGAACATTGTCCTTTCCACCCCTTCTAATATCCATGCCGATAATGGCTGAACAACGACAACCGGAATGTCATAATTCACCTCAGCGACCTCGAAATGTATGGGCTGTACACGAATATTTGTCATTATCTATTATTTTTTATATTTCATCCGTCTTTCTGTGTTTTTCATAATTCATAATTCATAATTCACCCTCGCCCTTAGGGGTGCTAGGAGTATCTGACCCCCACAGTAATGTTTTCTATATAGTAAGTCATGTGTATACCAAGATTGGTTGAGAGGTATGCTAGAGCATACCCACATACGTCTTTAAACTCTGTCCCTTTGGAAATTTTCTTTTCTTTACCGGTTCTAACTCGCCTGCCGATTAGGACTAAACTTAACCTTTAACGGCATCCAGAGTGTCACAGTTCATCTCAGCGATCCTCAAAACTATGCATTAGACACAGATATCGGTCGTTTTCGTTTAATGTTAACATTTCAGCTCTACTTTAGAGGCTAGGGTCCTCTTACCCCAAAGGTATTTTTTTTCCAGACAGTAGGTCCAATTTTGTTTGAGAATAATGCTGGAATATACACATAAACGTCCATTATTTCGGTCTTTTAGAAAACTTGTTTTTCACTTCTTCTAACCGCTATGCGAAAGGAGGCAGAACTTGGATTTCTAAGAAAATCGGAGCGTTACTATTTATTTCAGCGACCCCGAAAAGAATGGATTCGACACTATTTTCGATTATTTCTACATCTCATCCCCTAGTGGGTGTGCTCCACGCACTTTGTCTCCTGATAATAAGTCATAAGTGACTAAGTTTGTCTCGAAAAGTATGGATTAAACACTAATATTGTTATATTTCGTCCTCTTGTCTAACACTTCTAGGTGTGTCCTTCCCTCAAAGTATTTTTTTCTAGATAGTAGGTAATATTTGTACCAAGTTCGGCTGACAATTACATTGGAACATACACACAAACATCCTTAAACTCGGTCATTTGGATATTTTCTTTTCTTCACTTCTTCTCCCCCGCCCGCCAGTTGGGGATCAACTTGGACTTAAACGACAACCGGAGTGTCAATATTCATTTCAGCGACACCGAAAACAATTTTGATGTGACCCTATTTTCGATTATTTTTATATCTCACCCTTTCCAACACCCAACCCTAGGGGTGCTCATTTGTCATAACCCCACCCAATTTATCTCCTGATCGTAACTCATAAGTGTACCAGGTTTATTTGAATCGCTCCAGTAGTCCGGAAAAGTATTATTGTTCGCTTTTAGTTACGTGTAAATCACCCCTCCTGTAGGGGTTCCAGGGGTGTCTTATCGTAAACAGTACTTTCTCCGGATAGTAAGTCATACTTGTATCAATTTTGGTTGAAAGCTACACTGTAACATACATACAGTAGGCTACGGTACGTCCATTATTTCAGACATTTTTGAAAATTTCTCTTTTACCCCTTCTCCCCTATGCCAAAGTGGGATGAAATATGATTTATAAAATATCCGGAGTGCCATTATTAATCTCAGGGACCCCGAAATTATGGATTCGAAACTATTGTCGTTTATTTTCACTTAATACTTCAACCGCGCCCCAAACCCCAAAGGGGACTGAACTTGGACTTATAAAATATTAGGAGTGAGACTAATTATCTGAGTGCCCACCAAAACTACCGATTCGACACTATTTTAGATTACTTTGTATATCATTCTCCCCTCTTCCCCACCCCAAAGGGGATGAACTTGGACCTTAAAAAAGCCAGAGTGTCACTATTCACCTCAGTGACACCAAACCACGAACCTACTACGCTGGCGTAGCAGGGGGAGAGGTGATACTCCCACGTGGCGCGTCACAGGTGGCGGATAGGGGGGTCCTAACCGGCTTGCCGGCGGACTTGAGGAAAATAAAATACCTCTCGCGGACCAAACACACTACCCCCTGCGGGTGGGGGACGCTCATGCAGAATACACCCGCGGTATCCCCTGCCTGTCGTAAGAGGCGACTAAAAGGGGCCGAAGGGGCTCTCAACTTGGGAGTGTGGATTGGCGATCACGGGGCCCTTACCTGAGTCTTGACATTGCTTCCACTTACTTGTGCCAGGCTCCTCACTTTCGTCTATCCTGTCCGACCTCCCTTGGTCAACTCTTGTTCTTTTCCGACCCCGACGGTATTAGAGCATTCGAGGCCTAGGGAGTCTTAAATTTTCACGCCCTTCGTGTCCCTTGCCTTTCTTCGTCCGTTACTTCATCTTTCGAAGTGACGGATCCCTTCTTTCTTCTTCTTCTTCTTCTTTTCTCTCTCTCTTTACCCCCTGTGGGTGGGGGACGCAGACGAATAATACACCCACGGTATCCCCTGCCTGTCGTGAGCGGCGACTAAAAGGGGCAACCAAGGGATGCTGGTATTAGAACCATGAACCTACTATTGATTAGTACCATCACGCGGGGAACACCATGGGTCGCCTTTACTTACGAGTAGTACCACTATATTTGGTACACATTAGGTTTGTGATTAGTAGCAGCAGAGAGTGGTTCCCCTGTGGGTTTCCAGTACCCGTGCGAGGTACCCATGTGAGCAACACCGCGGGTCTGGGCGTTGCCTGTGCGTTGTACCACTATATGAGCGACACCGTGGGTCTGCGTTGCCTGTGATTAGTACCCCCTATGTGAGGAACACCACGGGGCCCGTGGGACCGGCACTCGTGACTAGTACACCTAGGTGAGGAAACTCATCGGTTTGCGTTGGCTATGAGTGGCGCCATTGTGTGAGAAACACCATAGGTCTGCGTTACCTGTACGAAGTACAATACTTGTGATTAGTACCATCTTGTGTAGAACACTGTGAGTCTTCGCTACTTTTGATTAGTACCCCAACATGACAAATAGCATGGTTCTACTTTACTCGCGATATGTACCATTCTGTGGGGCCTTAGGTGTGGATCTTGCACCCCTTTCGACATCAAGCATCCTCGATTCAGGATTCTGCTTCATGAGTGGTCCCTTGGTCAGTAATAAATTATATATGATCCTTTTCTTGAGTTGAATCCACTAATTTTTAGTTTACTTTTTTTATTATTTGCTACATGTCCATCCATTCCTTCTTCATGACGATTTTTTTTTCTATTGGTCAGTTTATGATTTTGAATTTTTTTTGTTGTCATTTCATTTCGTACCATTAGGGGCCGATGACCTCGATGTTAGGCCCCTATAAACAACATGCATCATCATCAGTGACACCAAATCCTATGGATTCGACACTATTTTCGATGACGTTTATATCTCACTCCCCCATAATCCCCATCATAAAGGGGGATGAACATGAACTCATAAGAAGTCCGGAGTGCCACAATTCACCTCAGCGACCCCGAAAACTATGGATTCGATTCTATTTTCGATTAATATTTATATATCAAATCCCCTCACCCCCCACCATAAAGGGGACTGAATTTGGACTCTACAAAAATCTGGAGTGCCACTAGTCATGTGAGCGACCACGAAAACTGCGGATTCGACATTATTTTCGGTTATTTTTGTATAGCTCTCCTCCCTTCTCCCCCCTCCCCCCGAAGGGGCTGAACTTGGGTTATAAAATTCTGGAATGTCACTGTTCAACTCAGCCACCCCGAAATGTATGGATTCGACACATATTTCGATAATTTTTATATACCATTCCCCATCGTTCCCCCACCCCGAAGGGGGCTAAAATTGGATATTAAAAATTTCTGGAGTGTCACTATTCATCTCAGCGACCGCGCAAAGTATGGATTTAACAATACTTTCCATGACTTTTATATCTCACCCCTCGCCCCATAACCCTAAGGATAGCTTGGGTGTCTAAACCCCAGTTGGTAAATCTCATGATACTAAAAATTCGGAGTGGCGCTATTCATCTCAGTGACCCCGAAAAATGTGGATTCGACACTATTTTCGACTATTTTTATATACCAGTCCTCCCTCACCCCTACCCCAAAAGGGGCTGAACTTGGACTTATAAAAATCCGGAGTCTCGCTATTCATCTCAGCCACCCCGAAATGTATGGATTCGACACATATTTTGATAATTTTTATATACCATTCCCCATCGTTCCCCCACCCCGAAGGGGGCTAAAATTGGATATTAAAAATTTCCGGAGTGTCACTATCCATCTCAGCGACCGCGCAAAGTATGGATTTAACAATACTTTCCATGACCACGAACCTGCTACGCAGGCGTAGCAGGGGGAGAGGTGATACTCCCACGTGGCGCGTCCCAGGTGGCGGACAGGGGGGTCCTAACCGGCTTACCGGCGGACTTGAGGGAAATAAAATACCTCTCGCGGACCAAACACACACCCCCTGTGGGTGGGGGAGGCTGACGAATAATACACCCACGGTATCCCCTGCCTGTCGTGCGAGGCGACTAAAAGGGGCGATCAAGGGATGAATGAATTAGAACCATGAAACTACTCTTGATTCGTACCATCATGCGGGGAACACCATGGGTTGCATGTACTTGCGAGTAGTATCACCAACATGGTACGAAGTATGTTTGTGATTCGTTGCAGTAAAAAGCCTGGCCTGGTGGATTCCAGTACCCGTGCGTTGTACCCATGTGGGCAACACCGCGGGTCTGGGCGTAGCCTGTGAGTTGTACCACTATATGAGCGACATCGTGGGTCTGCGTTGCCTGTGATTAGTACTCACTATGTGCGGAACACCACGGGGCCCTTGGGACCGGCACCCGTGACTAGTACCCTAGGTGAGGAAACTCATCGGTTTGCGTTGGCTGTGGGTGGCGCCATTGTGTGCGAAACACCATAGGTCTGCGTTACCTGTACAATACTTGTGAGTAGTACCATCTTTTGTGGAACACCGTGAGTCCTCGCTACTTCTGATTATTACCCCAACGTGACACATACCATGGTTCTATTTTACTCGCGACATGTACCATTCTGTGGGGCCTTAGACGTGGATTTTGCACCCCCTTTAGACACCAAGCATCATTGTGCTTTATGAGTGGTTCCATGGTCGGTAATAATGTTATTTTCGTTCTCTGTTGAATCCGATCCACTGGTTTTTGTTTTTGTTTGTTTGTTTTGTGTTTTGTTGGGTTCCTGTCCATCCATTCATTCTTCATGACATTTTTTATTTTTATTTTGGTCAGTGGATGCCTTTGTAATTTTTGTTCTTCCATTTCGTACCATTAGGGGCCGATGACCTTCGATGTTAGGCCCCTTAAAAAAACAAGCATCATCATTATCATCACTTTCCATGACTTTTATATCTCACCCCTCGCCCCATAACCCTAAGGGTAGCTTGGGTGTCTAAACCCCAGCTGGTAAGTCTCATGATACTAAAAATTCGGACTGGCGCTATTCATCTCAGTGACCCCGAAAAATGTGGATTCGACACTATTTTTGATCATATTTATATCTCATCCCCCTCGCCCCCACCCCTAACGGTTCCTGGGGTGCCTTAAACACACGCGAGTTTTTTCTCCTGATACTAAAAATACTGAGTGCCAATATTATCCTTGGCGACCCCGAAAACTATGTATTTGACATTATGTTCGTTTCATTTTATATATCACTCCTCTAGCCCTAACTCCAAAGGGGGCTGAACTTGGACTCTAAAAATATTCAGATTGCCACTATTCATCTCAGTGACAACGAAAAGTATGGATCTGAGACTATTTTCGAATATTTTATAAGTCACCCCCACGCCCCCCCCCCGCCCCAATGGGTACATGGGATGTCTTACCCCCACGCGGTTTATCAGAAGAAATCCGGACTGTCACTACTCATCTTAGCGACCCCGAAAAGTATGGATTCGACACTATTTTCGGTCATTTGGATATATCAATTCCCCATCCCCCACCCCAAAGGGGGCTGAACTTGGACTTTAAAAAATCCGGAGTGTCACTATTAATTTTAACGACCCCGAAAAGTATGGATTCGACAATGTTTTCGATAATTTCCTTGTATCACTCCCCCGCCCCCAACGCAAGGGGGGGGCTGATCTTGGACTTTAAAAATATTCAGATTGTCACTATTCATCTCAGCGACCACGAAATGTATGGATTCGACACAATTTTCGATTATTTTTATATATAATTCCCCATCGTTCCCCCACCCCGAAGGGGGCTAAAATTGGATATTAAAAATTTCCGGAGTGTCAGTGTACCGGGTGGTACACCTCCACGCCGCTGATTCAAATATTGCGCCAGTTGAAACTTCTCTACAGGAGAAAGCCTGAACTATAACAAACTGTATTAACTCAACGGTTTCTCGGAAGATGCCACTACTGTAAATTTGGTAATTTTGAAGTGTTCTGAACTGTGTCTATTTTGATTTGTGTTTGTTTGCTCCGTATCAAGAAGTTTGAACATTCTCGAACATATGTCGCTACCCAAAACTATGGTAACACATTCTGGTGCAATGGAATGAACTTTCTTGAAGAAATATTGTATTCCTAAGTTTTATTTTTACTAAATTTTGTTCTGTGGTTTGTGGGTTGGCAATATAAATTATTTCTTTCCGCCCGTTTTTGATGTAACCAATCATGATTTTACGTAATTAATTTTACACCACTAAGGTGTTTCTTCCTCATCTTGTGTATTAGTTTTTGCTGTTGGCCAATAACAGTTTGTGGGCGGGTTGATATCATTCATGAAAGGTCTCGAATGTTCCACGAGGGTATATAAACTGCTGATTTTCTTGTCTCAGTGCCACTTCAGTAACATCTCTCTTAGTGTGTGAATATGTAGCAGGGGGCGGGAAGCGCCTCTTTCTTCAAGCAGCAGTTCTCCTTCAAGGTAATGGCCTGTTAACATCTTCATTTCTTGGTAGGTCTGCAGTTTAACTCTCGGGGAGGGTTTGAAACCTTTAGTATGTAACTTACCTTTTTAAAATGTAAATTCTTTTCTGTCTATGTAAAAACTATAAATTACTGTAAAGCGGGGATAGAGAGTGCTCCACCCTCTCGAACTCCCCTTCATTTTTGAAAAGGAGGTGACTTCGTTTTCATATCCGTTCTTCTCTTCTTTAATGTAGTAAAGTTTTCTCATACGTGTCATCTCCCTAGCTTGGGATTAGCCCCTGTATGATCGGCCTAGCGCCACTTAGGTTTTAGACAAAAACTTGGCGTAGGAGTGCAAGTTATCGCCTCCATTCAATTTTGTATTTTGGGCCATTTACTTAACCCGTTTTGTTTTCCTTCCTGCGACCACGAAAATTATGAATTTAACACTATTTTCGAATATTTTATAAGTCACCCCCACGCCCCCCCCCCGCCCCAATGGGTACATGGGATGTTTTACCCCCACGCGTTTTGTCAGAAGAAATCCGGACTGTCACTACTCATCTCAGCGACCCCGAAAAGTATGGATCCGACACTATTTTCGGTCATTTGGATTTATCACTCCCCCCTCGCCCCCCACCACAAAGGGGCTGACTTGGACTAAAAAAAAATCGGTGCGTCACTATTAATCTTAGCGACCCCGAAAAGTATGGATTCGACACTATTTTCGAATATTTTATATGTCACCCCACTTGCGTCCCCCCTGTGGGTACATGGGGTGTCCTACCCCCACGCGGTTTGTCAAAAGAGATCCGGAGTGTCACTATTCATCTCAGCGACCCCGAAAAGGATGGATTCGACACTATTTCCTATTACTTTGATATATCACTCCCCCCTCACCCTCCACCCAAAAGGCGGCTGAATTTGGACTTGGAAAAATTCCGGAGTATCACTATTCATCTCGGCGAATCCGAAAACGATAGATTCAACACTATTTTCGTTTAGTTTGATATGTGACTCCCCTCGCCCCCCCCCTCCCCCGCCCCTAAGGGTACATGGGGTGTCTTACCCCACGCGGTTTGGAATTAAAAATACTCCGGAGTGTCAGTATTCATATCAGTGACCACGAAACGAATGGATTCGACAGTATTGTCGAATATTTTATGTAACCCCCTCGCCCCCCCACGCCCCTATGTGTACGAGGGGTGTCCTACCCCACGCGGTTTGTCAAAAGAAATCCGGAGTTTTACTATTCATCTCAGCGACCCCGAAAGGGATGGATTCGACACTATTTTCCATTATTTGGATATATCACTCCCCTTCGTCCCCCACCCCAAAGGGGGCTGAATTCGGTCTTTAAAAAATTCCGGAGTGCCAGTATTCATCTCAGCGACCCCGAAAAGTATGGATTGGACACTATTTTCGAATATTTTATATATCACCCCCCTTGGGAACCCCATCTCAGCGACCCCGAAAAGGATGGATTCGACATTTTCTATTATTTTGATATATCACTCCCCCCTCGCCCCCCAAGCAAAAGGAAGCTAAATTTGGACTTGGAAAAATTCCTGAGTACCACTACCCATCTCAGCGAATCCGAAAACGATGGATTCGATACTATTTTTGAATATCTTATATGTGATCCCCTCGCCCCCCGCCCCTAAAGGTACTTCGGGTGTCTCACCCCAACGCGGTTTGTCAACAAATCCGGAGTGTCACTATTCATCTCAGCGACCCCGAAAAGAATGGATTCGACACTATTTTCGATTATATTTGCATATCACACCCCCTCGCCCCCCGCCCAAAAGGGGGCTGAATTTGGACTTTGAAAAATTCCGGAGTGCCACTATTCATCCCAGCGACTCCGAAAAGCATGGATTCAACACCATTTTCGAATATTTTTAAATGTGACCCTCCTCGCCTCCCCGCCCCTAAGTGTACTTGGGGTGTCTTACCCCCACGTGGTTTGTCTCCTGGTACTAAGTCGTAAGTGTACCAAGTTTGGAGTAAATCGCTCCAGTGGTTTAGGAGGAGATGTAATACATACATACAATGACATATATATATAGATGAGCTGTTCCTTTTTCCTCTCCTGAAAACTTGTAGCGTGAACCCAGCAGAGTTCTATTCTACACTTGAAGCTCTGCGGTACGCGCTGCCAAATGAACGTCGGCATTTTCTGCTGTAGATTCCACGAAACCTGCTACGCAAGCGTAGCAAGGGGAGAGGTGATACTCCCACGTGGCGCGTCCCAGGTGGCGGAAAGGGGGGTCCTAACCGGCTTGCCGGCGGACTTGAGGGAAAAAAAATACCTCTCGCGGACCAAACACACACCCCCTGTGGGTGGGGGAGGCTGACGAATAATACACCCACGGTATCCCCTGCCTGTCGTGAGAGGCGACTAAAAGGGGCGACCAAGGGATGCTTGGATTAGAACCATGAAACTACTTTTGATTAGTACCATCACGCGCGGAACACCATCGGTCGCTTTTACTTGCGAGTAGTACCACTCTGTTAGGTACTCCATATTTTTGTGATTCGTAGCACTCGAGGGGGGTTCAGTGTGGGTTTCCAGTACCCGTGAGTCGTGCCCGTGCGTGCAACACCACAGGTCTGGGCGTTGCCTGTGAGTTGTACCCGTGTGAGCGACACCACGTGTCTGGGCGTAGCCTGTGAGTTGTACCACTATATGAGCGACACCGTGGGTCTGCGTTGCCAGTGATTAGTACCCACTATGAGAGGAACACCACGGGAATGCCGGCGCCCGTGCTTAGTACACCTAGGTGAGGAACCTCATCGGTTTGCGTTGGCTATGAGTGGCGCCATTGTGTGAGAAACACCATAGGTCTGCGTTACCTTTACGACGTACAATACTTGTGAGTAGTACCTTACTGCTTGGAATGCCGTGAGTTTACGCTACCTTTGATTAGTACCGCAGCTCGAGAAATATCATGGTTCTACTTCTCGCGACTTGTACTATACTGAGGGGCTGTAGACCTGGTTTTTGGACCCCTTCCGACGTAAGCATAATCGATTCAGGACTATGCTTTATAAGTGGTCCCTTGGTCAGTAATACTATTATTTATGACCGTTTTTGAGTCGGATCCACTGTTTTTTTGTTTGTTTCTTGTTTGTTTTTTTTGTTATTTTTTGGGTTCAAGTCCATCCATTCATTTTTCATGACATTTTTATTTATTTTGGTCAGTGGATTTCTTGAACTTTTTGTTATTTCATTTCGTATCATTAGGGGCCGATGACCTCGATGTTAGGCCCCTTAAAACAACAAGCTTAAAACAACAAGCTGCTGTAGATTGACTCCTTGAGCTCGTTACACGCTACTGATGCATGTTTCCCGCTGCACCCTATGATGCAGCCGATCCATGACCTGCTGGCCGGATGTTGGAGTAGAATCACATCTTAGTGGCTCCCAATCGATAGTGGTGTACCGGGAAACGAGTTAGCCAAGGAGGCTGTCACATTGCCCCCGTTGCCTTACAAGGTTCCAGCCAGTGATATTCGGTCTCAGCTGAGACATTTGGTTATGTCCCATTAGGAGATGGAGTGGCAGGTCACTCCTCTTTCGAATAAGCTCACGCAGGCGTAGCAGGGGGAGAGGTGATACTCCCACGTGGCGCGTCCCAGGTGGCGGATAGGGGGGTCCTAACCGGCTTGCCGGCGGACTTGAGGGAAATAAAATACCTCTCGCGGACCAAACACACTACCCCCTGCGGGTGGGGGACACACATGCAGAATACACACGCGGTATCCCCTGCCTGTCGTAAGATGCGACAAAAAGGGGCGACCTTGGCGCGGACATGGATTGCGGTTGGTATAATGTGATGGACCTCCTGTGGATGGGAGAGGCTGAATACATCCATAGGTAATCCCTGCCTGTCGTAGAAGGCGACTTAAAGGGTCATGTGGCCATGGTCCCCTCTTTATTTTTTATTATTTTTCTGAGGGTCAGATGTAGACCATTCAAAATTTGATGTGCGTGCTGCCCGGCGATGGAGCTCCTATGTGTGCGACTACGCTCGAAAGCCCGTGCCAGCAACCACCCAGGACGCGGCGGGTGGGAGTGTCATGTACCCGGGCAGTGGTATCCGCCTGACAACGCAGGTCTCCGCACAGCCGAACGCCAGAAGGACATATTATTATTAATTATTTTTATTTAATTTTTTCTATTGTTAGTGCTCTGTACACGCTATGGGGTACATGCTATTGCGGGTGACCGGAGGAAGGGAGTCCTAGTGCTCATTGCCTCTGTCATCCCGTATTAGGCATCGTTCAACATCGGACCCCGGGCAGTACCTGCTACGACCAGGTGGGTATTGCCTTGGCTGCTTGGTTCGGCTACAGAGACCCCTGATCGGAGTGGGTGGAATTCGGGGAGGATGCTATCGGGCATGGCTTCCAAATGAAGTCGGCTCTCAAAAGGTGGTCGCCCAACTAAGTCTTTAACTTTTGCTTCCCTGAGAGGTTCAACTCCCTGGGAACATGCGCAGCGTGAAGGAATGGGATCCAGCTTCCCTAGGTTTCTGGTCGCTACCAGAACCGATGGGCAGGATTTTAAGCTGGTGAAGTCGATCCTGTTTAGTAGACACATCGAAGGCGTCTATAGCGAACTGGAGGAACTTAAGAAAATGCGCAACGGTAGTTTGCTTCTAAAGACTCGTACAGCACTGCAAGCTGATCAGTTGCTTAAGTGCGAGCACTTTGGCGAAATCCCCGTCAAAGTGGAGGAGCATAAGTCCTTGAACCTGGTTCGCGGAGTCATCTTTCACCGCGACCTTATTTTGAACACTGACGACGAGTTGATGGATGACATGAAGAACCGTGGCGTGACACACGTCCGGCGCATTACGCGCAAGGTCAACGGTGAAGACGTTGCCACTGGTGCCTTCATTGTCTCTTTCAAGTTGTCAGTGTTACCAGAGAAAGTCAAGGTAACAACTTATCGTTGCGATGTGAGGCCGTACATCCCGCCTCCTATGCGATGCTATCAATGCCAGCGATTCGGACATATGGTATCTCGCTGTTCGAATCAGGCTGTATGTGGTACATGTGGACGAGTAGCTCACGGCGCGGAGGAGTGCACAACTCCATACAAGTGCACTAACTGCTCCGGTTTTCATTCTCCTCGGGATCGGAATTTTCCGACATACCTGAGTGAGAAGAAGATCCAGGAGATCAAGACCCTGGATGGTCTTTCCTACCAGGAAGCGCGCCGTAAGTTTCATTCTATGAATACACCTACCCGTACACTCGACTATAACTTGATAGCTCAGAGTCTTCCAGGTTCGTCATTTACGACCAAGCCACCTGTCCAGACCGCTGCGCCCAAGGCAACTGTTGCTGCTCCCAGCAACGTCGCAAATAGTCAAAGCTCGAAGGGGGGACCACCCCACCTTCGATCAACCAGAAGTCTGTGCCGGCTGCGAACTGCCAGCCGACACAGCAAGGGGGGAAGACTAAGTCTCCCCCCCCCTAGGAGGTCGACGAAAATCGTGCCCCAGCCGGCGGAGGCAGCTTCGTTGACCAGGGCTGGGAAACCATCTCCCAGCCCGTCTAAACTTGAAAAGATTAAGGGGAAGAAGAGCGCTCGTCCTGAGCGCTCTCGGACTTCCCCTGCGAAGGAGAAGTCATGCCCTCCATCTGGGGGATATGAGTCTGCGCCGGGAGGCACTCCTGCTCCCAAACCTGCGCGCTCTCCTCGTAGGGGACCCCCTCGCGCCCGAAAAGCGTCGAAGATCTGGGCGGCACCCCTGCCATCTTTTGATGACGGGATGGATGTCGCGCTGTCCTCTACATCTACGGATGTAGAACTAGATAGTGTTTAGGCTTACGAGCATTTTGTTGCTCATAACCTAACACTCCTTTTATAGTCCACACTATGGCACTGTTACAGTGGAATTGTAACGGTTATGACAGGCATCTTGCTGAGTTACGTCAGCTCATTAGTGAGTACGCAGCGAGTATAGTCTGTATTCAGGAGACCAATTTCCGACCTGGTCATCACACGGTCTTGAGGAATTTCAAACTATACTCGACAGAATGATACTATGCTCACCGGGCTTCCGGAGGCGTTGGCATTTTTGTACGTTCTGATAGCTACAGCGAAGAGGTTCCTTTAAGAACCCCTCTTGAGGCTGTAGCTGTTCGCGTCTCGCTGCCTATCATAGCCACAGTGTGTAATGTTTAACTTCCACCAGGCCAGCATCTGAACATCACTGATGTCGCTGATCTTATAGATCAGCTTCCACCACCCTTCCTCTTATTGGGCGATTTTAACGCCCATCACCCCATATGGGGCTCTGAGACGCCTTGCCCCCGAGGAAGAGAGCTGGAAACACTCCTATCAGATCTGGATTTATGTATTTTGAACACAGGGGAACCAACTCACTTTAGTGTACGTTACGGCACATATTCCCGCATAGACGTTAGTCTATGCAGCCGGACGTTGGTTCCACTGTTTCGGTGGAATACACACGATGATCTCTGTGACAGTGACCATTTTCCCATCGTTCTTACTTTGTTGAATCATAAACCCGTCGAGGCTCCCCCTCGATGGATTCTTAAACATGCTAATTGGCCAAAGTACACATCACTAGCTGTCTTTAGCGAAGATGTCAGGCGGACCGTCGGCGAGGAAATAACTTACATCACCCAAGTAATTCTTGCTGATGCTGAGGAGTCCATTCCGTTTTTCTCGCGGACTCCTCGCCGAAAACTCGTTCCTTGGTGGAACGATGAAATAGCAGCAGCCATCAAAGAACGCCGTTGCGCTCATAAGCGTTACCGTAGACAGCCTACTGTGGCCAACTTGGTAACATTTAAGAAATTCCGCGCTAAGGCGCGAGTTCTTATTCGACAAAGTAAGAAGGCTTCATGGGAGAGATATGTGTCGTCCATGACGTCACATACTCCATCATCTCAAGTGTGGACGAAACTTCGACGAATTTCGGGTATTCAAGGATCATCTGCTGTACCGGGAATTTCCATTGCAGGCGGTGTCGCCACTGATCCCCTCGCGATTGCTAACCATCCCGCTAGTCATTTCGCGGATGTCTCTGGCTCCGGGAATTACAATCCTGATTTCCTCCCTCTGAAGCGGGAGGCAGAACGTCATCACCTGAGTTTTGCCACCCAAGCTTCAGAGGACTACAACGTGCCCTTTACGGAGTGGGAACTCCGCAGCGCCATAGCGCTTTGCAAGGACACGTCTCCTGGACCGGACAACATCCATAACCAGATGTTGAAACACCTTAGTGATGATAGTTTACTATATCTCCTTCGTGTGTTCAACCGAATCTGGACAGAGGGTGATTTTCCGTCTCAGTGGCGAGAGGGCATAGTGATCCCTGTCCTCAAGCCTGACAAAGATCCTAAGTATGCAGGAAGTTACAGACCGATTTGTCTTACAAATTGCCTGTGTAAGCTATTTGAGAGGATGGTAAATCGCAGACTCGTGTGGTGTCTGGAGAAACAAGGACTCTTGTCCGAGTACCAATGTGGATTTCGCGCCGCTCGATCCACCACAGACCACTTGGTACGCCTGGAGAGCTCTATCCAGGATGCGTTTCTCCGAAAACAGCACTTGGTAGCTGTCTTCTTTGACTTGGAGAAGGCCTACGACACCACCTGGCGATATGGCATCCTTTCAGTCCTGCATCAATGGAGATTCCGAGGTAACTTGCCGGTATTTATTGCGAATTTTTTGTCCCTCCGTCTATTCCGTGTCCGAGTAGGTAGGACATATTCGCAATACCACGTTCAAGAAAATGGAGTCCCACAGGGATCGGTTCTTAGTGTCACTCTGTTCGCGATTGCCATAAACGGTATTGTCGCTGCTGCTGGTCCAGCCGTAATACCGTCCCTATATGTGGATGATTTTGCTCTGCACTATAGGTCGTGCAGTATGGCAGTCGCAGAGCGACAGTTACAGCAAGCTATTAGGAGGGTGGAGAAGTGGACCTTAGAACATGGCTTTCGGTTTTCTGCCGCAAAGACCTCCGTTGTCCACTTTTGTCGTCACCGTACACTTCACCCTCATCCTGAGCTTCACCGGGCGAGTTGGCCGTGCGCGTAGAGGCGCGCGGCTGTGAGCTTGCATCCGGGAGATAGTAGGTTCGAATCCCACTATCGGCAGCCCTGAAAATGGTTTTCCGTGGTTTCCCATTTTCACACCAGGCAAATGCTGGGGCTGTACCTTAATTAAGGCCACGGCCGCTTCCTTCCAACTCCTTGTCCTTTCCTATCCCATCGTCGCCATAAGACCTATCTGTGTCGGTGCGACATAAAGCCCCTAGCATCCTGAGCTTTATCTAGGTAATGTCGTTCTTCCAGTTGTTGACACCTACCGATTTCTTGGGCTCCTTTTTGACAGTAAATTATCGTGGGAGCCACACGTGCGGGAGCTAAAAGTGCAATGCACCAAGAGGCTTAACCTCTTGAAGTTTCTTAGCAGCACTAATTGGGGAGCTGACCGCGTGGTGCTCCTGCGATTCTATCGGGCACACATTTTATCTCGGTTAGACTACGGCAGTGCAGCATATGGCTCCGCAAGGCCAAGCGTTCTTGCGAAGCTGAACAGTATCCACCACAGCGGGGTTAGGTTGGCGACGGGTGCTTTTCGTACTAGCCCCATCGCTAGCCTGCTCGCTGAGTCTGGTGTGCCGCCTTTACACCTGAGGCGCCAGCAACTACTACTTACGTTTGCTGAAAATTTGCGACAGATGCCACTTCATCCGAGCTATCCCTGCGTATTCGGCAATGGCAACCGTTTGTTGTACGTTGCTCATCCTCGTGTGACGCGGCCGGTTGGGATACGCTTGGATAGCAGTTATGAATTGTTTGACGTACCTTCGATTCCTTGCCTTGTCAGACAACCAAGTGGGGTACCTCCGTGGCTTGTACGACGACCTGAAATCATCCTGGATTTGCACGCTGGCCCGAAAGGAGACACGGACCCTTCGATTTATCGGAGGATCTACCTGTCCGTTCTTGGCCGCTATCCAGGTTCGGTCGTCGTTTACACGGATGGTTCAAGGACAGATACGAAGGTGGGCTGTGCGTTCGTTGTCGACAATGATCGGTTTCTTTTTGCTCTCCTGGACACCTGTAGTGTGTACACGGCAGAGCTCTATGCTATCTGTGAGGCTCTGCGGTACGCACTAGACAATGTACGCCGACACTTTCTCGTGTGTACTGACTCCTTGAGTTCGCTTCAGTCTATTGATACCTGTTTCCCTCGGCACCCTCTGGTGCAGCGGATCCAGGACCTGCTGGCCGGGTGTTCGGATGCCGGCACCAGAATTACGTTCGTGTGGCTCCCCAGCCACATGGGCATAGAGGGAAACGAGTTAGTAGATCAGGCTGCCAAGGAGGCAGTTACACTGCCCCCGTTGCCTTTCAAGGTTCCAGCAAGTGATATTCGCTCTCAGCTGAGACATCTGGTTATGTCTCATTGGGAGATGGAGTGGCAGGCCATCCCACTTCCCAATAAGCTGCGAGCGATAAAAGGAACAACGAAGGTATGGAGGACTTCCCTTCGGGCTTCGCGGAGGGAAGCCGTGGTATTATGTCGCCTTCGGATCGGCCACTGTATCTTGACGCACTCCCATCTACTGAATGGAGAACCCCCTCCGGTGTGTTCCTTCGGCGACCATCTTACCGTGGTACACATCCTTACGGAGTGCGTGGACCTGGTCGATCTGCGCCGTAGTATTAACCTTCCGAGTACAATCTCCCTTATCTTGCGCGATGACGAGCAGTCAGCAGACCTCGTCATCCGCTTTATGAGGGATAGCGGTCTGTTTTATCGTGTGTAATGATGTCCTTTGTCCTAGTGTTGTTTATGTCAGTTGCGCTTTTATCTCATTGACTCCATTTTAGTTTGTGTTGCGCATTTTAATGTGTTATTTTAACGTCTAACGTACATTATGTGTCAATATCTGTATTACTGGGCGATGCCTTATTCCTTCGATTTCCTGTACTTTCTCTTATTTTAATAGAACATAAGGCATTGCGTATTAGATCCACTGACTGTTTTAATCTCACCCTCATTTTTCTTCATTACCATTCTTTTTTAACTCTAGTCAGTGGATACTTTTTAAAATTTTAACTTCATATCTCATGTCCTTCATTTCGTTCCATTAGGGGCCGATGACCTTCGATGTTAGGCCCCTTAAAACAACAAGCATCATCATCATCACGAATAAGCTCAGAACGATTATAGGAACTACCGAAGTACATATACGTACAGATTGCGTGGACCTGGTCGCTGTGCGCCGTACTTTAAATCCGCAGAGTGCCATCTACCTCATTGTACAAGATGACGAGTAGTCGCCAGAATATGTCATCCGTTTTCCGAGGGGAAAGTGGCCTGTTTTGTCGTGTTTCAAAGTGAATTTTCTATCCGCTTTTAATTTGTATTATATTTTTAACTACACCTTTTATTCTATTGATCCTGTTTTTTCTTTGTGTACTTCAATTTCGTTCTTTCTTTCTTTCTTTCTTTCTTTCTTTCTTTCTTTCTTTCTTTCTTTCTTTCATAATCTGCTTATCCTCCAGGTTTGGCTTTAACCTCGGACTCAGCGAGGGATCCCACCTCAAGGGCAGTGTCCTGGAGCGTGCTACATTGCGTCGGGGGATACAACTGGGCAGAATGACCAGTACCTCAACCAGGTGGCCTCACCTGCTATGCTGAACAAGGGCCTTGGTGGGGGATGGGAAGATTGGAAAGGATAGGCAAGGAAGAGGGAAGGAAGCGGCCATGGCCTTAAGTTAGGTACCATCACAGCATTCGCCTGGAGAAGAAGTGGGGAAACCACGGAAAACCACTTCCAGGATGGTTGAGGTGCGAATCGAACCCACCTCTACTCAGTTGACCTCCCGAAGCTGAGTGGACCCCGTTCCAGCCCTCGTACCACTTTTCAAACTTCGTAGCAGAGCCGGGAATCGAACCCGGGCCTCCAGGGGTGGCAGCTAATCACACTAACCGCTACACCACAGAGACGGACTAATGTGTTTCTGAAGTTCTTGTACCGGGCGGTACACCTCCACGCCGCTAATTTAAAATGTGCGCCAGTTGAAACTCCTCTGCTGGAGGAAGTCTGAACTTTATCTACTCTATTAATTCTCTACTTTCTCAGAAGATGTCACCACATGGAAAATTTTGAGTTTTTGAACTGTGTCACTTTTGATGTGTTTTTGTTTCGCTTGAAGTAAGAAGTGTGAACTTTCTCTTCTAGAGGACACTACTGAAGATCTACAATAGTGCAACCTAGTGCGGAGTCAAAGAACTATTTTGTTGGAGAAAATTTAATTTCAAGAGTTTGTTCTTTGTTAAATTTCTTTCTGTCATTGTTTAAGTTGGCAATAATTACCCCTTTCTTCCCCTTGTTTTGAATGTATCCAATCACGAATTTCTTCTATTAATTTCTGACCTATCATGGGTATCTTCTCCCAACTTGAATATATTTCTGTACCCTAGCCAATAAAATCTTTGTGGGAGGGTGTTTTCTTTCCCCTAACGCCTAGAACTTTCTGCGAGAGTATTTAAACTGCTGATTTTAGGCTCTCCGGGCCACTTCTGTTCCATCTTTCAGTGTATTAAGTACATAGCAGGAGGCGGGAAGCGCCTCTTTCTTCTTCAGCCGTTCAACACCAGGTAATGGCCTATTAATAACTTCTTTTCTGGCTAGGTCGGCAGTTTAACACTCGCGGCGGGTTCGAAGCATTTCCAGCATGTAACCTTTTCCTAAAATGTAATTACTCTTTTCATCTTTTTCTTGTAAAGCTACATATTGGGATAGAGAGTGCTAACCCTCTCGAGCTCCCACTCACATTTGTTTTGAGGTGAACTTATTTTTCCCTACCTATTCTTCGTTAACGTAATGTAAAGTGGTTCTTTTTAAGTCACCTCTGTAGTATGGGAGTAGCCCTTGTATTAACGGCCTAGTGCCAAGTAGGTCTTAAGCAAATGTATTAGGAGTGCAGTTCGCCTCCTCTCAATTTGTTACTTTAAAGGTCATGTAATTAACCTTTTCATTTAATAGACCTCAGTAGGTTGGGTATGTTACCCCTGTGTCTATGTCCTGAGAGGACAACTTGAAGGTGGAGTTTGGTGAATGTTTAAGAGCGTGTGGCTCTTTGAAGTGTTGTATGCCTCGAGGAGGCTTTTCCTGTGTAATGTGACGCAAGTGCTCCTGAGCATGAATGGGGTTTTCTGCCCCTTTGTTGAGTTCTGTATATTGTAAGGTTGGACTTCTAGCTCAAGAATCGTATGGGCGGCTCTCGGAGCCCAAATTCTGTAATCCCTGTAATTGTACATTTCAAATTGTGTTTCGGCTACTAAGTACCGGTTCTATGTGTTGTTACTTAATTTTGAAAAGAAAATATAACCTGGTTAAATTTTACTTAGTTTCTCTTCCGTAGCTTGAGACCCGTTCACGCCCGCACCTTCTTTCACCTCTACCTACCACCAAAACACGGTAACAGTTCTAATTTGAATAAAATATATTATTTTAGTTCAAAGGCAATGCCTAATCTCGTTTTATTACCTTTTAATCCATGTTAAATCAATTTTATACAAAAATAAGGCATTGCGAATGAGATCCACTGATTATTCTAAATTCAAATTCATTTTTCATCATTTTTTAAAATTCTAGGCCATAGATAAATTTTAAAATGTTAATCTTAATTACATTTCGTTTCATCTCGTACCATTGGGAGCCGATGACCTAGATGTTAGACACTTTTAAAAAGCATTCACCATAATCTCTTCTACGTTAGATGTATAGCGGGTTGTCGTCTGTAATAGAGTACGGAGAAAGGTAAAAGACTGACGGCATTTAAGCGGGGTCAATGAAAGATAGGTGGGTGGGGGCTGGTGATGCACACACAACTGGTGCATCCCCTCTCCTTCATACCATACTGTAGCCTGGGGCCCGCGTAACCTGACTGGGGCGGAGGCCATCGGGTGAAAGTTGAAAGTTTCACGCCACTTATCACAGCAGAGTTGAACAGCCTTACCAGTGCGCTCACTCATACGATTATTATACGTAATCTGAAGCAGTCATTATGTGGTTTTGCTCGCTATGTGCAGTGAAAGGCTCTCCGTCTCCGGAAAGAGACTGGGCCGGACGTGGTAAATACACTAATGCGTGGCGGCTCTTCTTAGTAGAGCGCTATTGCCAGCTCTCTCCATCTAGATCTTTCCATAAGAACATGCTATACAAAAACCTGTCCATTAGTAAATTGTACTGTACCGTAAAGTCGGGATACATTGCTTAAGTTTTAACGACTTTTCAATGTCAGTTATAAGGAGAGGGCGATAAGCTATTCGGAGAACTGTCAAACTTAGCCTATACATTCCACACTTGAATATTTAAGAAACACATTGTGGTGCGTATTTGTATTTTGCAACAATTAATTGATATTTAACTATCCATCAGAATTCTCGAAAATGTTGTGAGATGGACAGCAGCCGATGGTATGTTGATAAACGGGGTTAAAAGTCCGGTTGTGAGTTTCACAATTAGGAAAAGTCCTCTCAGTTTTAATTACTGCATTGATGGGGTGAAAGTTCCTTTGGGGGATCATTGTTAGTACCTAGGTGTTAATATAAGGAAAGATCTTCATTGGGGTAATCACATAAATGGGATTGTAAATAAAGGGTACATATCTCTCCAGATGGTTATGAGGGTGTTTAGGGGTTGTAAAGGAGAGGGCATATAAGTCTCTGGTATGACCCCAACTAGAGTATGGTTCCAGTGTATGGGACACTAACCAGGATTACCTGATTCAAGAACTGGAAAATATCCAAAGAAAAGCAGCTCGAATTTGTTCTGGGTGATTTCCGACAAAAGAGTAGCGCTACAAAAATGTTGCAAAGATTGGGTTGGATAGAACTGAGAGAAAGAAAGAGAGCTGCTCGACTAAGTGGTATGTTCCGAGAGATGGCGTGGAATGTCACTAGTAGACGAATAAGTTTGAGTGGCGTTTATACAAGTAGGAAAGATCACAGTATGAAGATAAAGTTGGAATTCAAGAGGACAACCTGGGGCAAATATTCATTTATAGGAAGGGGAGTTAAGGATTGGAATAACTTACCAAGGGAGATGTTCAATAAATTTCCAATTTCTTTGAAATCATTTAGGAAAAGGCTAGGAAAACAACAGATAAGGAATCTGCCATCTGGGAGACTGCCCTAAATGCAGATCAGTATTGATTGATTGATTGATTGATTGAATAATGTATCTCACCAGAGATTGGTGTAAGGAAAATCATGCTACTACCCTCTAAATTTACGGTTGGCATCCTCCTCATTTTATCCTCAACGTTTTTACGCGTTTCAAGAGTACGAACATATCGTTTTCATCATTTCCATTTTCTTTCTTATTTCTCCCAGGTGGCGGATAGGGGGATCCTAACCGGCTTGCCGGCGGACTTGAGGGAGGTAAAATACCTCTCGCGGATCAAACATACTACCCCCTGCGGGTCGGCGACGCACATGTAGAACACACCCGCGGTATCCCCTGCCTGTCGTAAGAGGCGACTGAAAGGGGCTACCAAGGGATGATTAAATTAGAACCATGAAACTACTCTTGATTCGTACCATCATGCGGGGAACACCATGGGTTGCATGTACTTGCGAGTGGTACCACTAAATTAGGTACGAAATAGGTTTGTGATTAGTAGCAGTAAAGAGGCTGGCCTGGGGGTTTCCAGTACCCGTGCGTCGTACCCATGTGAGCAACACCGCGGGTCTGGGCGTAGCCTGTGAGTTGTACCGCTATATGAGCGACACCGTCGGTCTGCGTTGCCTGTGATTGGTGCCCACTATGTGAGGAACACACGGGAATACCGGCGCCCGTGATTAGTACACCTAGGTGAGGAACCTCATCGGTTTGCGTTGGCTCTGAGTGGCGTCATTGTGTGAGAAACACCATAGGTATGCGTTCCCTGTACGAAGTGCAGTCCTTGTGAGTAGTACCATCTTCTGTGGAACACCATGAGTCTTCGCTACTTTTGATTAGTACCCCAACATGACAAATGCCATGGTTCTACTTTACTCGCGACACCACGAACCTGCTACGCAGGCGTAGGAGTGGGAGAGGTGATACTCCCACGTGGCGCGTCCCAGGTAGCGGATAAGGGGGTCCTAACCGGCTTGCCGGCGGACTTGAGGAAAATAAAATACCTCTCGCGGACCAAACACACTACCCCCTGTGGGTGGGGGAGGCAGACGAATAATACACCCACGGTATCCCCTGCCTGTCGTGAGAGGTGACTAAAAGGGGCGACCAAGGGATGTTTAAATTGGAACCATGAAACTGCTTTTGATTCGTGCCATCACGCGGGGAACACCAAGGGTTGCTTTTACTTGTGCGTAGTACCACTACATTAGGTACGAAATTGGTTTGTGATTAGTAGCACACAGGAGCACCGCGCGGTCGGCTTTTGCAGTACCTGTGAATAGTACCACCATATGAGCAGGACCATGGGATGATAGCTACCATGGTTCTGCCTTGCCTATGATTAGTACCCACTATATGAGGAACACCACGGGATAGGTAGTACCCACTATATGAGGAACACCACGGGATAGGGAGAGGTCCCTGTGGTTAGTACTCTTCTGTGATGAACACCATAGGTTTGCGTTGCCTGTAAATGGCGTCGCAAAGTGGGAAAACGTAGGTCTGTATTAAATGTCGAATTTCATAAGCTCTGAGTAGTACAATAACGTGTGGAATGCCGCAAGTCTCTGCTACTTTTGATTAGTACCGTAACAGGACAGCTACCATGGTTCTATTTTGATAGCTATCAGTACCGTTATGAGGGGCCGATAACTTCGATTTAGGACCCCCTTTTGACTGCACGCATAATCGATTCAGTGTTATGCTATAGCAGTAGTCCCTTGGTCAGTAATACGATATTGTCACGTCCGTTTATGTGCCTGTGCGACATTGCGGGTCGCAACCACTGATTGTTTTAAATTCCTGTCCATCCATTCATTCTTCGTTGTCACATTTTTGAATTCTGGTCAGTGGAGAATTTTAGACTTTTAATATGTCATTTCATTTCGTCTCATTTCGTACCATTAGGGGCCGATGACCTAGATGTTAGGCCCCTTTAAACAACAATCATCAATCAATCATCAATCAGAACCATGAAACTACTTGTGATTAGTACCACCACGCGGAGAACACCAAGGGTTGCTTTCACTTGTGCGTAGTAGCACTACATTGGGTACGAAATTGGTTTGTGATCAGTAGCACACAGGAGCATCGTGCGGTCGGTCGGCTTTTGCAGTACCTGTGATTAGTACCACCATATGAGCAGGACCATGGGATGATAGCTACCATGGTTCTGCCTTGCCTATGATTAGTACCCACTATATGAGGAACACCACGGGATAGGGAGAGGTCCCTGTGGTTAGTACTCTGTGATGAACACCATAGGTTTGCGTTGCCTGTAAATGGCACCGCAAAGTGAGGAAAACATAGGTCTGTATTCTATGTCGGATTTCATAAGCTCTGAGTAGTATAATAGTGTGTGGAATACCGCAAGTCTCTGGTACTTTTGATTAGTACCGCAACAGAACAAATACCATGGTTCTACTTTGCTAGCGATCAGTACCGTTATGAGGGGCCGATAACTTCGAATTAGGACGCCCTGTTGACAGCACGCATAATCGATTGTGTTATCCTATAGCAGTAGTCCCTTGGTCAGTAATACTAGTTTGTCACGTCAGTTTATGTGAATGTGAGACCGTGCGGGTCTCATCCACTGATTGTTTTAAATTCATGTTCATCCATTCATTCTTCGTTCTCACGCTTTTGAATTCTGGTCAGTGGAGAATTTTAGACTTTTAATATGTCATTCCATTTCGTCTCATTTCGTACCATTAGGGGCCGATGACCTAGATGTTAGGCCCCTTTAAACAATAAGCATCATCATCATCATCATCATCATCATCATCATCATCTTTCTTATTTCTAAGTGATGGAAAACAATGGGAGGCCCAGAGCGAAAATGTGGTCTTTTACCCATAGGTGTACTTGGTTTGCAAATGAGTAAAAAATATCGCTAGGTACCTACTCTGGTGGAGGAAAGATCTATCTATCCTAGCTGGGTAGTGGTAGATCAGGAATGAAAACCCCTCAGCGCTGGGTCATCGGTGTAATGGAAGGCGAGTCATCTCAAGAAACAGTAATTTTGGCATTAATGAATAAAAATGATTGAGATAATTTTGAAAAGGCCAGCAACAACGAACTGTCCTCAAATGCAGACTAAAATGAGAAAAGTAATAAATATGATTAAACTACAACTAATCAAAACTTATAATTATAGTCAACCAACCCGGCACTGTGCAGGCCTACTGCAATGAATGAGCTGCAAGCACAAACACTGCCGTCGACAAGACTACATGCCAATTGATGATGTCTACTGTTGTACGTCCGACTATAGATTATCAACTTACCACTTTGCTTTCACTCCACATTGAGTTATTGGAGCCAGCCTCTAACCTCACACTATTATTCGTTTATTATTGGTTGTAATCAGAAGAGCTTCCTCTTTGGCAACTAATTTATTGTTCTTTTTCTAGTAGTTGAACATCACACTAACACATCACAGGTTTTCAGTGACGCAAGTATGGGAAAAAGCAAGGATGTAAGAAGGTTGAATCCGTGGCCATAACTCAGGTACAGCCTGATGTAAAAATGAGAAACCACAGGAAATAATCTTCAGAGCTGATAGTGGTATTCGAACCTAATAGCAAACCCATGATAACATGACCCGCACCGTGCTTTCAAGTCGTTCGGTTTTGGCCTTTGTTGTATCTACTGAATATAGCATTGCATCAGTTTACTTCCGCATTTTAAATCTCAGCACTATTCAGGTTGTGAGTGCTAGTGGTATCTAATTTTCTTTCCTTTCGTGGACATCTCTTCCTATAACCCGCCTTCCCCCCCCCAAAAAAAAAAACCACCACGCAAAACAAACCTTCGAAACGGCGGAATTCACCTTCCTGAGTTTCATCTTCATGCATGTAGCTCAATGTCTCGATAACTCATAGAAACCACGAACCTACTACGATGGCGTAGCAGGGGGAGAGGTGATACTCCCACGTGGCGCGTCCCAGGTGGCGGATAGGGGGGTCCTAACCGGCTTGCCGGCGGACTTGAGGGAAATAAAATACCTCTCGCGGACCAAACACACTACCCCCTGCGGGTGGGGGACACACATGCAGAATACACCCGCGGTATCCCCTGCCTGTCGTAAGAGGCGACAAAAAGGGGCGACCTTGGCGCGGACATGGATTGCGGTTTGGTATAATGTGATGGACCTCCTGTGGATGGGAGAGGCTGAATACATCCATAGGTAATCCCTGCCTGTCGTAGAAGGCGACTTAAAGGGTCATGTGGCCATGGTCCCCTCTTTATTTTTTATTATTTTTCCGAGGGTCAGATGTAGACCATTCAAAATTTGATGTGCGTGCTGCCCGGCGATGGAGCTCCTATGTGTGCGACTACGCTCGAAAGCCCGTGCCAGCAACCACCCAGGACGCGGCGGGTGGGAGTGTCATGTACCCGGGCAGTGGTATCCGCCTGACAACGCAGGTCCCCGCACAGCCGAATGCCAGAAGGACATATTATTATTAATTATTTTTATTTATTTTTCCTATTGTTAGTGCTCTGTACACGCTATGGGGTACATGCTATTGCGGGTGACTGGAGGAAGGGAGTCCTAGTGCTCATTGCCTCAGTCATCCCGTATTAGGCATCGTTCAACATCGGACCCCGGGCAGTACCTGCTATGACCAGGTGGGTATTGCCTTGGCTGCTTGGTTCGGCTACAGAGACCCCTGATCGGAGTGGGTGGCATTCGGGGAGGATGATTTCGGGCATGGCGTCGAAACAACTTCCGCCTGCCACCTCGGGTAGTTCGCTACCCAAGTCTTTAACTTTTGATTCCCTAAGGGGGGCAACCCCTTGGGAACAAGCGCAGCGACTTAGTCTGGGTTCCAGCTTCCCTAGGTTCCTGGTTGCTACCAGGACCGATGGGCAAGACTTCAAGCTGGTGAAATCGATTCTCTTTAGTCGCCACATTGAAGGTGTCTACGGTGAACTGGAGGACCTGAAGAAAATGCGCAATGGTGTTTTGCTTTTAAAGACGAGCACTGCGCTCCAAGCAGATCGGTTGCTTAAGTGCGACCACTTTGGCGACATCCCCGTCAAAGTGGAAGAGCACAAAACCTTGAATCTGGTTCGTGGAGTGATTTTCCACCGCGATCTCGTCCTGAACACTGACGATGAATTGATGGAAGACATGAAGCACCGCGGCGTGACCCACGTCCGGCGTATCACACGCAAAGTCAACGGTGAAGACGTTGCCACGGGTGCGTTTATAGTCTCCTTCAAATTGTCAGTGTTGCCAGAGAAAGTCAAGGTGACAACCTATCGTTGCGATGTGAGGCCGTACATCCCGCCTCCTATGCGGTGCTATCAATGCCAGAGATTCGGACACATGGTATCTCGTTGTTCGAATCAGTCAGTGTGTGGTACATGTGGGAAAGTAGCTCACGGCGCGGAGGAATGCACACCTCCGTACAAGTGCACTAACTGCTCTGGTCTTCATTCTCCTCGGGATCGGAACTGTCCGACCTATCTGAGTGAGAAGAAGATCCAGGAGATCAAGACCCTGGATGGTCTTTCCTACCAGGAAGCGCGCCGTAAGTTTAATTCCCTGAATGCACCGGCCAAGATACTTGACTTCAGCTTGATAGCTCAGTCCCTGCCAGGTTCCTCATTTTCACCTGCAACACCTGTCCAGAAGATCGCTGCGCCCAAGGCGGCGGTTGCTCCTGCCAGCAACGCCGCAAAGAGAACAAGCTCGAAGGCTGGTCCATCCCGGCCTTCGACCACCAATCTGCCTGTGCCGGCTAAGAAACCTACGCCGGCACAGAAGGGGAAGAAGACAACGTCTCCTTCCCCTACACGGTCGGCGAAAGCCGCGCCTAAGCCGGCGGAGGCGGCATCGTCGACCAGGGCTGGGAACTCCCCTCCCAGCCCGTCTAAACAAGAATCGACGGCGGGGAAGAAGAACGCCCTTAATAGGCGCTCTTCCACATCTCCTACAAATGGGGTGTCACGCCCTCCACCTGGAGGGCCTGATTCTGCGTCAGCAGGTCTTTCTTCGGGGAAACCTGCGCGCTCCCCTCGTGGGCAGAAACCCCGCACCCGGACTACGTCAAAGAAGTTGAAGGCCTGCATCACCTCGTCTGATGACGAGGAGCTGCACATGGAGCACGAATCTCCATCTTCGGATGGGGATGTGAGTGTAGGTTAGGTTAGGTAGCATTCCGTTGCTCCTATCCTAATCCTCAGAAGTCCACACTTACAATATGGCACTGTTACAATGGAATTGTAACGGTTATGATAGGCATCTTGCTAAGTTGAGCCAGCTCATTAGCGAGTATTCGGCGAGTATAGTCTGTATTCAGGAAACAAACTTCCGACCAGATCATCATACGGTATTGCGAAATTTTCGACTATACTCGACAGAACGACATTATGCTCACCGGGCGTCCGGTGGCGTTGGAATTTTTGTCCGTTCTGATACCTACAGCGAGGAGGTTCCACTAAGAAACCCGCTGGAGGCTGTAGCTGTTCGCGTTCCGCTGCCTGTCATAACAACAGTGTGTAATGTCTATTTTCCGCCAGGGCTACCTCTTAACATTAATGATGTCACTGATCTTCTAGAACAGCTTCCACCTCCCTTCCTCTTGTTGGGCGATTTTAACGCCCATCACCCCGTATGGGGCTCTGAGACGCCTTGCCCCCGGGGAAGAGAGCTGGAAACATTGGTAACAGACCTGGATTTATGTATTTTGAACACAGGGGAACCAACACACTTCAGTGTACGTTACGGCACATATTCTCGCATAGACGTAAGTCTATGCAGCCGAACGTTGGTTCCGCTGTTTCGGTGGAACACACACGACGATCTTTGTGACAGTGACCATTTTCCCATCATTCTTACTTTGATGAACCAAAAATCCGTCGAGGCTCCCCCTCGATGGATTCTTAAACATGCTGATTGTCCAAAGTACACATCACTAGCTGTCTTTAACGATGATATCAGGCGGACCGTCGGCGAGGAAATAACTTATGTCACCCGAATTATTCTTGCTGCTGCTGAGGAGTCCATTCCGTTCTTGTCGGGGACTCCTCGCCGAAAACTCGTTCCTTGGTGGAACGAGGAAATAGCAGCAGCTATCAAAGAACGCCGTCGTGCTCATAAACGTTACCGTAGACAGCCTACTGCGGCCAACTTGATAACATTTAAGAAATTCCGCGCTAAGGCGCGGGTTCTTATTCGCCAAAGTAAGAAGGCTTCATGGGAGAGATATGTGTCGTCTATGACGTCACACACTCCATCATCTCAAGTGTGGACTAAACTTCGGCGTATTTCGGGTATTCATGGATCATCTTCGGTACCGGGAATTTCCATTGCAGGCAATATCGTCACTGAACCACTCTCGATTGCTAACCATCTTGCTCGCCATTTTGCGGTCGTGTCTGGCTCCGGGAATTACCATCGTGACTTCCTATCTCTGAAGCGGGAGGCAGAACGTCGTCATCTCAGTTTTGCCACTCAGGCTTCAGAGGACTATAACGTGCCCTTTACGGAGTGGGAACTCCGTAGCGCATTAGCGCTTTGCAAGGACACGTCTCCTGGACCAGACAACTTCCATAACCAGATATTGAAACACCTTAGTGAGGACAGTCTTCTCTATCTCCTTCGTGTGTTCAACCGAATCTGGATGGAGGGTGACTATCCGTCTCAGTGGCGAGAGGGCATCGTCATTCCTGTCCTCAAGCCTGACAAAGATCCTAAATATGCAGGGAGTTATAGACCTATTTGTCTTACCAGCTGCCTGTGTAAGCTGTTTGAGAGGATGGTAAATCGCCGCCTTGTGTGGTGTCTGCAGAAACAAGGACTCTTATCCGAGTACCAGTGTGGTTTCCGAGCCGCTCGATCCACCACTGACCACTTGGTACACCTGGAGAGTTCTATCCAGGATGCGTTTCTCCGCAAACAGCATTTGGTAGCTGTTTTCTTTGACTTAGAAAAGGCCTACGACACCACATGGCGATATGATATCCTTTCAGTCCTGCATCAATGGAAATTCCGAGGTAACTTGCCGGTTTTCATTGCGAATTTTTTGTCCCTCCGTCTATTCCGTGTCCGAGTAGGGAGGACATATTCGCAATACCACGTTCAAGAAAATGGAGTCCCACAGGGATCGGTTCTTAGTGTCACTCTGTTCGCAATCGCCATAAACGGTATTGTTGCTGCTGCTGGTCCAGCAGTAATACCGTCGCTATATGTGGACGATTTTGCCATTCACTATAGCTCGCACAGTATGGCAGTCGCAGAGCGACAATTACAGCAAGCTATCCGGAAGGTGGAGCAGTGGACCTTTGAACATGGTTTTCGGTTTTCTACTGCAAAGACCTCCGTTGTCCACTTTTGCCGTCAACGTACTCTACATCCAGATCCTGAACTTTATCTAGGAAATGTCGCTCTTCCCGTGGTTGACACTTACCGATTTCTTGGGCTCCTTTTCGACAGTAAATTATCGTGGGAGCCACACGTGCGGGAGCTAAAAGTGCAATGCACCAAGAGGCTAAATCTCTTGAAATTTCTTAGCAGCACTAATTGGGGAGCTGACCGTGCGGTGCTCCTACGATTCTACAGGGCACACGTTTTATCTAGGTTAGACTACGGCAGTGCAGCATATGGCTCCGCAAGACCAAGCGTTCTTGCGAAGCTGAACAGCATCCACCACGCCGGGGTTAGGTTGGCGACGGGAGCTTTTCGTACAAGCCCCATCGCTAGCCTGCTTGCTGAGTCTGGTGTGTCGCCTTTACACCTGAGGCGCCAGCAAATGCTTCTTTCGTATGCTGCTCATTTGCGACAAATGCCACTTCATCCCAGCTATCCTTGCGTATTCAACAATGGCAACCATTTTCTGTACGCTGCTCGTCCTCGAGCTACGCGGCCGGTTGGAATACGCTTGGAGAGCAGTTACAGGTTGTTTAACGTACCTTCGGTTCCATGCCTTGTCAGACAACCGAGTGGGGCACCTCCGTGGGTAGTTCGACGTCCTGAAATAATCCTGGACCTACACACTGGCCCGAAGGAAAACACGGACCCTTCGATTTATCGGAGGCTATTCATGTCCGTTGTTGGCCGCTATCCAGGTTCAGTCGTTGTCTACACGGATGGTTCAAGGACAGATACGAAGGTGGGCTGTGCGTTCGTTGTCGACAATGATCGGTTTCTTTTTGCTCTCCCGGAAACCTGTAGTGTGTACACGGCAGAGCTCTATGCTATCTGCAGAGCTCTGCGGTACGCACTATACAATGAGCGCCGACGCTTTCTTGTGTGTACTGACTCCTTGAGTTCGCTTCAGTCTATTGATACCTGTTTCCCTCAACACCCTCTGGTGCAGCGGATCCAGGACCTGCTGGCCTGGTGTTGGGATGCCGGCACCAGAATCACGTTTCTGTGGCTCCCAAGCCACATGGGCATAGAGGGAAACGAGTTAGCAGATCAGGCTGCCAAGGAGGCAGTTACACTGCCCCCGTTGCCTTTCAAGGTTCCAGCAAGTGATATTCGCTCCCAGCTGCGACATCATGTTATGTCCCATTGGGAGATGGAGTGGCAGGCCATTCCACCTCCCAATAAGTTGAGAGCGATAAAAGGAACGACAAAGGTATGGAAGACTTCCCTTCGGGCTTCGCGGCGGGAAGCCGTGGTATTATGTCGTCTTCGGGTCGGCCATGGTATCGTGACACACTCGTATCTTTTGAAAGGAGAACCTCCTCCGGTGTGTACCTGCGGTGACCATCTTACCGTGGTACACATGCTTACGGAGTGTACGGACCTGGTTGATCTTCGCCGTAGTTTTAACCTCCCGGATACCATCTCCCTTATCCTGCGTGATGACGTGCAGTCAGCAGACCTCGTCATCCGCTTTATGAGGGATAGTGGTCTGTTTTATCGTATGTTATGATGTCCTTTGTGCTTGTCTCTTTGTGTCAATTACGCTCTCATCCTATTGACTTCATTTTAGTTTGTGTTGCGTATTTTAATGTGTTCTTTTCACGTCTAATGTAAAGCATGTATATATATCTGTACTAGCAGGCAATGCCTTATTCCATTATCTCCTGTAATTTTTCTTATTTTATTCCAAAATAAGGCATTGCGAATTAGATCCACTGATTGTTTTAATCTCATACTCATTTTTCATCGCATTTTTTAAAACTCTAATCAGTGGCTCCGTTTTAAATTTTAACTATCATATGTCATTTCGTCCATCTCGTTCCATTAGGGGCGATGACCTTCGATGTTAGGCCCCTTTAAACAACAAGCGTCATCATCATCATCAACTCATAGAAACAAAGGGACAGGAGATTGCTAGGCCTGGAAAGGTAGGAACCTTAGTCTTAGTGAAATGACAGTCTCGACATTTACCGATTTAAAAATGGAAAACGACAGAAAATTTTCTTCGGAACTACCCAAAATAAAGTTTAGAACTAAGGGACTCGTATCTCGTAGGCAACTCGCTCCCTTTTCACTCATGCAGATAGTATCCTAATATCATTCTTATCGGGCGAGTTGGCCGTGCGCGTAGAGGCGCGCGGCTGTGAGCTTGCATCCGGGAGATAGTAGGTTCGAATCCCACTATCGGCAGCCCTGAAGATGGTTTTCCGTGGTTTCCCATTTTCACACCAGGCAAATGCTGGGGCTGTACCTTAATTAAGGCCACGGCCGCTTCCTTCCAACTCCTAGGCCTTTCCCATCCCATCGTCGCCATAAGACCTATCTGTGTCGGTGCGACGTAAAGCCCCTAGCCAAATATCATTCTTGTTTAATCTCTTCGAAATAAATCAACAGCCCTAATAAAAAGAAGAGGAATTCTAGAAGATTAGAGAACACGGTAAAACTCTTCACCAGGCTTCTATTTGAGCAGGACTTGCGCAGTTTGGCCACAAGCAAATCAGACGATCTGAAATTGTAAGGAATTGAATAGAATTAGTGTTGTCGGACTTTCGTAAACGGCATGAAGCAGTAGAGATCTTCGAGGTCAAGGGTTATCGCGCTATTGAGCACGGAACACGTGTTTGGCCGAACAAATAGTGCGATATGAATCCAGCCCATATGCAGCGTGGTTTGCATGTTAACTGTGACTAGAGTAGTTTCTCCCCACTTTCATCAAGATCTCGCCCACCCACAGGTACAAGCAACGACCTTTTAATCAAAGATAAAAAAATGCATGAGAATGTAAACTTGTATCTTCTTTAGAACTTTCTAAGGTGTGTTCCATATATTACCTAAACTTCCTTTCTGGAATTGACACACTGCCAACAATCGTACATGGGAAACTTCCGTCCTTACTAAAAATTATCTTGTTTCTATTGTTTACCACTACTCATATCTGAATAGTTCTTTTCCGTGAACAATAATATTACTAGGTTTTGTCATTGATTAACGATTAATCCTTCACATCCCTGATCATGGCAAATACATTTCCCATTTATTTCGTGGCCTGGAACTATTTTAAGTTCAGTTCCAATGAAACAAATCAAAGATCTCTGCGATAATTATGTCAAGTATTTTAGCAATATGGATCGCTGTATAAGCATAAAGTAGAAAGCTCATTGTGTCATGCTGACAACAACTATTAGTCTACTGCCATCATATAGAGAGAACCTCTCGTCGGCTTTATATTATCACGAATTTCATCTAACCATAGATTGGAAAATTAAATAATTTTCATTATAACGAGGTGAGCACTTTCCTGAAGTAACGAAGTGATACGCAGCTGATTGCAAATATAACTACTTACTAACGTATTTTAGACATAGGCTATTATTATTATTAACGTTTCATTAAAACATTAAATAAACATAGCTGACGAATAATCTGAACCTATGTATTGTTATGTAAACACAGTAAAATAGAGCTCAGTTATCTAAATAAGAAGAATGGTTAATTTAGCAAATATTGAGACCCGTTTCCAGTTGCAGAGGGTAGTTCGCTACCCAAGTCTTTAACTTTGGATTCTCTAAGGGGGGGCAACCCCTTGGGAACAGGCGCAGCGATTGAATTTGGGATCCAGCTTCCCTAGGTTCCTGGTTGCTACCAGAACCGATGGGCAGGACTTCAAGCTGGTTAAATCCATCCTATTCAGTAGGTACATCGAAGGTGTATATGGTGAACTTGCGGACCTGAAGAAAATGCGCAATGGTGGTTTGCTACTGAAGACGAGCACTGCGCTCCAGGCCGATCAATTGCTTAAGTGTGACCATTTTGGCGACATCCCCGTCAAAGTGGAAGAGCACAAAACATTGAATCTGGTTCGTGGAGTTATTTTCCACCGTGATCTCGTCCTGAACACTGACGATGAATTGATGGAAGACATGAAGCACCGTGGCGTGACCCACGTCCGGCGTATCACACGCAAAGTCAACGGTGAAGACGTTGCCACGGGTGCGTTCATAGTCTCCTTCAAATTGTCAGTGTTGCCCGAGAAAGTCAAGGTAACAACCTATCGTTGCGATGTGAGGCCGTACATCCCGCCTCCTATGCGATGCTATCAATGCCAGAGAATCGGACACATGGTATCTCGTTGTTCGAATCCGTCAGTGTGTGGTACATGTGGGAATGTAGCTCACGGCGCGGAGGAGTGTACAAATCCGTTCAAGTGCACTAACTGCTCTGGTCTTCATTCTCCTCGGGATCGGAATTGTCCGACCTATCTGAGCGAGAAGAAGATCCAGGAGATCAAGACCCTGGATGGTCTTTCCTACCAGGAAACGCGCCGTAAGTTTAATTCCCTGAATGCACCGGCCAAGACACTTGACTTCAGCTTGATAGCACAGTCCCTGCCAGGTTCCTCATTTTCAACTGGAACACCTGCCAAGAAGATCGCTGCGCCCAAGCCAAAGAGAACCAGCTCGAAGGTGGGTCCGTCCCGGCCTTCGACCACCAACATACCTGTGCCGGCTAGGAAACCTACGCCGGCACAAAAGGGGAAGGAGACAACGTCTCCTTCCCTCCCGAGGTCGGCGACAGCCGAGCCCAAGCCGGCGGAGGCGGCATCGTCGACCAGGGCTGGGAAACCACCTCCCAGCCCGTCTCAACAAGAATCGACTGTGGGGAAGAAGAGCGACCTTAGCAGGCGTTCTTCCACTTCTCCTACGAATGGGGCTTCACGCCCTCCACCCGCAGGGCCTGATTCCACGCCAGCGGGTCTTCCTCCTAGAAGACCTGCGCGCTCCCCTCGTAAGAGGAAACCCCACCCCAAAACAACGTCGAAGAAATTGAAGGCATGCTTCACCTCGTCTAGTGGCGGGGAGATGCACGTGGAGCATGAATCTCCATCCTCGGATGGGGAGGTGAGTGTAGGTTAGGTTAGGTGGCATTACGCTGCTCCTAACCTAAACCACAATAGTCCACACTTACATTATGGCACTGTTACAATGGAATTGTTACGGTTATGATAGGCATCTTGCCGAGTTGCGCCAGCTCATTAGCGAGTATTCGGCGAGTATAGTCTGTATTCAGGAAACAAATTTCTGACCTGGTCATCATACGGTACTGAGAAATTTTCGACTATACTCGACAGAACGACATTATGCTCACCGGGCTTCCGGTGGCGTTGGCATTTTTGTCCGTTCTGATACCTACAGCGAGGAGGTTCCAATACGAACCCCGCTGGAGGCAGTAGCTGTTCGCGTACCGCTACCTGTCATAACTACAGTGTGTAATGTTTATTTTCCACCAGGTGAGGCTCTTAACATCAATGATGTCACTGATCTTCTAGATCAGCTTCCACCTCCCTTCCTCTTGTTGGGCGATTTCAACGCCCATCACCCCATCTGGGGCTCTGAGTCGCCTTGCCCCCGGGGAAGAGAGCTGGAAACATTAGTAACAGAGCTGGATTTATGTATTTTGAACACAGCGGAACCAACACACTTCAGTGTACGTTACGGCACTTATTCTCACATAGACGTAAGTCTGTGCAGCCGAACGTTGGTTCCGCTGTTTCGGTGGATCACACACGACGATCTTTGTGACAGTGACCATTTTCCCATAATTCTTACTTTGATGAACCACAAATCCGTCGAGGCTCCCCCTCGATGGATTTTTAAACATGCTGATTGGCCAAAGTACACATCACTAGCTGTCTTTAACGACAAAATCAGGCGGACCGTCGGCGAAGAAATAACTTACATCACCCAGATTATTCTTGCTGCTGCTGAGGAGTCCATTCCGTTCTACTCGGGGACTCCTCGTCGAAAGCTCGTTCCTTGGTGGAACGAAGACATAGCAGCAGCTATCAAAGAACGCCGTCGCGCTCACAAACATTACCGTAGACAGCCCACTGCGGCCAACTTGGTAACATTTAAGAAACTCCGCGCTAAGGCGCGAGTTCTTATTCGCCAAAGTAAGAAGGCTTCATGGGAGAGATATGTGTCGTCTATGACGTCACATACTCCATCATCTCAGGTGTGGACTAAGCTTCGACGTATTTCGGGTATCCAAGGATCATCTTCTGTACCGGGAATTTCCACTGAAGGCAATATCGTCACTGAACCCCTCCTGATTGCTGACCACCTCGCTAGTCATTTCGCGGATGTATCTGGCTCCGGGAATTACCATCCTGATTTCCTCGCTCTGAAGCGGGAGGCGGAACGTTCTCACCTTAGTTTTGCCTCTCAAGATTCAGAGGACTACAACGTGCCCTTTACGGAGTGGGAACTCCGCAGCGCCCTAGCGCTTTGCAAGGACACGTCTCCTGGACCGGACAACATCCATAACCAGATGTTGAAACACCTTAGTGCTGATAGTTTACTATATCTCCTTCGTGTGTTCAACCGAATCTGGACAGAGGGTGATTTTCCGTCTCAGTGGCGAGAGGGCATAGTTATTCCTGTCCTCAAGCCTGACAAAGATCCTAAGTATGCAGGAGGTTACCGACCGATTTGCCTTACAAACTGCCTGTGTAAGCTGTTTGAGAGGATGGTTAATCGCCGGCTTGTGTGGTGTCTGGGACAACAAGGACTCTTGTCCGAGTGCCAATGTGGATTTCGAGCCTCTCGATCCACCACTGACCACTTGGTACGGCTGGAAAGCTCTATCCAGGATGCGTTTCTCCGCAAACAGCACTTGGTGGCTGTTTTCTTTGACTTAGAGAAGGCTTATGACACCACATGGCGATATGGTATCCTTTCAGCCCTGCATCAATGGAGATTCCGAGGTAACTTGCCGGCGTTTATTGCGAATTTCTTGTCCCTCCGTCTATTCCGTGTCCGAGTAGGGAGGACATATTCGCAATACCACGTACAAGAAAATGGAGTCCCAAAGGGATCGGTCCTTAGTGTCACTCTGTTCGCGATTGCCATCAACGGTATTGTTGCTGCTGCTGGTCCAGCAGTTATACCGTCGCTATATGTGGACGATTTTGCTCTGCACTATAGCTCGCGTAATATGGCAGTCGCAGAGCGACAATTACAACACGCTATTAGGAGGGTGGAGCAGTGGACCTTAGAACATGGCTTTCGGTTTTCTGCCGCAAAGACCTCCGTTGTCCACTTTTGTCGTCAACGTACTCTTCACCCCCATCCTGAGCTTTATTTAGACAACGTCGTTCTTCCAGTTGTTGACACTTACCGATTTCTTGGGCTCCTTTTTGACAGTAAATTATCGTGGGAGCAACACGTGCGGCAGTTAAAAGTGCGATGCACTAGGAAGCTTAATATCCTTAAGTTTCTTAGCAGCACTTCTTGGGGGGCTGACCGCACGGTGCTCCTGCGATTCTATCGGGCACACATTTTATCCCGGTTAGACTACGGCAGTGCAGCATATGGCTCCGCAAGACCAAGCAGTTCTTGCGAAGCTGAACAGTATCCACCACAGCGGGGTTAGGTTGGAGACGGGAGCTTTTCGTACAAGCCCCATCGCTAGCCTGCTCGCTGAGTGTGGTGTGCCGCCTTTACACCTGAGGCGCCAGCAACTTCTACTTACATATGCTGCAAATTTGCGACAGATGCCACTTCATCCAAGCTATCCTTGCGTGTTCAACAATGGCAACCGTTTGCTGTACGCTGCTCGTCCTCGAGCGACGCGGCCGGTTGGGATACGCTTGGATAGCATTTCCGAATTGTTTGACGTACCTTCGGTTCCTTGCCTTGTCAGACAACCAAGTGGGGTACCTCCGTGGGTCGTACGACGACCTGAAGTAATCCTGGATCTGCACACTGGCCCAAAGGAAAACACGGACCCTTCGATTTATCGGAGGCTCTTCCTGTCCGTTGTTGGCCGCTATCCAGGTTCAGTCGTCGTCTACACGGATGGTTCAAGGACAGATACGAAGGTGGGCTGTGCGTTCGTTGTTAACAATGATAGGTTCCTTTTTGCTCTTCCGGCAACCTGTAGTGTGTACACAGCAGAGCTCTATGCTATCTATGAAGCTCTGCGGTACGCACTGTACAATGAGCGCCGACACTTTCTTCTGTGTACCGACTCCTTGAGTTCGCTCCAGTCTATAGATACCTGTTTCCCTCGGCACCCTCTGGTGCAGCTAATCCAGGACCTGCTGGCCGGGTGTTGGGATGCTGGCACCAGAATCACGTTTCTGTGGCTCCTAAGCCACATGGGCATACAGGGAAACGAGTTAGTAGATCAGGCTGCCAAGGAGGCAGTTACACTGCCCCCGTTGCCTTTCCAGGTTCCAGTAAGTGATATTCGCTCCCAGCTGCGACATCTTGTTATGTCCCATTGGGAGATGGAGTGGCAGGCCATTCCACTTCCCAATAAGCTGAGAGCGATAAAAGGAACAACGAAGGTATGGAGGACTTCCCTTCGGGCTTCGCGGAGGGAAGCCGTGGTATTATGTCGTCTTCGGATCGGCCACGGTATCTTGACTCACTCGCATCTTTTGAAAGGAGAACCCCCTCCGGTGTGTACCTGCGGCGACCATCTTACCGTGGTACACATCCTTACGGAGTGTGTGGACCTGGTCGATCTGCGCCGTAGTCTTAACCTTCCGAGTACTATCTCCCTTATCTTGCGTGATGACGAGCAGTCAGCAGACCTCGTCGTCCGCTATATGAGGGACTAGCGATTGTACCCGTGCTTCGCTACGGTATTCTACATTGTACTCGAATATCGAAGTAAATAGTGTACATGCAGTAAATAAGATTGTTTTAAAATTGCATGTCTCTTAGCGTTATCCGAGAAAGAGCATGGGGAGGTCCCCGTACGTTGTTTCCAATGTAAAGTGTTTGTTACGGGTTTGTGATATAACGGCAAGCTCACTTGTCTACTGCTATTCGCAATCGAGTTGGGAAGTTTACATTATAATTGCAGGCCCCATTGCCTACTACGCGGACAGAATCGATTTGGGGAGTTTTCGTTCCTACTTCCAGACAGATTACAGTTGAGGAGTTTCTATTATAATGGCAGGCAATTACCCTACTATCACTCGAAATTGAGTTGTGCAGTTATCATTATAATACCAGGCCCATTTTCCTACTGCCAGCCAGCTTACTGCCAGTCACACCAAGTTGGTGAGTTTCCATCAAAATAGCAGGCCACTATGCCTAATGCCAGTCACATTTTAGATGAGGACATTTCTTTATATTGGCGGGCTCCCTTGCCTACTGCCAAACACAGTCGGGTAGGGGAGTTTTGAACAAAACTGCATTCTCACTTGCCTTCTGCAAGTCAAATCGAGAAGGGAACTATTCATTACAATTGTCGGCCTTCCTTACTAATGACAGTTACACAGGAGTTGGAGAAGGAACCCTTTCCTACTGCCAGTCAAAGTCGTTGTGGGGAGTGCTGATTACAATAGCAGACACACCCTTTCTCGATCGCTAAAAATCGACATCAGTGAATATATATAGATCGACATACGAAAGTATATGCGTGTTTACAATATTGAAGACCTTCATTTACAGATTAACTGCTACTAAACGTACGTCATATCGACAAAGGATTATACCAAAAGACACGCCGGATTTAGTGGCCTAAATGGCTGGTCCTATGATATGTCATCTATTCTTGGGTCAAATTGAGTTAGAAACGTGGAACAGGGTAAAGGTTTTGTAAGATTATCTCTACATTACTTTTCGGATAATTATGTGACAGCTACATACATAGCATTTGGCTCACATATGCCTACTGGGTGGGCCAATTTTCGTGAAGAGTATGACGATTCTGTATTTAATATAAGTAATTGAAAGTATGAATTATGCATGTGAAAATTCTAAATTTACTTAACATCGATTAATAGAGAAAAATCAAACGTAAAAGTGATACAAACACGGCAAAAAGTCATAAGACCAAGGTTGTATATCATTCCAAATTGAACGGAGATTGTGCAATCCGTTATGTGATAGGAATTTCCGAAGGTCTGCACCATCATTAAAATTGCCTGCATATTTCGATATTCTTCGGGGATAAAAAGTAAAAAATTTAATGATCTAGGATGTTTTCGGTTCGTTACAGGCTAAAACGTATAATTTTGTCAAATTTCAATCATCTTCTTTTTCTTCTGGCAGATTATGCCGCAATCTGGATTTTGGGCGAGGCGGGTAAAAATTAGGACATTCAGGAAACTAAACCAAAAATTATGGAGATGGCCATTATTACCCCTTAAACGGAAAGCTGTACAAAAATTTCACCAAAATAGTCAGTGTAGAGGCACACAGTCGTTACGATTTGATTTATATAGATAAGGAATCTGCTCCATGTAAAACACCTTTTGGGCTATGTCCGCTGGACTTAACCTGCAAAAGTGACCATTCATGATATCTCCCTTATTAATCCTCCTGACGAAAAAATGCACCTGAAGAAAAAATGTTCAGAGGTGGAATTCCATCTCGTTTGGTCGATTTCCAGTCAGGTTGGTCTTGTCCTGTATATATTGTGGAAGAGTAAAATCACCATTTGTGTTCCCTATAAACCGCCAGTCCATTCCGAAACATGAAATGTTATTGACCTTTAAAACCTACCTTTGGACAGGTGGATGCTAAATATAAATTTTGGTTCGAATGTCTTCAGTAGTTTTCAAGTTGTAAGGAATACGCTTTACACGCACCCGCTCGTGAGTCAAGTCCGATGGGACTTGTACAGAAAAACGGTCCGTTAATGATATCTTCCTTATTAATCCTCGTATCGAAATGATGCACATGAGAAAAAAGGTTTAGAAATTAATTTCTACCAAGGTAGGTAGATTTCCATAAAGTTTGGTTGTGTATATTTTGTGGAAGTGCAAAATCACTGTTTCGGTTTCGTATAAACCCCCAGTCAGTTCAGGGATTTAGAAACAATATTTGCCCTAAAACCTATCAAGGACAGGTGTATTCTAAATATGAGTCTCCCATTTTCACACCAGGCAAGTGCTGGGGCTGTACATTAATTCCACGAACCTGCTACGCAGGCGTAGCAGGGGGAGAGGTGATACTCCCACGTGGCGCGTCCCAGGTGGCGGATAGGGGGGTCCTAACCGGCTTGCCGGCGGACTTGAGGGAAATAAAATACCTCTCGCGGACCAAACACACACCCCCTGTGGGTGGGGGAGGCAGACGAATAATACACCCACGGTATCCCCTGCCTGTCGTGAGAGCCGACTAAAAGGGGCGACCAAGGGATGGTTGTATTCGAACCATGAGACTACATGTGATTAGTACCACCACGCGGAGAACACCAAGGGTCGCTTTTACTTGTGCGTAGTACCACTATATTACGTACGAAATAGGTTTGTGATTAGTAGCACACAGGAGCACCGCGCGGTCGGCTTTTGCAGTACCTGTGATTAGTACCACCATATGAGCGGGACCATGGGATGATAGCTACCATGGACCTGCCTTACTTGTGATTAGTACCCACTATATGAGGAACACCACGGGATAGGGAGAGGTCCCTGTGGTTAGTACTCTTTATGTGATGAACATCATAGGTTTGCGTTGCCTGTGAATGGCGCCGCAGAGTGAGAAAAACATAGGTCTGTATTAATGTCGAATTTCATTAGCTTGGAGTAGTACAATAATGTGTGGAATACCGCAAGTCTCTGCTACCATTGATTAGTACCGCAACGGGGCAGATACCATGGTTCTACATTACTAGCGATAAGTATCATTCTGAGGGGCCTTGACTTGTATTTTGGACCCGTTTAGACACCAAGCATCCTCGATTTGCTTTGGAAGTGGTCCCTTGGTCAGTAATACTATTAACTATGATAGTTTTTTGAGTCGGATCCACTGATAGTTTTAAATTCATGTTCATTCATTCATTCATTCATTCATTCGTTTATTCATTCTTCATGGCATTTTTTATTTTGGTCAGTGGATAATTTTGAACTTTTACTTTGTCGTTTCATTTCGTACCATTAGG